>NC_043764.1:8371857-8687225 GCF_902148845.1 Salarias fasciatus | reverse complement strand
ACTATAATTAAAACAGCCAAGGAGGTTATGGAATCATGTTGGTTTGTTGGTTGGTTTGTTAGCAACATTATGGAAAACGTTATGGACGGATTGCAATGAAACTTTGTGGAAAGGTGGGTCTTGGGCTAACTTAGAAGCAATTAAATATTGGTGATGATCTGGATCACTGTCTGGATCCAGGAATTTTTTAAAGGATTCTTTATCACTGAGAAATAGGGCAGTCTTTGACATAGTTGGGCATAACTCAACAATAAATGACAATGAGGCTTAGCAAAAAAGTACATTGTAATTTCTTCAATGACTCTTAGAGATATCAGCTGCTGATCCAGATCACGGAAGTATTCCAGATACCAAGATCCAGAAAAGACAAAAACAGGGGGATTCTGGAGTGTCAGTCACTGTGAGGAAACACATTGAGATATGAACAAGCAACAAACAGCTTTCTCCCATACACTGTTTGTGTTGGGGAGAAACAAAATGTTTTTTAGTATATATGGTGTTCTTATTGTTGTTGGTGACTGATTTGAGCTGTGGCGGAGGTCTGCGCTCTCTGAGTGCCAAATTCTAATTTAAATACTATAATACTAAAATAAAAAAGTGAGTATCTAATAAAAAGTGTCACCAATTGATTGATTTGTTATATCTTCAAATTTAGCCATTTTATTCAAATTTAATGAATGAGACAAGCTTTAAACTGACAATCCTGCTTGAAGGTACAAAAAAGTTCAAAAATTAAGTCTTGTAGCTTCTTCTAGCTCCCATCAGTTTCTCATTTGAAAGCTTCACTGAAGTGCATTATGGTTTTCTGTGCTTATCACCTTGTCTCACGAGTCACGGCTAATGAAAAATCAATGTCTCCCCTCCCATGCCACGGATACAGATGTGACGCTGTGCATCAAAGTTCGAATTACCATTTACATAAGTGCTCATCAACGCCATTGTCATGTTAGATAAACATAGCCAGTATATGGCCGCCCTTGATGTAATGACCGTGTTCGTTTTACATTAATCACCTATGATAACAACATTAATAAGACCTAATCAACATTTCAAAGACAGGGATGATGGCCACTGTAATATGGCGACAACAAAGGGTTTTCAGAATAAATCAAAAACAATTTTAGGGTCTGATTTCCTGAAATAAAGTCCAATTCCACTGATGAAGTGAATGTTGTGCTTCAGTGGACTGGCTGTATAAAAAAATGACACATCTTGCCCATTTGGAAGAAAAATTCACCGTCTTTGCAAACATAACCTTGCCTACCAGACAAACCGGGGAAATGGGAGCAGGCCTCGTCATACAATCACACAATCAATCATAACAAGACACAGGAGGGGCGGCGATCATTACCTGCACAATCCAAACATTTCAAAAGCAGTAAATCACAGCAAATCATGCCAGCTGACAAAGAGTCATCTCACCCACTGGCAAAATATTTTGGTCAGTGTTTTCCTATTTAAATGCAAATTAGAAAACAGGATCCTCACAGGCACCGAGCCCCCGGCCCGGACGATTAGCTCAATTAAATGTCTTCTAAATAACAGCAGTAGGACTGCTTGTGGTGTCAAACATGCCCTTTGTGAGGGCCAGACAGTCACAAATGCAAGAAATTCTACAGTAGGCCAAACATACGTTAAAACCAGCAGGAAGTGGAGCATGTGGGCTCCCAACATCTGTTGTCAGTTTGAGTAAATTCATAAACATCAACTGTGAAAGAATCCATCACAGTGCATTAGATTGCAAACCCATTTAAATTAAATCCGATTTCAATCCATAGTGTGCAAAATACAATCTCTCTTTTTCCAGTGTCCAACATTTTTAACGTTTTAGTTTTATTATTCTGCAAATCAAGAAGATACCCGTCCAAAAGAAAAAAGAAAAGAAGGAAAAAGAAGAGAAGATGCTCATAGATAACCTACAGGATGACACTTTGTCCCTGTACACCGCGGGTGGCTTCCAGACATAAATTAATGAAGTGAACCAAGAATAAAGCCATTGTTCCTGTAGTGTTTACTGAGAAAAAAAAAAGCTGAGTGTGCAATTCAGCACAGAACGGGGATGTTCCTGCATTTTTTCTCTGATTTACCGATTGTTTTAGTGCCAACTGGTTTCACTTTGGTCTTCTTGACATTTTCTGCTGCGTTTCTATTGGATGTTAATTTAGCGATGTGACCTTGACAATGGCAACCCCTCTCACTGTACAACCTAAAAACAGCAGCTCAGGTTAAACGTGAATCAACTGAGAAAATGCTGAGGAATAATTTCCTCAAAACAATCAATGGAGTAAATTGACAAAACAGCTCATTTTAAAGAGAGTGAAAAATCTACAAAATAAATAATACATGTATTTGAAAACTACATACTTTTTCGCACAAAACGTTTTCACACAAACGCAATAAATCAGGTTCTTCATGAGGTCCAAACATGATGGCATCAAGTACCAAGTACTTCTGTGTTTCACCTGTTTCTTATATCTGATAACTGGAAGCAGCTACTGATGTTGTCTGCAGATTACTAGTTCATAAGAAACACCGACTCCATTACACTTCTCTGCTTTTTATGTGCGAAGTCACTGGCCGATCACGACAGACACATTGATGAACCAGAGCTAAATAAAACACAACTGAAATTGGATAAATAATATCACTGTTGTTTTTGTCCAAGCAGGAAATTACCTGTAATATCCTTTAACAGTGAAAGTGTTGTAATTTCCAGTGCTTGTGTATTTATAATACTTGGCATTGCCAAAAATGCTATAGCACAGTAGAACTGAAAGATAAAGAGGCTGAGAATTTGACAGAGTAAATTAGATACAATAAAGTATAAAGATTAACTCAAAATGAGGTGAGATGCATGTGACAATTACAACTTAAACTGCTCATCATGGTGCACTCACTGCACTTTTTACTTGGATCATATTCAAGTTTTCCTGTCCTCTCAGCTGCAGAGACACATATGGGCTGGTCATGAGAGGAGGAACTTATGTTTAGAACATGATGGCAAGCAAAACGGTACGATAAAAAACAAACTGCGTGATTGAATCTTTTACAGCAACGACAATCAAGCTATTCTGCACAGTTCTGGGTGACGTTTTGGGCCATTTTTTTTCCCTGCTTCAGCTCATTCACATTATTATGTTATCTGCTCAGAACGGCTCTCTGAGCTCATTCCACTGCGCTCCGAAAGCGTCCCGGCGTTTTCCATTCTTGTAGCCATTCTGTTGTGGATTTACGTCCACTCAGCTGGAATTAGTGGACAGCCGTCCTGACATTATCAATAAACTTAATTTTCACCTCGAGCAAGACGTCAAAGCCCTGATCCAGAAGATTATTTTCTCAAACCTTTAGGTTTTCCTTTTGACACATTTCTTCTTTATCTCACTTTTAACTTACAATTCCATGTTTTGCCTCCATTGATAGAGAATACTTGAAGATGGCTTACTGATGGTTACTGAAGTAGATAAAATCAAGACACACAGTTTCTGAGATAACCAGAGGTATGTAGGTGCATTTCAATTTTTTTTAAATGACATTTCCTCAAAGTAGATACATAATAAATTGAATTTATTCAAAGGATGCCTCCTCCCTATCAATGGAAACTCTATTAAAATATTATAACTTTATAACCAAACAAAAATACAGATAGGCTTCACCTTTATCTGCCTAAAAAACATCGATTTGACAATCAGTGGAATAAATACAGTTTTTAAATCTCTAGAATGATAAATTGATAGTCATCAAAATTCAACAAAATAACAGCTTTATTTTCAAGTCTTCCAAGAAAAATAAGGAATGAAATAATATTGAAAAGAAATCCTCACTTTCATACAGAGATTTAACTGAATATCTGACCATGTTTTCACAGTAGATGGAGAAACGTTAAAACAGCCTCTCAAAGGTAGTAGTTTAAAACCTATCTACACTTTAATCTGTAAAATAATGACGTTTGTCCTCAGTCCCTCTAAAAAGCAGCAATTTACCATTTTGTGGACAGATTATATACTAGGCTGAATCAACGAATTATTTGCTTGATATTGTAAAATTTCCAGGTCCTTGTGAGAGCAGTGGAGCTGCAGACGAAAGCAGCTTCTCAGATCAGACATGAGCTTTGAAAAACAGAACTTTATCATGATAACCAGTATCGACCAATGGTCGCACTAACATAAGGTATCAAAAATGTACAAACTGTGGTCAAGTTAAAAGTCAAATATAATTCAAATAATGTGAAACTCCACATTTTTTCTTGTGAAAGCATGAGACATTCAGAGAGACGGATCATTTGACTTGGCCGATCATACAAACCGTGAAAGCGGGGCCTCACGATACCTCTGACTTTTTGGAAAAATGTAGTCATAAGTTAATTGCATTATTTCTCCAAGTATCACTTTTGGATACTTATCTGACTTTCACTTGAGCATTATTGTCCAAAGTAAGAATTCTCCGCTCTGCAGAGCGGTACCATCAAAACCAAGATCATTTGAATATGTGCTTCATGTTATGTCGACACTAAACATGGTAAAAAACGACTTGACACACACTTACATTTTATGTAGACGTGTGCATTAATCGTGACATTTTGATCATCTGTTCATTCATAAGGAAAAATTATCAAACAGTTTGATGAACTCTGAAAACTTTCATATTTGATCCACAATTTTGGAATAATTTACTGTAAAAACCAATGATAGCTAACATGTGTGTCAAATACAGAGCACGCCCACTACTCGTTTCTGTTTTCAGGGATAAACTTCAATCCTCCTGATCCTTTTGTGGATAGAAACGGCACAGCAGATTATTGAGCTTTCAGTCTATAATTACTTTGATGCTATCAGTTGTATGAACTGTACAGAGGAATTCTTTGAATGGTATGTTAAAGAAAAAAGCACTGAAACTTAGTTATTCTTGATATTAGTGTGATAGTGTCACCAGGAAACGATTAAGCCAGAGGCCTTGATTCCAGACACCGTCTCAATTTTTCTGACACACTAATGAGTGAAAATCCTGCTCTGACAAACTGTATCAGCATTTTTTTTTTTCTTTAATACAATTTTGGGCATCATCACATGCTGCACGAACATGAGATGTAATTTCATGGCTAGAAGGGGAGAACATTGAGAACATGAGAGAGAAGGGATGAATGAACCAGCACAAAGTGTCTCCAGTGTCCCCTGCCTGTTTGCTGATGAGATATTAGCATTCATATTTTGTTTCAAGAGGGAGGAGAGCATGGCGACGCCTGCAGAGCATGAAGTTCTTCTGCCTTGCCAGATTCCCCCTTTGCTTTAGAAAACTTTCCTCCCCTGGATCCTCGGGAGATGTAATTACTGTGCAGTCAACTTGTAAGACCCATAGTCCCAGGGAACGCATCTCCCTTATCGACGATTCCTGGTTGTTATTTTTAACAGTTCACATCAGAAAATCACTGTTATGAAGGTTCCCTTCGCAGAAATGTAAAGCATGGTCTCACAACCCGGAGAAAAAGACTATCAAAAGCACTGTGGGGCATTTGGTGATTCAAATGGAGTCATTTAATTCAGCCTGAGCTGTGACAGCTAAAGGATTACATTATGGCACCGGCTGTGACGTGCAATGTCACACAAGGATGAGACTATTGACCAGTGAGCAATCGCACGCCATACATTACCCGCGCAAAATGTTTCAGCTTTTCCCCAACAATGAGCAGAAAGTTGACACAATCTCTTTAATGGCGCTGCAGTCAATACAGAAATGTGTCCCTTATAATCTGTGCCTCTCCTTGGCTCATTGGTTTCATATTGAGTTTTATAAATATGCGAGCCATATGGCTACAGTGAAAACTCATTGTCCTGGCTGCTATGCAGCGAGTACAAGGAAAATCATTTCATTCTCCTCCCTGCTGTTGTTCCTTCAAAGGTCCAATGTGTTCTCCTAGCTATTGCATTCAAAAAGTAATTATCTGTTAACCCTGGACGGCAAAATAGATTTTATGCGCTTTGATATGATGTAAGTCAGAATTTCTTTTGATTGGGAAAATTCACAGTACCTCTGCGAGAGCGATGCATTTGTGCGACTGTCTCTCTGCGATTCTATTGTGATGGACTGGAGACCTTCAGCTGCACCTTATGATGCAACTGAATTTCCACACATTTGCTCACCTTGAATTCGTTGTTCAGATATGTTTGCTTTCTTGCTTTTGGCTCAACAATTCAATCCAGCTCAAGGGTTTGCAGTTCCCAGGTAGCAATAAAACAGTTTGACCACAGTAGAGCATGAAGGCCATGAAGACTTAATGCACTCAAGCTACACACTCTAAAGAGGCTCAAGGACACACTGCTGACGCAATGAAAAAAGTCGAAGCACAAATGACACAAATCCATGTCAATACCCTCTTCACAAACCATGTTCCTGAGCACAAGTATAGTCTTTATAGTCATATAGCCAGAGAACACATGGGGAACGCAAGTCTTTGTAAGTTCTAAGGATGTCAAAACCAGATTTTCACAAGAAAAAGAAAGCCATAGAAATATACTTAAATAGATAAAGAGTAGATCTGAAAAACTGACAATCACCTCAAACTTGAAAGCTTAACTTTTGTATGGAGTAGGTGTGCAGTATTTCACTCTTTGAAACAGTATGAGCGGACTCAAGGGGAAAAGGTTAAGAGCAAAAACAGGTAAACAGCAACCATGCACTTTGTTGCCACAAATGAGTTTATTTTTTACCCTGTTTATCCAATTTATGAGGCTGAAGTCAATTCCTAATGACTATAGACCTGATCTCTACAGGCTATAAAATGTGCGGACCTACCAATAAGATGCATTGAAGATCCCATCTGATCAATGAGCTAATTACACAGATGAGGCATTTTGTGTGTTCGCCTTCATGTATTCTAGATCACACAAGATACTGGGAGGCATATATGCTAATAAATTAATCTACAGCCTGCAACGTGATGGATGAAAAAGCTTGCATTATTTATGACAGTGTCTGTTTTGAAGAAATTTAGAATGTCAGCACAAATCTACCAGCTCAGCCTTATTACGGTGTGTGAGTCATTTCCTCAGCTGGCTCCCCATGGGTTTTATGCGTAGATTTAATATTGTGAGATGTTCTGTGTTGTACCCCTGTTTTTCACTTCTTTAGTTGCACTCATTTTTCAGATTGGCTTTGACTTTCTGACCAGTCATCCCCCATTTGGACCATTTTGTACCTTAGCTCACTACTCCATCCAGTCATTTATAGTGAAGAAATGCTGGTCAGTTTCCAGCACGTCCACAGGTTATGCTTAAACAACTTTAATGCATACAAACTATGATGCACAATCTGTTTACATGAGAAACCATTTTAGTAAGCTTCATACAAGATAAGTAAGTCAACAGTAAGTCATTGTTTTTTATTCAAATAGTTCTGATCTGTCATGTAGAAAAAAAAAAGAAAAAAAGAAAAAATCATGATTATTATTACAGGTCCTAACTGATAACAGAGCATCAATGGATTTTGTTCCAAAATGGTCAGATCTGGATGTTCTCCAGCTCTCGCTCCATTGGTGGAGTTCAAATATATCCTGTCAAGAGACGAGTATGTCGCCATCTGATCTGTGAAGCCTGTCCTCCATGTCCTCCATTCACAAGTCAGATATGACATCCTTGCCTACCTTGATGACAAGTTCTCAGATCCCCTCACTGTTGAGCTTTTTTACACCCCAAATTCAAGGAAGCATACATTTCTGCAGATCGTGTTGACCCCATTCAGGAGAAAGTGAAAACAGAGGCAAAGACAGCTACAGCCCAAACAGGAAGTACCTCAGAGAGCACCGAGCATCCGCCTTCTACATTATTAGAAGCAAAATAAGCTCAACCGATCACTAGGAAGATTTTTAAAGGGAAGTGAGGACGTCTCTTCAACTGAGCAAGCAATAGAGGCTGACCTGGGCAGGTATTGGTGTCTCCTGTGCAGGAAGTGAGTGATATCCACTAGATTGGTGGAGAGAGCATCAGGTACACTTTTTCTAAGTAAAGTGGCAAAAAATTACTTTTGCATCCTAACTAGCAGCTCCCCACCTGAGCAGGTTTTCAGTTCTGGAGGAAAAGTAACATGTCTCAGATCCTGCCTGAAACCAGAAGTGCTAAACATGTTTGTGTTTCTTCGCAAGAACCTGGAGTAAACACTGGAATGAGTGAACGGGTCAGGGTACCTTATGAAGTTCAAGTCCGTTCAATTCTTAATCATCAGTGTTCTATTGAAGCTTTTGAACAGTGCACTATAACATATTTAAAGTTAAATACTTAATGTACATCACATTTTTAGTAAGTAAGTAAGTAAAATTTATTTATATAGCGCTTTTTACAAACCAGGAGTCACAAAGTGCTTCACAACAAAAACAAGGTATAAAGATAAAAGAACATTCAAAAGAGCATCTAACATAAAGATAAGGGATTTGTAGACAGAGCTCCGAAATAAAGTGAGTGTTGGAAACCGTATAATCAGTATAGGAGCTTAAAGTTGTCACATAGTGTTTATTTGCAATAGTTTTTCATTGTTCTGTTGACATTTTTGTTCGTGACATCATTTATCACACTACCTTCAGACAGAGAGAGGACATGATAATGGCAGTACATTCGCACAAACCATTGTTTACTTTTCCAAATGGCAAATGTGACATTTATGTATTCTATTTATTATTTAGCTATTTTGTTTACAAGGGATGCAACTTGTTTCTCCCTTTATAGAAAACCTTGACAATGAAAATCTGGCTTTTTCCACATGACGCAAACCATTGGTAATCTCAATATTATGAAGTTGTTTATAAGAGACTGTTTTTTGATAGTCTGTTGGCAGCTTTAAGTTACTCTATACTTTTGAACTTGTTCAGTTGTGCCCATATTTATTCAATAAATCTTAGATCAAATACACTGATTTTGTATTTTTTGTCATGTATTTTCAGACATTGCAATTTAGTTTTGTTTTTTATTTTGTGTGTGTGTGTTTTTTTTGTTTTTTTTAGTCCTTTAAAGTGGTAATAATACATCATAATAATAATCACAACATCAATACAATTGGATGTGGAGCAGTTAAAACATTCAATCTCCTTCACAGAACGTCCAATGCTGGACTTGACCTACAGACCTTCTCAACATAAGTACAAACACTACTTGTGACAGCAGCTGTACACTTACTGTTACACAAGTCCCTGTTGCCCGGGTACCTTGTCAATAGGACATCCTCAAACCATCGCTGTGGCTCAACAGCCAGTCTAACAAACATTCACCGCATAACACTCAATGCTGTCTGTCCTCTAAGACAGAGCAGACTACTTCAGACATTAAGAGGGGTGTTGTGTTATGCTGATCAGAATGAGTGTTGTGCCACTTAAAAGCTCAAGCACATGTTTTATTGATGAAGTGTGCAAAAAAGAAAAGAAAAGCAGGCATCCGAATCTGCAAAATAAAACTGTGCAGAGAGAAAACATTCGCTCATTTGTGTCAATCTACACCACAAGGATTTAAGAGAGAACACACTGTAATGAATAATGGCTTTTTCATTGCTTTGTAATTGAAATCTGTCACTCACAGACGCCAAATTCAGACAAAAGTCACACTTATAATCCCGAACGTCATCAGAATCGACTGGGGCGCATTTTCAGTTGATAGAAGCGCATGTGAAGGAAGGTATGAGGAAAGATTTTCCGAGAGACATGCACACTGCACAGCTTTTCCAAGGAGGCTTTCAGTATGTTCCTTGATCTTGCAGCTTACATAATATAATTAAGCATTTTTAAGCTGGCTTTATTGACGCAAGCACCGAACGCAGCAGTGTCATGGGGGGGAAAATCCCATCAGAGTCCCCCGCCCCACAGCTCCTCATCCACCCAACTCCCTCATTTCCCTCCTCAGCATATGTGGATTGATAACAAGCAAAAAAAAAAAAAAAAAAAAAAAAAAAGTATTTTCTGCATTGCTGTGCCAGGGATTGCTAGGAGGAATTGGTTTGTTCCAGAGCTCTCTTTGCTCTCATTGGCCCGCCAGCCTCACATCCTACTGGCTGCTACAGGGGGAAGAAAAAAAAAAAAAAACCTGAGGACGCCTCTCAGATAACGTTCACAGGGAAAGAGGGACAGCAGTTAAAGTGGAGTGAATACACATACTGCAGGATCCATTCCATTTGATTACTGTGCCATTTGAATTATTTAACAAAAACGCAGCATTGCATGCGGTGGTGGGAGGAGGCGGAGTGTGAGGGATAAGTGGAGAGAGATGAGGAAAAAATATAACTGTGCAAATCAAACCCTGAGTGCTGAATTTAAAAAATGAAATGCATTATTCATGACTAATCACTTCTGGCAGTGATTGCGTGAACACAAATTGCAAGTGGTGGGGAATTGACAAACGCACCGCTAACACAACAGAGTTAAGATGTAAATACTTGTATTAAGCCACGAACATACACGAGGAGGAGCTGAAATAATCAGAGGTGCTGAGGATTGACTTTGATTTACAGCCAGAGAGTCTCATCGATGCCTGTTGACAAATATCAGACATGGACACTCTTCATCATGCGCATTAATGGACCCACAAATCACTTCAGAATACAGTGTTTAATTTGGAAACGTGTGGAAGATCATGCTCTTGTGATTGCTACTGTGAAGTTTTTCTCCCTGACTGCTAGGTCTTTCTAAATGGTTTGATCTGCATCAGAATGGCCTGTTTTTCCCTCTCACAGCAGAGACTGCTGCCGAGTGATGTTGGAAAACCGATCATCTCCATGACTTGTTTGGACACATGGATCTGTGTATTACTGCATTCTGCATCTTTGTCATAAATCAGGTCATTTCCAGAGCTGAAAAAGTCCACATTATCGATCTTCCTTCTGAATATTGATGTAACGTCAGATGAACCTAATGAGTGACTGAGTTATTCCACTGAATCCGGGCGGTGCTGACAGCTCAGCTCACGCATCAGATAAACTAAATAATACAGGTATGTACATTATTTCAACACATCATAATGGAAAATAGATGAGAGTCAGGTACAATGTATTATTCCAGGTAATTCGATATGCGTTTTGCTTGTTGTACTATACTGATTTCTCGCAACATGCAAAGCACTATTGAACGTGCATATTTTTCTGTGGATTGAGAGTTTTATACATTTATAGAGCCTCTTGTATTGTCTTCAGCAATTGTGGTCTAATAATATAAGCATACCGTTGCAATTGTGTCCCCTACAAAATACCCATTTAGTATGCAAATTTGTCTTTGTAAATGCCTCTTGAAAGAACTTGAAATCTTATTTGTGTGCACTGCAAAGTACGACATATGGACGAGGTTAAGAGTCACACTCGAGCATAATAAAACTGACCTTCGGACTAGATTTTCACATTCTAACTTACCCATTAAATGTGTGACAGAAAATCAAGGTTATTAGGTTATAAAATAATGAATACAGCATGTCGCACAAATCACGATATTTCTGTCAACATATTTGTGTAATATAGAAGTTGCTGCTTGAAAAATAAACTAATTATCACTTGATTGTAACTCCTTTCACCCTTATAAGCTGAGGCTGAACACTTTGGCTGTCATTTACTTACATTCTGCATAAAGTGTGCTAATTTCCACGCTCATGCAAATGTATTTTACAGATGATAAACTGTGAATAACACTATTAATGGCACTAAAATGAGATTTTGTATGCTAATAACATTGTTTTCACAAAAACAATCCACTGAAAAAAGTAATGTTTTCTTGTAAATTGGCTTACAAGCTTCCTGGGGTGTTTTAGTGAATTGCTGAACCCGAACAGGAGCAAAATGAGAAGTTCGGATATGTTGAGAAATGACTTATCAAACACATCAGAGTGATACAGCAAATACATCGAAGCAAAAAACAAAAGCTCAAAGTTTGAAGCTCGACACAAAAAGTATATTTGATTGATATTATGGTGAACCAGATGAGGATTTATCCTTAATCACAATAGCAGCAGTGTTTCTGCTGAAGGTAGACCTGATTTACACCACATTTTTCTTAAAAATAGACACATCAAGTGTTTTCAGACATAGTAAAGCACTTTGCACGTTGTATATCATTTATTAGCATATAATTCCAATGGAATATAAAGGTGAAGCCACTAAATCGATAGTGCGCGTTATTTTGCCTGTCAGTCAGACAAATCCTCACTGTGTCCTGTTCATAGATCAACTTCCACACATCTGTGGTTCCAGTCTCATGTTTCTGTTTTTACACATGCAAACCTTTAGTCGATCAAACCCGATGTACCCAGCACCGACAGCAGACTGCTATTCTGACTTATTCATGAAGCATGTAAATGTCCCGACAGCCCTCCAACTGATGGAGACAATCCTGTCCATCATCCACAGAACACAAATATACAAACATATCTTCTGGCTGTTTAAAGCATGAATCATTGACCTCACATGATAAGATAATGAGAATATTCCGATACAAACGCTATAAAAGGAGAACATCTGGAAAGTCCAACTGGGTCTTACTGCTGAGAGGGGAGAGTGTTTATCACAGTATCATCTCACTGCTCTATTAAGCTTCCAGACAAAATTAAAATGAATGCAGCAAGTTGTAAATTACAGATGTTCAATATACGACATTGTAATGAGATTCAAAATATCCTCAATATTCCCAAATGTCACAAACCTCCATCGTCCCGCTGTGTATTGTTAACATTGTAACTCATATCTCCATTACGCCCTTGGGACACTAACGGAAGACTCATTTTGACCTGGAAGTTACGACACCTCAACATGAAGCACCTGGGACGCTCAAAATAAACTCCCGATCTCATGTCACTGTTTGAACATCTACTGTCATTAATCAGAGTGAGGTGGGACTGAAGGGGTGGATGAACCCTGAAGGTACGTCAGCCGATTGTCAGCCGTGAAGATTCAGAGCTTTCAGATGTGTGAATGCCCGTGTCACATGTTCAGGGAAACAAGAAGGAGAAAGAATCTCCAAACAGGTCCTTCTGGTCTGTATTCATGTTACGTATTGCCTGAAACGTAGCGATTCCATTAGGATTTATTCCTGCATCTGTTCAAATAGCGCCGCTTACGAGGCACAATAAAAAAATTAAACAGTTTTCCCTTCTTATGTGCAAAGACGGATGGATTACCCAGCATGCCCAGTCATGTAATGCACCACTAAAAACCTATTTTACATTCATAAAAAGGTGCTTATCTTATGCCATTTAAACAGAGCAGTCACAATCATTTAGCCAATTCATCAGGGAAGAAATTACACAGCTGTAATGGAACAATATGTGACCAGACTGACGAGGATACAAACCAAACCTGCAACACTTTCTTGGTAAATCACTCGATTTGCTTTTTTAAATAACAGTTTGCTTATGCTCTTCTTTCGACATGCCACTTGCCACGTGTGTGCTTGTGATGTGTGCCGGGGACATGAATTTGCATGAGGATATTAAGAAACATTAATCATTCAGGTAGCAGAAATCTTCGCTTTGATTTATGGGAAGCGGCTTTTAAGTTAAAGATAGTGGGGATTGTTCCATCAGTAAACAATTCAATCACTCAGTGATGTTTTCTTGTAGAGGGCACTGGGGATGAGAGGCAGGAGGGGGTACAGAGAAGTAGCGGGTGGGGGTAGGGGTGGGGGGGGGGGGGGTGTCGAATAATTAACTGAGCCTCAGGGGAGGGCTTTGCATACTTTCCAACAGCGACGGAGGGGGCTGTCCACGAGAGAGAAACGACCTCCTCATTCCTCATTCATGAAAATGGGTTCGCTTCCTCCCGACTCATATGGCTCCAGTCTAAAAATACTCCAGAGGTCATTTGCTAGGCTTATTACAATCAATATTTCTTCCGTGCCGCGCCCCCACTCGACGCAGCTGCTCCCAGGTGGGACGCCGCTGCGCTGGGGAGCAGCGCGAGGGGAGGTCCAGTTCTGCAAGCAGGAGGTCAGATACAGCCGGCTAATTGAAGTCCACCACTGGATAGACGCACGCAGGGGAGATCAGGGATTCCGAGCTGAGGTTGCACCATATAGTGTTGAATGGTGATGAGAAGATCATCAGCCGGTTCACAGTGTCTGAGTGTCTCTTATGACAGAAGTGAGGGTTGGATTTCACTCGGCAGCGTCGGGGAGAGGCTGTGCGAAAGGGCTCGAGCAGTTTCTCACCAACCAATATCATTTTAATTAAAAAGCCTCGGCAGTTGTGCTGAGCCTCATAATAACGCATTATAACTTGGCATTTATGGAATAATGATATTCTTTATGACCGCACTGAATCATGAGGGAAAGTACAGCGCATCTTCATTTTTCTCAGATTTCCACTTTTATTCTTCCAGCGACACGTCTTTATAATTAAAAGCACATGTTGTCTCCAGAAATAGGCCCGGTGCTGAATTTCATGCGCTTTCAGTCTGCGTGTGTTTTGCAGGTGATCAACACAGAACAAAGGTGTGATTGGCAATTTGTGCAAAAGATACATTTTCAAATGAGGCATTTTTACAGTTTGCATTGTAAAACACCTCTCGTATATGAGTGACAGGAAGCAATAAAATAATATTTAATATTAGTTATTCATTTAAAGGTTTATGCTTTAGTTTTACATCCTCATCTGGAATGAAATGTGTTTGTGTTTCTACATTTTGACTGAAATGTCATATTCATAAGGACAAATACGCTATTTGATTGTAGTTGTTGAGTCTTTCATTAATGAGATAAGCTTCAAGTCAATAGATTTTCTGGTCATTAAGTCTTTCTTTTTTTTTTATTACATAAGTGGTGACCTGTTCAAAAGCTTTGTCCGAGTGTTATTCACTCCTAAACACAGCGAGAGAGACTGTTATTCTCTTAATTTAAACTGGGTGCTATGAAAAACACTCAAATGCCCCCCCATAATTCTACAGTAAAAATGCTTCCTTTCATGCATGTTGTTACCATCCAACTTTGATAGTAATTAAAAAAAAAAAAAATTAAGATGTGATTTCACTATTAGTGCAGTATCGATATCAGGATTTCATCCTTTCAGGAAATAAAACGGCATTGCAGTGAAAGATATTGCACAGCGCTACTCATTTGACCATCCAGACGACGCTGTAGAACGCAAACGAGATTAAAATACAACATTTATTCTGCAATGAACACGGTCACACATGTTTGACAGTAAAATTAATTCTAAATCCAAAGGCGTGTGCCGTTTATGAGAGGTGTGGGAGGGCTGCGTTCTTCTGGGATTCCAGGTGGCTGTGCTGGTAATTGGCATGTTTGCAATAGAAACCCTCCTGCGATAATTGTCCCGACTTATGTCTCTCAACGTGATGCTGCATGTCAAGCCCCACGCTGTGTTCACATGCATTTGTGATGTGCGGAGAGTAATTGTGGGAGTTCAGGGTCACTCAGGGAGCAGCGGGGAGCCTGGTGTAGCTGGTGCGAAGTCTAATGCATTCTGCGGTTTTACACATTCTGCTCAAATGGCTTTGGAGAAAACCTTCAGGCTGCCAAGTGTGAATGAGGAAAGTGTTGCGACCGCGCTGCAGGCACTGAACTTCCTCACTGCATTCGCAGGTACATGAACGATCCATTCAGGTGATCAAGATGCTGGATGAGCGTGGCTCGGAGATGAGCGTGGCGGATTCACTCTAGCACCTTTTTCAGCGAAGTATCTTCTTCTGCGTGCATTTGGCACATTTCCCGTTCACTATAGGGTTTCCCACACTTCATAGATTGGGCACTTAAAAAGTCCCTGCGACTCACAACATGTGGTCAGTTGAATCAAATTTTCTTTTTTCCTCCACACACCTCGAGAGCCAATTGACTGCTCCATCATGTACACAAACCATCTAATGGCACCCAGCAGACTCTGTAATCAGAGACCCAGCTGGGATAAGTAACAGTTCAGTCTTATGCATTTCCTGCACAGAGCAAGTTCAGTAGTAATGACAAGAAAACTGTGGGAAAATTCAAGATACAGGGGTGCAGTGGTTCACCTTCCAGATCAGTGATGTTGTTGTCGTATAATATATATAAGGTACTTTTGAGTAACGTATGTGTTGCAATACAGGACTGGACTGGAAGCGTGTTTTCCCTGAGCCTAAGAAGTTATTTAACAGGTTTTCCATTTACCAGCAATTCAGAAACAGATTTCAGTGTAACTGGTGATTTTAAATTGTGAATATACAGAGAGATTGCAGGTGATTATTGGTTTCTGTGTGTGATCTCTGGTTTGTCTTGTGACCTGGGCTGACTCTCCCTTTCACCCATTGTGAGTCAGGCTCAGGCTCCATGTGACCAATACAGAAATTCAAGGTGGCGGCTGTATTTATCAGATCTTCTGAAAAAACTTAAGCAGCTTAAACTAAGTCATTGGAATTTTTACTTGGGATAAAAGCCAATATTTCACATAAACTGCACAATAGATACTGTATGTTTGTAAGTATTCTTCTTATCGATATTCACAGACTTCTGCCTCATGTTATCTTTTTACCTAAAATATCTTCTATCAGAAGTATGTCCCGTATTGTTAGTGGCATTTTACCTCCACTCCCTATATTGTGGAAATTGTGTATTTTAGGTGTCGATTGAAGTGTCAAACAAACAGTAGTGCTACCTGAAAAATAAATTGTCTTTCTGATGCAAACAAGCTTACACAGATGGCCGCACCTTTATTACTTCTTTTATTAAAAAATGTGAGTGATTTTGAAAAAGGTTTGTTTGCTTCCAAAATAAAGTCACCAGAAACTTTCTTGGATCTGTTTAATTTACTCTTCCTGAACTTTGGAGAAGCTGACAAACTGGTGTATATTTTACCTTATCTTTGCATGCAGATTATTTTCATTGAAATTCAGCGCAACCTTGTGTGGTGTCAATGATGAAAGAAAAGAAAAAAACGTGAAATTGATTCTCTACAACAGCAAATGGTTTTTACATGGAGCCAGCTTGATTTGCTTTTCATACACTCCGACTTTACAAAACATTCCAGTGAGGAAAAACATCAGTGGACAAACCAACATGTAAGAGCAGGAGACTTTGGAATGAAAGCAGTGGATAGAACCAAGGGGGTTCATGACTCAGGGCAACAACCGCTGCTCTTTAGGGCTTTAGGATCATTGAGCATTGCAAGAACACAGAACTGTAGAGGTAGCTGTGAACGAGCTGTCCTAATCCCCGGGTTTAATGGTTCAATCTGCCATGTCCATATGTCAAACCCACAGAGACCTCCAATGGAGATCGAGCACCGCGCAGGGCAGCAATCTCCTATGACGTGGGTGTTTATGTGTGTAAATGGGTGAATGTGACAAACAGCGCGAAGCACCGTGAGACTACCGAAGCGGTGAAAGTGCCCTATATAAGCGAAGTCCATTTACCATTTAATAGGCAATGTGCAGTAAACACAGAGTGGATGGATTGTTTTTTACTGCACCTGAAACAAATTAAATTGGACAGTCTATTCTAAGTTGTGTAATTTAGAGGAGCAAGAAGCAGCGTCAGCTCAGCCTATAAGACGACACTGAATATATTGAGATTTAGTGTTGACTGTACTGTTGTTGACATTGCTGGCTGTAAAGAATTGTCTGGAAGTTTCAAAAATATACTTTGTTTGACTCAAGTTACAAGAAAGAAAATTCTGAATGCAAATAATCCCAAAAAACAACCACAGTACAGTCTAAAACACAGTCAGCAATTCTCTGAGGACAAGAAAATCAGTGAAAGGACCTTAGAATTAATTATTTGTTTGCTCAAAACAAGAAACAGAGTCATTCATTCATGAATAAACATGTCTGCAGGTGACGTTCTGACCACAGCAGTCACCACTCTGGCTAGGTGTTTATTAAAGAGCAAACAAAGTGGCCCATGGGATGACTCAGCTACACCAGTATGAGTACAACTGATCCCATTTAGGCCGTTTCCCCAGAGAGACCACGCACACTTTAATGCTCTGCTGAGCATCTGCTGTAAGTGAAATGTTTGCCCTGTGACAGACAATCCTCTGCAGAGACTCAAATCCACTGCAGCGCAGTAAGCTGTGTGCTCTGCTGCCAACAACCTTCAAAAACCCCCCCTGCTCTTACTCATTTACACTTGGAACATTTTGACAAGTCAAATTACTCTTTACGATATTGTACCTAATTTAATCCCATGTACTGCTGTATAATTCAAATTATTTCTCAGGCACTGATATGTTCAGTGGGAGTGAGCGTTATGACTCCAGGTCCCACCTCAAACTACATATTTGATCTGATTTGATCACTCTTGTTGTTCGGTGTAAAATGCAATTAGCTGCAGTCGCTTCCTTGCCAGCAGCGGTGTGACGTTTCCTGTGTACAGTGTCTGGCAGTCACTCCAGCTGCCCATGGAGGTGATCATAAAAGAAGGAAGGTTACAAGAGGTCCCACCATGACATAAATATTTGATTGAGATTTTAATAAAAGGCTTAACAAGCTGAATTATTGAGGGGACAAGTCTCAAGTGAACTGCACCCACAGCTAAACGGGCTAGTGGTTAATTATTTAGTCGCCCGCATTTAGCTCTCCTCCCAAAAAAAAAAAAAAAGAACTCTTTAAGCCAACAAGTTGGGCGACCTTTTTACTCTTTCCTGGAAATCTTCCTTGAGCAGTGTTCGCTGGCAAATATTGATTCTGAGATAAAACTACGACGCACTGATGAGTTGGGTTTTTTTCTTTGAAGCTGAAGTTCACACGGTCAAAAAGCTCAATCCTTAATATAGTTTTTCTCCCGCCACCCAAAAAAACTGCTGTCCCCAGAGAAAAGTCATATTGCAGGACAGAAACATCACAAAGCACTTTGACAAAATAGTGACGTGGCTTTTAAAGAGCTCCTGATCCTCGCCGTTTACCCTTCCACATAATCTCCACCAACGAGTCCCGTCAATGAAGCTTTCAGTGGCCTTCAAGTGCCTTTTACAAGTCGGGAGAGGAAAATGTACACAAGCTAATTACAATACAGGGGCGGTGGATAGCTGCCAGAACAAAATATTTTGTCACAGGCATTAGCTGACACTCCAGAGTGGATTTGTAGGGAAAGTGAAAAATGAAACCAAATATTTTGCACTTTCCTATATATTTCCTATCCATGAGAAGTCATTGTCTGTACATGCAGTCACAGTCATTTCCAGGCACTCTTACAAAGAAAACCCAAAAATTCCACATGAACAAGAGGAAGACTCAAGCTCAAAGATAATGTCTGAAAGTGGGGAAGAGCGACAAAAAAAAGAGCAAACATTAACGTAAAAGCCGTATAAAGTTCAAAAGCTCTCCAGGTAATGGTGCAGTCGCTGGGAGCTGCTAACAGCCCCATCAACTCCCTGCAGATATAAGATTCACTCTGCGTCGTTACGCAGGAAGAAAAGCCCTGGATCTTTACCCCGGCGGAGCTGCCCAGCATCCGTTCTGGTTTCGCCACACGTATTAAAGCTTCATGACTCAATATTCTTTGTTTTATTGATAATTGAACAATTGGGTGGGGAGCACAAAGTGCCGCTCATAAACAAGCAATGGATTCAGCAGGTACAAGCTGTTTTATTAAGACAATAAAATAAACTCACTGCATTGTACCAAATCAGGCAACCTGTTAGTTGCCCATGAGCTTTGAAAATCTGGTTAGAAAATAAAAAGTGAACACAATGAAACATTTAGCAGCTAAAGTTATGTTTTTTTTCAGGAGTCCAGGAAAAACAAATCAGTGCAGAAAGTTCTGTTTTTCTTTTTCTGATTGCTTTATCAAAAGAAAATGTTTTTCAAATACTAAATGAATGTTGTGATCTGACAGAAGGAAACGTGAGGAGACTGTGCCCGAGGCCCTGTCTACAAAACAACCTTTTCAAGTGAAAGTCCAAACCTTTTGTTGCATTTTTGTTGTCTGTTTAATACGACAAATGTGTTTGGAGTCACTGAAAAAGGCAGCTTTTTGAAAATAGCACCCAAGGTGGAACTTATCATCTCCATTTCCATGTACAAGGGGGAAATAACTTTTTTATGTGTTTTTGACCCAGTTAAGACACAAAAGCAACTCTGTTTCAAGAAAAGACCTTCATGAGAAGCTGTGAAAAACAATTATTATTGATATAATTGTACTTTAACTAAGATCTGAACAGCAATCGCAACCGTCATGGTTTTTTCCCATCCAAAACACGATCATCTAATTTCCACTGTTGTATGTGTCATAATTACCACAGCCACCAGGGGAGCCTTTGGCCTAATCGTGAGTTCAATATAATTAAATGGCCTCCAAACATGATTTGAGTCCATAGTTTAAAATAATCTGAAATGGCAGCATGCTTTCTTTGTTTTGCGGTATTTTTACAAAAAAGGAAGTCTGAATCTACTTCGCATTCTTTGGACGCCAAGTTTCAGTAGTATGACTTTCATTCAACTTGTCTGGTTGTTAGTGTTTTTCTCCAATTCACACTTTTAGCGAGTGAATCCCAAATGCCAATCAATCACAGTGATTAAAATTCACAGGCACACTTTCCATTATAAGGGCCTCCAGATGATGTCAACATAATCAATAATGCCATTACCATTCAATTAGCCGCAATCATGCAGAGTTTATTAGATTAACACTGCAATAATATGGCTCGACAAAATCAAGCCTTTTTGAAAGTCGAGGGATGTACCTGCCGTCTGCAAACCACAGTTTGATCCAATGTTAACCATCTCTTTAACATCTCAGGGCATCTGCACCAAAGAGCTCCGTCTCCTCTATTCATATATCTACATTTATTCTCTCTTCTTTGACTCTGAGTCTTCTGTGACTCTGAACCAAACATCAATCTACACCAGAAAAGGTCAGTATTTGGATATAAGTCAAGAGAGATTTGAATAAGATCAGGCTTGATAATGGAATAAAATATCCTGCAGAATTTTTATACCTCCTCTGAACCTGGACAAGCCGTTACCTGTGCTTCACTACATTCTTCCACTTGAGATATACACCGGGCCCTTCTGCGTCTTTGAAAGGAAACTTTGAAAAAGTTTTCAGAAGACAGGTGTTCAAATGAAAGTGTGTGAGTGGAGGAACACAATCCACTTTGATCCGAGCATCTGTGCTGTAGTACCTCTGTTCCCGGTTATGTCATGGGAGCAGCTGAATACTTTCACTCAGGGCTTCTAACCAGGACGGGGTGTTCTCCTTGTTTATACACTATGGTTTCCCGCTGGCGTGAAAGGGCTGTCGGTTAATTTTTAATTTCATCCTTTGAAACACATCAGTAAAGTGGGTTTCCTAATTAACCCCATTGCCTATGCAGATTGAGGCGAGAGGCAGCCTGGAACAGCACAAGCCTCCAAAGCGATGTCTGTTTTACTAAGACTTAGTTCCATCACCCAAAGCTTCGCTGTTGCCACACACCGGCAGCAACGATAAACAACCTCTAAGAAAAAGAAAGAGGGAAAAAAAAAAAAAAACATTTATTTGTATCATTGGTCAAAAAAAGAAAAAAAGCTGTATAACATTGAAGGGTAACATTCCCTCCAGTGAGTCAGTGACTGATCTCCCTCTCTTTTTTTTTTTTTTTTTTTTTTTAATCTGTTGGGGTGAGATTATTCCCTCATTCAGGCCTCCTGCTGTGAATTGGCCTTTTTCATACTCATTCATGTCTGACAGCAGAAATAACAGGCCTCAATATGGTCGCATGTCTGTTGTGTGAATGGGGGAAATAAAAGCATCACATCAGCCCGTAGACCTTGTGCAAAAAAAAGACACTGCCATCCATTATCTTGTTATCTCCTATTGGGGAATTGAATCGGCTGAGAGGAGTTATACAGTAATCATGCTGCCAGATTCTATTAATTTTGTCTTTCAGCAAGTGTAATATAAACAGCCTGTTGTCCCCGCTGTCACGGTGCTTCCACCTATCCAAATTATTGCCCAGAACGTCATGCTAAAATGTGACAATTCGTCCTTGGTGTCATAGTGTGGTGGGTGAGGAGGAATATTTCTTAAAAAAAGCTACTTTTTAATCATTTCCACATTTGTTTCGAAGAAAAACACAGAGTGACAGAGGTGGGGAAATCCTGGCACATTGTTGGAGATGTCTTTTAAGGACGATTAGTTCCAGCTCCGGGGTCCAGAGGGGCAGAGATCACAGAGGAAGCCTGAGGCTTTGCCTGCTTTGGGTTTGTCAAAGTTAGATTGGCAGAAAATCTTTTTCAAACCTTCTTGACAATCTAATGGAGATGTGGAGAGAGTGTTTTCTCTACTAATAAGTGAATTCATGTCCACTGTATTTGAGCAGAAACTCCAAAGACAAAGGAGAAATGCTGTTATAGATGACTGTAACTTATATATACTTATTGTATTTAATGTTTTTACACAATGCAATAGAAGGCCAGAGTCATCACAAGGTTAACTAGTACCTCAACTAGTCAGTCAGACCAAACGAAACAACTACAGAAACAAGTATTGACAGCTATTCCTTCATGAAAACGGCTCCAGGCACTCTCCAGGACCACTGAGGGACCTCTGTGTCATCCTGCCTCTGCACAGAATCTAAAAACCTGCAGCGTTCCAGGTGGCAGAAAGTCACTGGACATAACTTTCTCAGTGCTGTATTGACCCAAACAAAATCCTCCAGCTTCGTCTCAATTACTTCAACAAACTCATTTCACTGTACTTCTGCACTGTGACATTTCCGAAAGCAGAGTGAAAAAGGTACATAATGGCTGAAACCCCTTCACGTCACATAATATTGAAAATGGACCAATTAAAGTTGAATCAACATAGCAGATGGATTAGTAAGTCCACACTTGGCCACTTTAGAGTTGGAATAACTAAACATGTTTCATGACCATCATTAATACATCTCTTCAGGCAAAAGCCTGCATTCAGTAGAGGAAGCCTGTCAAATGAAGGGTTTATTTTTTTTCTTTATTTTCAATTCATTAAAGACGTTTGACGAAGGAGACCAAAGGATTTGACTTGATTTGCAGAATGGAATAAGCAATTACAGGTGTTATGAAAGTGTAATGAGAAATGAATGTCATTTATCAACTTCACCCCCTATTGCATATTTAAGTGATAGTAAAGCTTAAAAATGTCCATAATGTGATGTATCAATTATTATACATGATTATAGACAGAAGGTTATCCAGTTGACAAACAATTCCACAACCCAATGACAATGACAGCTGGTCCACGAACCTTCTGATAGATAATAGATCTTCAGGGAGTATTTAAAACAAAAATAGTGACTTGTTGTATAACGTGGCATTTATCAGTCTGGTGTTACGGGGCGTGGATCTGAGGCTCAAGCGCGGAAAAGCAAGCAGAGGCAGGTCGGCAGGTTAAGATGGCGTTTATTCACAGAAGTTCTTAAAGGCTGGAGTTACACTCCACCAGTACAGGCCACGTAGACACAGGCCAATCCTGCCCCTACGTGGTGGCAGAGGTGGAGGGCATGACAGTACCTCCCCCTCTCCCTTTGCCGATTCCCAGCCGCCCTTGGTCCCACATTGCTGTGGATTCTGTCACTGGCCTGCCGCCATCTAATGGTAAGACTGCCATCCTGATCATAGTAGATCGTTTCTCTAAGGCTGCACACTTTGTTGCGCTTGCTAAACTCCCCACTGCCAGAGAGACAGCGGACTTGATGGCATCCGAGGTTTTCCGACTCCACGGCATCCCTGCCGACATTGTGTCAGATCGGGGTCCCCAGTTCACCTCGGAAGGTCTGGAAGGCCTTTTGCACGGCTCTCGGAGCAAAGGTGAGCTTGTCCTCTGGCTTCCACCCACAGTCCAATGGGCAGACTGAGCGGCTGAACCAGGAGATGGAGACCCTCCTTCGATGTGTCGCATCTGAGAACCCCACAGCCTGGAGCAACCTTCTGCCACGGGTTGAGTACGCACACAGCTCCCATCCTCGTCCAGCCTGATCCGAGTCTCCAGTTTGTGGTGAGAAACATGAGACACGGACATGGTGAAGACACAAAGTGCTGCGCAGTTAGCCGGACTGTCCCAAACTGCTGCTGCTCCGGTTACCAGCCATAAGGTAACCTCAGACGGCCCTGCACGAGCAGGCGATGCCACTCGCCATGCCTTGGTGGAAACCTGCTGTGATTCGGAAGAAGCTCCATCTTCTGCTGTCTCCTCAAACATCTCCTGCCCTATTGCTCAGAGTGAGAGAGTCACCAGGAGTCGCTCTCAAACCCAGGTCAACAAGAAGTTGGAGTCTTCAGGAAAAAAAACAGCGGTCTCACTGAGAAGCTGGAAGATTGCCACAGACCAAAGAGATCCAGAAAGAAGATAGACACCATTGCTGAATTGGCTGAAGAGCTGACTGATGAGCATTGCCCAGTCAGCAGTTTGTGCTCCACACAAGGTAAAGTGATGTCCCAGCGTCAGCAGTTGGCCGGACTGCACTGTTACGGGGCGTGGATCTGAGGCTCAAGCGCAGGAAAGCAAGCAGCGGCAGGTTGGCAGGTTAAGATGGCGTTCATTCACAGAAGTTCTTAAAGGCTGGAGTTACACTCCACCAGTAGTCCAACAGAGGTGAGCTTCACCGAGTTCCCAGTAGAGCAGCAGAGGGGAGGAAGGTTCCTAGAGGTTGTCGAGCAGAGCGGTGGGCGGTCAAGGTGGGTCACGGAAATGGTCTGGAGAGCTGGCTGAGGCTGGCTGTGAGCTGAGCTCCCGTGACGTTTCCCCAGAGGGGTGCAGGCAGCACAGACGGCTACAGACTGGAAATGGGGAAAGTGGAATTAGAGGAGCGCTGACAACAGCAAAACAGGAGCTGACCGCGTTCTCAGAACAGCAACTAACTGCGGCGAAAAGACAATCTGGCATCACCAGCCAGGTTGAATAGGGAGGAGAACAGGTGTAGGTGATCAGGCCACTCTGCCACAGGTGAAGTTCATCAGCTGATTGAACTGAGCCAGCCACCTCCGCCCACACACACCGAGACACGCCCATCTGAGGCAAACAGAAAAGGGAGGGGGAGAGGAGGAGAGACAGGCCAATCCTGCCCCTACATGGTGGCAGAGGTGGAGGGCATGACATCTGGACTAATATGTAAAAAATGATAATGGCAGAACCACATATGAGCCACTTGCTACTTCAGTTTGAAGAAAGCTTGGTTTCAAAGGTTTCATCGTCCATTGTTCTCAGGCCTAAATGAATGGAAAATGGGGACCAGATGTGGTCAAAGGGGCCACCAGTTGCTCATGTGTGATCTTTAAAGCTCAGCAAGGTATTTTGTTAAGTCATTAGCTGCTAAAAGCTCTGGTTATCATTGTCCATGCCAGGTCTGTCTGCTGTTTATTCAGGCTTTTTAGCAAGATAAAAACCAAAGTTGGAGACACATTCGCAACATTACACCTCCCATTGGCTCAGTTGGTCATTATCCAAAACCACAACGGAAACTTTGGAGGAGGAACCAGGGAGAGGGCGTTAAGTGTCTGTGGGCTTTCGCTATTTTGTGGCAGTAAATTGCGAATATTATAGTGCGATCGGGGGGTTAATAGACCAGACAACAGGCCATTACTGGACGAGACACTTGAGTAGCTAAAGGAGGAGACGGGTGAAGCTGTGAAGAGTCACACTGTTTCAGTCAGAGTGACAAAAACTCACGTTGAAATCAAACTTCAATCTATAAATAGGTGCACCGTTAGGTCACACATACCAGTACAGCCAAAACGGATATTTTTGCTCATACTAGCTTTTGTGAAATATACTGTTGGATCATTTCAGACTTTAATGCGCAGGAATCCTCAGCTGCACACAGACTTGCCAAAGTAACCTTGAGACAGAGGACTGTTCTGTTTGAAAAGTCAAATTGTGTACATACTGAGCCACTGCTGCTGCAAAGGAAATCACACACTGATGAGTCGAAGCCTCTGAAGGTTACTTTTTCTGATACACAAAAGAAGAAGAACCTCAAACAAATAGAAGGACAAAACAGTCTATATTTGTGTGGGCTTTTGAACTGTGTGAAAGTGCAGCGGGGCTCATCTCGTTTGACTTAATGCCACAGAAAACCTCGACTGCCGGAAGGAAGATCAACATGGAAAATACAGAAAACTTTATTACAGGGATATTCACAGTGAAACTACACATTTTAAATTTTAAATCTGAGCAGTGAATGTGATCTTATTCAGTCGTTATCATGCATAGCATGTATGCAGGGACATATTTCTTTCAGAAACAGTGTTTTGAAATGATTCAAATGATACACAGGAGTGTATCCGTTTCATTTAGATTGATTAGTAATCAGTAAATTAGAAGAAAATAAGCACATACACGTGCTACAGATTGAAATCAGTACAATTCTAATCAGCGTTGTCGGTTTCAAATGAGGAGCAGAACGACGTTTAAAACCTCTGACATTTAGGCTCTGCCACACTGTTGGCAATTAATGTGAGCGGTGTCATCATGCAAAGTTTGAAAGAGTGTGCTAAAGTCTTCAGAGGAAAGGCTGCAAATGCCTTTGAGCCAGGGAGAGGATTTCAAACGATCTCCAAGTCATTTGAAATCTGAACCATTTCCAAGGCATTAGGACACTTTTGTGATGGGGGTGGGGGGATTAAAAAAAAAAAAAAAAAAAACAACTTCTAAATGTCCCTTAAAATACGAAAAGTGATTACAAAAAGTGTTAGAAGAAGTTAAATGATTTTTACAGCATCCTGGACAAATGTTTGATGCCGTTCATGCTATACATCATATAATATACCCAGTACAAAGCAAAGCCTGGATCCAGAATTAAAAACAGGCAGCCTGCTCCAACAAAACCGATTATTATAGTGACAGCTGAGTTTAGAAAAACGTGATTCATTTGCTAAAATCAATCTCTAAGTGTTAACAGCTAAAGACGGTAAGACAGAAAACCTCCAGTTTCAGATAGCTAAATATTTTAAATCGCATCATTAGAAAAAGTGGGTTGAATGTAATTTAAGTTATATTATCTTTGACTTGCAGCTGCAGCTTCATTTTAAGCACTTGAAGTAAAAATAATAAAAAAAAAATACATGGACATTTCCGTCAAACAATAACAATGCAACACTTAAAATGTATGACTATGATTAAGCGAACATTTTCATGCTCCTAATAGCTTCACCTCCGTTTAGTCCTCTGCTTGAATAATAGAAAAGTTTTTTTGCAATTCTATTTCTTCACCATAATTACCTGGTTATTTGTTTGCTACAACTGCTTTTGTTATCCAACTCGGTTTTTACTCTCTTGGCTGATAGTGGCTCAGAAATCTGTACATGTAAATTGTTGTTCTGTGACACTGCTGACCTGTATTTTGAAAAAAATGAATTTCATTATTCCCATTGTTATGAGCAAAATGAAGACAATGCACATTCAACAAATGGTGAGTTTTGAAGGCGATTACAATACATGCAAATAAATGGGAAAAAAGAGGAAAATTGTAGAAATTAATAATAGTTGTTAGCTTGCATTTGTAGGTATTCCTGATTTCCAATGATTTTATTACTGATTCGCAACCGGGTGGGTCCAATTCCCATTGCAGGGTTTCAAAGATTCATAGGGAGTTGAGAGGTTCTCTCGATTTTGAGTGGCATAATGTATTATTATTATTACAATTATTTTAGGATTCATGAATAAGTGTTTAAGTCACAAAACTGCTAAGTTCAAGCATTCAAATCAGACTTGTATCACATATAAACAAAAAAAAGAAGTTTTAAATACAGCAGAAAAGCAGTGAGTGGTATCACATCTGTTCTGAGATTCCTTCAACTTTTTTGTTGTCATTGCAACATGCATATGGGAGGTCTAGGTTTACAATGGTAAAAAAATTGAGTCCCTTAAGAAAAACTACTGCATTAAATAATGCTCTGCCAGTGAGCAGAAAACAGATGTAAATGAATGAGGATCGTATACTGCTGTGATATTTAAGGTACACAGAGAAAATGCCAATTTTCATCATAACTGAACAAACAATAAAAACCAAATGTTATCCAATCAAACCCAATCTTCTGGAAACAAACTGCACTGAGCGCAACAGAATTAATCATCTGGGCAACAAAATGGCACATATGTAATGAGGTTTTGAGTGTGTTTTTATTGTTTTCACAATGTAACACTGTTCCCTGTTTATGAAGTTATCAGTGAAAACTGAGGCTCTCCAGCGAGTGTACCACCAGAGGAGGAGAAAAGAAAGCTCCGGGCAGAGCTGAGGAATACTGAGTGACACCTGCCACCGATAGGGATCAAAACCAAAGGGAAGGTTTCAAGCTGGGTGGAAACTGAACCCCGAACAGGCACCGCGAGAAAACTGGCACACCACACGAGGTGAGCCGAAATTCACTGTGCCGCTGCTTATATGACGCTTTCAATCCATTTCATCCGGTGTACTCTGAACATCATCAGCGGCGGCGGCGTCCTTGTTTACGTGCGTGCTGGCAGGTTATCAGTTCCATGTGGTCATCAACAAAAGATTCATAATGTCGACTTTACGGGGTTCAGATTGTGCTCCCAGTCCTCAATTTGTCTGTTTTGATCCATCTCATCTGAATCCAACAGACAATGGATGAGAAAAAGTCATCACCAATCCCTGCGCCGCTCAACCACACGCTGTTGCTCCAATAATACGCTGCATATTGCAATTTCAAGCCCAAACAAATTGCAGATTGTTTTTGTGTTTGCAGCATCAGAGGTGCTCTGTATCACAGGCCTCTGCTCGGGGCCTCTCTCACTCCATCAAACCCAGGATATAATTCACATTGTAAGTTCAGATGTGTCAAAGATATAAAAACGTTGTATGTAAGTGGTTTGGCAAAAGAGTTGAAATAATAAATGACCGCATTAATCTTCTGTTAAATGGCCATGATCTTTTCCTAACCTTAAAGAGGAACTGCGTCTTTTTTTTTTTCTTCACTCCAAACAGTCTGCGTCTCCCTGTCAAGGAGCCTGACTGAATATCTGAGGCACCACGGGGTAAAAAGATGTCAAGCTTAAGGATCTGACAGGACCGAGAATTTAAATATTTGACATGAAGTTTCTTGGGGGTAAGACTGAGAGCATGTTTTCAAAAGTGATTCAATCATGCAAATTCAAAACAAACCAAAACTTCTTGGTTTACCCTTGTTGTCCAGTGGGAGGTCAGTTCCCGGGACAACCCAAAATCCACTGGACACAGACGTTATCTCCATCTTCATGGGTGGATGGACGATCCAAAAACATTCTTGTTCAATTTAATGGCAAACTGAACTTGATTTCAATGCGGGTTTCTGATTGGCTCCAGCCAATTTAGCTAAAGCAAGTCCAGATCATCTATTGTGCTCTGATTCTGACATTGTGTGGATTAATAGCAGATTAAAAAAAAAGAAACTGGACTCTGTTTCTGTCACTTCCAGTCAGTCTGAGTACGGTGCAACCTTGTGGCGTTGGCACCAGCTGACATTCACTTGTTTTGAACGGGAAATGTGCTTAATTGAAACTCATTAGGCAGAGATTTGTTTTTGCCTTCACTGATTGAGATGGTATTTTATTTCATAAAGCATCCCAAATGCCTCTGCGGTCATTAAAATGTTTCCAAGTCTTATGAGGGGGGAAAACTAAAAATCAATACAGTGAGCGTGAGAGGGTTTGGAGGAGCACTGCTGAGTTTGTTTCCATTGGTTGAGTCAAATCACAGAAGTCTCATTAACAGAGTTATACGTACAGTAATTACTGCATCCTTGAAAAATGTGTTTGAAGCTTTTAGATATAGTAGGGCCGTATTAATCCCTCTTATTTAACTTTAAAAATGAACAAAAAACCCTCAGTGCAGAAATTTCACAAAAAAAGAGAGGAAATACACCAACAAGCGAATAGTTTGCATTACGTGGCTGGAAAACCTGCGTTCGAGTGTCATTACACCTTTGCTACTTATCTTCCCATTCTCCTCCAGCGTATGACTAATTTCTGGCCGAGATGACTGGGAATGTCACCGTCAAAGTCAAACCTCCAGATTTGGACAATCCGCTGCTCACTGCGGAGACCACAGAAATCCAATCCAAATCCAATTTGGCCTGTGATTGATTACTGTGCTCGCCACTTAATTAGGTGGGCAGCAAGGCTAATAACTGATGTAGATACATAGGAGCCATTTCCTCCGGCTTCCAGCTAAACATGCCGTTGACCTTTCCAGCTGCATACGGCCACATCGCAACTGTCACTGGGTCGTGAAAGAAGCCATCGCCTCTCAGCCCCATAATTCCACTAATAAGCAGAAAATCCGCCAATTCATCTTCCCAACCCAGGATGCTTTTGCAATTGAATTTAAAGATTCCACTCTTCTTTGTACTGTAATTGTTCCACTGATTTGTAAAGTGACCTTTGCAGAGAAACCCTCTTGATCATGTGGAAATAATCAAGCGTGGGATTTTAGGAAGACAAATGAGGCCATTTACTGATATCTTGAAACAATCCTTCGGTCTTATCGGACAAATGGCAGCCCTCTGAACGATAACACAAGGTGAGCTAGATAAATACACACAGAGGAACAGGGTTCAGAGGGAGCATCTTGTTGGTTGTGACATCCTGGTTACTGATAAATGCTGAAGGAGGAAAATAAATTTGGATTCAATAACAAATAGACATAGTCTGAAACAACTCTCTACTCTTTGCTTTTTGGGCAGAGGCAACACAAAAATGTGTTGCTCAAAAACCAGACCTGCACAAAGGATGAGAAGAAAATAAGCAAACGCACAAAGGCACAACACAAAAAGTTAAGTTGAATACAGTGCTCAGAGTCACTGATTAAAGGAATTTTTTTAAAAACATATTGTGGAAACACAGTTTTACTGAACCGCTGCCACTGGGCAGGTCCACCACTGCCATGGTAAACTGTTCTTAGTATATAAAATATCCCTTACAACTAGTGACAGATCAATCCATCCATCCAGTTTCTGTACCGCTGCTCCTGTGCAGGGTCACAGGTCGCTGGAGCCAATCCCAGCGGATGAGGGCACGATATGCAGACATCAACACACATTCACACCTGGGGGCAATTTTGTCACCAGTTAACCTCACATGCATGCTTGTGAACTGAGGGAGAGCATGCAAGCTCTGCAGCTAGTATTCAAACACAGAGCATCTCACTGTGAGGCGAGCGTGCTAACCACTGCACCATGCAGCCTAGACATGAGTCATTTCAATGAAAAATGTAAAACTTAAAGGATGTGCATGAATTTCAGGTTATCTTCATTTTATTTTCAAGGTGAAGTTTTTCACGGTCCCTGAAAATGACCTGATAATTAACAGAGGATATACTGGTGGGTTGAGCCTACAAAGCCTGCAAGCACCACGTATAATTCATACTTATGTAATCGTATTCTGAAGACTGCCAAAGTTGATTTTGTACATCAGGAAAGAAAGGTTGATGCATTAGTCCTTTCATAGTTTTCTCATTGTCAGGCATGCTTTTAAAAGCCCTGATGTCTTTTCAGTAAAGATGTCAGAGGTTTGTTTCCAGCTTTTCACAATCCTCGAGTCTCGCCATGACGCGACACTGAAAGAGCCACGCTTTCTTTCAGGGAACAATGTTGTCTTCCAACACCTCCACTCTGATGTTTCACACCTCAGCAGAACTGCTATGGACACTGTTCTGCATATTTTCAACAGGTCAGCTATGGCTGCAATCAGTTTTACTTGAAAAGGAGTCTGATGAGTAGATCAAGGACAGCTGAGCGTTATCTAAGCACCGTTTTAATGGAAAGATACAGATCCAGGATATCTGCACTTCAACAACTGACTCGATGCTACTGTTTTTGAATTTCTGGATTATTTCTGGCTTGGTGATTTACCAGATTTAGGATATATTCTCATATGAAAAAAAATGCATTGTGACTTTACATGTTTTGATTTTTCTGAGGAAGTAAATTTGATGGTTTGGAATTAGGGATGCACTGTCGAACTGATTAGCATAGCTCACAAGGAGGATTATTTCATGTTTAGCCAGCATTGCAGGAGAAAACAGAGTTCCTAAAAACTGGAAGTCATAAAAATCACCGTCACAGGGGCTCTTTTTTGGTATTTATTGATTTTTCATTTCTCTTTTTTCTGTAGCACTTGATGATGCAAAGGATGTGGTTTGCTGTACAATTCCGCGGGTGGGATGAAGGTGAGCAGTCAAGGTTTCGACACTGCACAAGGTTTTTATTTTAGGTTTGCAAAGGATACAGACAACGTCAGCCAACTGAGAGTGAGGCCAACATTCACACAGACCTCTAACCTTCTCTGCCATTGCTTCAATCAACCCAGAATAAATAAATAAATAATAAAAAGAAAGAAAGAAAGAAGTCAGTAACTCACTGACAAGAAAATTTTAGAACAATATTCTGTTTATTTTGGTGCACAACATTTTTTTTTGCATAATTCAAATCTCTGGAATATATAAATCGAGTCATTCTTCAGCTATGCTCATGTCTCATTTAACAAAGTGGAGACTATTTTCAACTGTTATTAACCACAATGTTAGAAAAGTACTTGAGATAATTGAAAGCCATAAAACAACAGCAGTCCATCAAACCGCACTTCAAGTTACTTTCATAAAAAAGCAAAATCAAAATGACTCAAAAAGGCCGATTCCAAAATGACAACCGTGTTGTCAAGACTCTCTGGTCATAATTGAGCACCTCAATTTCAGCCCTCCATCAAATGTAACAATAATGGATCTTAAAATGGCAGCATTTTACGGCGAGAGAAAGTGATGATTTGAGAAAAACAAAACCATAAATCTTGTCAGGAAAGACAACTTCAATGTTTAGTGTTTATATAAAATATGTGCACTTCCTTGCCCGCTGTATATGGTGTATAATGGTGTATACAGCCTTATGACTCAGCTAAGTATGAGGTGAACAATAGGAGGAAATTAAAGCAGAAAACCCAGAGGTCCCTTGAATAGCTTTCTTTGGATCATTCATCATTTCAGCATGAGACACACGTCATGCACTTCTCCACACTTACAGATATTAATATTAGAAAAAACATCCATGTCAATACAAAGTCTTGATGGATTTTTATATAATTGATAAACCCAAACAAATCACATAAGTTCCTGTTTGCTGATGAGCTGCTTCCTGATTATTCCAAGAGGTCCTCTAAAGCAGTGCATTTCAAAAGCCATACTACATTTTGTAGGTTTAGTATTATGTGTCCGAGTCTCACATCCATTAAAGCAATCAAATGAGATGAGTGTTAATGAGTGTTCCGTTCATTAAGATCAATCATCATTCACTTTGATAACTCAGCGAGGATTATTATTAAAAAACGGAAAGTAAGAGAAGTACTGAGTTTGAAAAAGGAGTGAGGATCTGTGAGCGTGATCTGACAAACTGCACTGGATAATATCAGCCTGTGTTTTTGTTTTGGTAGTCTACCTTGAACCTCTGTCTCTGTATTTCTGGGTGTTATTTTCCGGAGCAGAAATGTCGCCCTCTCAAGGTATCGGGTCATCACAGTGACACCCGGAGCACTGCTGTGACATCTTAAAGACAACACAGAGTAATAATGTTGTGTCTCAAGGGAATGGTGTTGCTGACTCTCAGGATGTGTAGTTTGTCACAGCAAGAAGACAAATTTTTGCTCCAGTGGAAAGACGACTGGAAAACAATGAGAGGTGGAAATTCCAGTGATGGTTCCATGTGACTGATCAGTGGTCGACAGAGTTTTCATGTCTCCATTCCTCTATTTCAGAAACCAGAAAGTGCCACAGAGAGATGTCGTGGTTGGAAGTCTTGCCTCACAGCAAGAAGACTTCGGCTCCATTCTGAGATCAGGGCTTCTCTGTGAACAGTTTGGATTTTCGCCACGCACATGCACGGGTTCTTTTCCAGTATTACAGCTTTGTTACAGAAATAGGATGCATCAGCCTCCTATGGAAGGCTGGAAGGATGGATGCCATACTTTGAAAGAGTTAGCCTTTCACTGTCAGATTTTAAAAAAAACCCAGAAAAAAAAAGGACTTCCTCTGGACACCCAGTACACTTGTCTCCAAACCACCCACATCAACATCCGACCTCCATTTTGCTGTTGAACGCTTGTAGTGCCGAGTGTCGGTCTTGAGCGACAAAGCCGTTTCATGCAGACCGAAGAGCGTTCATTTATGCAGACTCTTGACTGATGTCAGCTGGACTGACTGGGAATGAATGCACAGAAAATGCCGGGGCCATCGCAACCGGCAGCACCGAGGTGCCGGCACATCAAAGAGAGGAGCGCGGCTTTCTGATACAGCGGGGAGGATAGCAGGACAAGACTCAACCCTGACAGTTTGCCACAGTGTGCTTTTGTAGATTACCGTTTGGTCTTTCCCAGGCGAACGCAGCGCAGAAGGAAAGCAGCAGACGAGCCGACAGAACGCACATCAGGGTTTCTCTGCCCATTTGTTGAAAAGGAAACTCGAATCAAAACAAAGGTTGTGTCAGATGTCTGTCTGGCCTGCAGGGTCAATGCACAGCACAGCAGCTAAACTGTTAAACTTTGATGATTCACTGCTGTATGTCTGTTCAAAATTTGACAAACAGCGCAGAATGAACTTGTGTGGTGTTCGATGATGGAAAACAGCTGGTGATGCTTCCAAAAAACTATCATTAGATGAGGGGAAAAAAAATGAAAAGACTCCAAAGTTCAAGTAAAAACAAACAAAATAAAATCCAGACATGTAAAATAAGTTCAACTATATACGAAATAAAGAAATAAGAGCACACATTTGGAGTGGTACGCACTGATTTACTGCACGATATTACAGGGCAGTGGAGAATATGAACGACGAAGGATTATGAACATTATAAAGGGGTTGACGAGGTGGAAGTTTAATGACCACAGGCAAGACTGATGTCTGAAAGTTCAATGCGCTGGATCGCCTTGGAGACCAATAGGAAATACTGTTGTGTTATGTAATTTTTAGCTGCACTGAATAATCATTCAATCAAGTTTCAATTTTTTCACTTAAAATAAAATTTTTGTGGAAATTATGAGGCAAGAAAAGTATCTTTCCATGCTAAATATTTTGGTGTTTGGGGTTAGTGAAGACTGTGACCACAATGCAAAAGAAACAAATACAAAAAGCCAACAACCCTAGTGTGCTAAATGGGACTGTTTTTCTACATGAATCAGAGAGACGAAAAGAAAAAAAAAACTAAATCCAATCAGATCTGGAGTGTGTATTTGTTATTGCCGTAATGTGTCATCATGTTGTGGTTTTTGCACACCAAAATGCTGTTGTGTATTAAAAGTGAGAAAGTTGTAGTCTCAGTTTCTAAAATGTTGACCGAAGTTCTGTTCACAGCCAGCGGCTTCAGTAGGCCCAGTTCAGCAATGTTATTAATTATATTAATTCATATGCAGAACTGCTGCACTGTTTTCACCTGAATGCTAACAAAGACTATTCAATTCACTCTGAATATTTGTGAAAAACTTGACAAAACCTGCAAAAACTGTTTTTGCTTCCAAGAAACACAGACCTATTCATGCGTTATTTGTTAATTGGCAGCAGTTACTACAGTCTGAAATAGTTCTTTTCAATGCTCCCTCAGTCATGCAATAGCTTTGAGACTATTAGCAATTTAATACATTATTGGTTTATTACACTGAAAAAGGCCACAATCGTTCAGCAGGCATTACACTGTTCTAATACTCATCAAGACAAAGGGAAATAGTGCCTCCGACACAAACACACCCAGCTCTGCCAGTCTGTACTGTGACCAATCATTTCCACAGTTTGATTACCAACAGTAACTCCTCAGTGAAAGAACAGAGGAAAGATGAATTCCTTTCACCTCCAGGTTTGAGCTGAAGCACAGACAGCGGCAGTGAGATCGGATTCATTAACTATGACTAATGAATGTGTGACAACTGTGTTTTGCAGGAAATAATCTTGAACCTGCAGGCAACATTTGGAACTCAGGTCAAAGTGAGCGCCCGTGCACTCTGCTGACACGCGTTCCAAAAACTTTCATCAGGTTCAAGAGGTACATTGAGTGTGCTGGAATCTCTTTAACTATTAAAAGACACACGGCACAAAATATTTATTGCACTCATGCACTTTTAACACATCTGATATTTGGTCTGAAGTTGATCTTAGCTGGAAAGAAAATGTTATCTTTATCTGTTTTTGTGAAAATCTCACTTCCTAGCTCGATTCTTACAGGAGGAAATCTAAATTAACGAGTTGAAGAAACAAAAAAGTTCAAAATCAGTGAAAACATCAGTCTTTGTCAACTCTCAATTGTATATATAATTAAAATTAAACTGTTGTTTTTACAGCTTGCAATGTCTATACAAAACCTGGAAAACAGTCTCATTTTTATACTTTAAAATGATTTCATACAATTGGATTTATTTCATTTCATGAGAGCGACTAAACAAGGATCTAAATGTATCAAGATTTGGAAAAGCTCTCAGAATCTAAGAATACACTGCCATTTGCACTTACACATTCCCCACAATACCTTGATGGATGATTTTCAGTATTTACATTATTTCCCAAGTTCCTGCCCACATTTTTCTTTCACATAAAGACTTCACAGCTACATTTTAATTAGAACAAACAGACTCTATTGTCCAGTCTTTAAAAAAGAAAAAAAAAAGGTCTCTGTTAAAACAGTCCCTTTGGAAATATTATAAAACCCAAGATATGAAGTTGTCTTTTTCTCCAATTACCATTGCTTTTATACCTTCAACAGCAAAGAAGTGACAGCAGCTGCTGATATGCACCATCGCCCTTCAGTAACGTAAAGATAACACCATAACCTTTGTGTGGGTGGTGTGCATGTGAGTTCTCATTTGCCTTAATGGAGGATTCAAGCAAAATAATATAAACTAAATATTTTGATCAGCGTTCACAAACAAACCTCATTCATAACTGGTCAGCAAAGAGGAGAAGAAATCAAAGTCATCTTGTGCTCTTTATTTATGTTGCTACCGTGTGTGTGTGTGTGTGTGTGTGTGCGTGTGTGCGTGCAAACGTGCACCTGAATGCGTGTGTGTGGTGAACAGAATGACTATGTTAGCTTGTCTTAGAAAGAACTGAAGAGTTTTCAAGCATCCGGATGGTTATACGATGATCACATTAAAATGATGCAGTGAGAAAAAAGTCTGGAAGGTTTTTTTTTTCAATTTTAAAGAAAATCTGTTCCACACAGGTGGTTGCAACATTTGGCCAACGAACGGTGCAACCAGGATTAACTGAATGTTAGTCATTCAGTTCCTCACTTTCTGAATCCTAATTAAGAGTTCTGTCCCGCTGACGTAGACCAGCCAAAGAAACATTTGGTTTCTCCAAAATCAGACAGACTGGAAGCAATAAGCAAACTTTCTGTAGCACGAGCCGGGGTTGGCGAGCTACCAGCCGACGCTCTCCAACAGTCGGATCTCCGTATGTGTGATGCTTTGTGAGTACGCACCTTACGGCCATTTGTTTATCTTCATAAAGCAAGTCTTTAAAGGCACTGATCTTCACAGATTCACAGTCATGGACCATACTGTGAATGTGAAGCATTGTTTCTGACAAAAAAAGCCACATCCACACATCTGGATGAAAAGCTGCTGGAAGTCTGCTTTGAAACGCACACCTTGTCAATTAAATATGACTGACGTGTTTTCACCGATGATAAGCTCGATCTTCTCTTCCCATATCCACCCCGAACCACCCACGCACATCCATCTCACCTTATCTCAGGGGATCCCAAGCACACCACCAGCCTCCTATCTACAAATAAGCCTGCTTAATTAAAGTTAAACGTTGGCTGCACTGAAAGCCAAGAAATATATTACACAATGCCGTTTCAAATCGATTGGCTGCATCTCATGTGATAGCTATCATCAATGGATTGACTACAACCGGAGGCTGGATGGGCGCACGAGCCCATTGGATGTAAAGCTTCAAAAGGCCAGAATCAAAACGTGTCCCACATAACACGGGGATGAAGCTAAAGACGAGCGGCGCTCCCATGAAAGTGAAGGAAAGCGACCGTGTGAAGCCCACTGCGCTGCCCTACTTCTAAATTAACACATGAACATGCGAGCATTCACTTTTATCTGTGACACTTTAAAGTCACGGTCATGGCATGGCCTGAAGGAACCGTGTACGGCGGATCAAAGATTAAAATTTTAAACACATTCTCTGCATGAAGAGTGAGGGATGTGTATAAAAATATTAGCGGCGGAGACGACAGGGACCTATAAGCTCTTTTACAATTTAACAAAAGTTAACTACAGAAGTGATGTGTTCTTGGGTTGTTTTTTTTTTTTGTTTTTTTACATTTTTGATCGGTTTTATCTGATGAGAAATGTTAAATTTCCACTGAACTTCTTCACTCCTCACTCCTCTATTGTCACACCCTCTCGCTGGATCATGGAAACATCAGGTTAAGTGTGGCTGCAGTGAGCGGGCGTGGCCTCCGAGTTCACACACATTCTTCTCACAGTATGAAGTGTCCTGACTGAAACAAAGGGTTTTTGTTTTTTTTGGGGGAGTTTTTTTTCCTGCTGCCGGCTGACGTCAGGAAGCAAACTTTGTTCCTCTGGAGTGTGAAGAGGCCTTTAGTGTGATGTCGCTCATTAGTTTCATTGCTCAGTGGATCCAGGAGGATTTTACTCCGAGTCGAGTTACGTGCTAACGAGTTTCGGAGCTCACACATCTGGTGTTAGTATGATTCCACATGCTAAACATGATTAAAGTATGACTGATACGCTCGTTAACAGCTAGCTGGAGTGTGTGCGTGCGTGGCACATGGCAAGTTCGGTCCCTCAGTTTACAGTCTGTAGTATGCAGTGTTATGTGCAGTGTTGAGCATCCAATGTATGATATAGACGCACCACAGACACAGTAGTATTTTGAAACTCTCGAGGCTGTTGAGGTGTGTGTAGTATCGACACAGACGCTGTGCAGAAGTGGATTTCAGCAATCCAAAATCTTCACATTTCATTTGCATATGGAGCATAAAATAGACTTAATGGCATTTAATACATACTCGTACTACCTGGTATAGGCTAGTAGTTAAAGGTCAATAGTACTTATATTTGTCCTTTCAAAAAAGTGGTATTGGTGTATCACTACCATAAATATTTAATTAATTACAAAAGCGATCACTAATCTTCTTCTAACTTTCCCAGATCAGATGCATTCGCTCCAGCAGCAGGAAAAAAACAAAAAACAAAAAACAATACTATTCCCTAATAGACACCCCACTGAATTACAAACCACTTTAAAGCAGTATGATGCAGATTGGGAACACGGCACAGCTTAACAGCAGCAGCACAGCTTGTGTTCTCAGCTTCACCTGCAGAAAGACGGGGCAGAGAAGCGTCGCCATATGGGAGCAGCCCACAGAAAGGGGATGTTGAACAGAGGTTGAGATAAGGTAATGTGCTTCTGGCTGCTGTATCTCAGCTCTACCCTCCAGTCCAAAAGCATTCTTCTAGTTTTTCATCTGATTGCACATGCATATCAGTGTCACAGACAAACAAGTACCCATGCTGCCTTCAGAGCTCACTGTGTGTGTGTGTGTGTGTGTGTGTGTGTGTGTGTGTGTGTGTGTGTGTTTTCTTCTGGTTTTGTGTCTCTTTCATGAGATTGTAGCTTGCTTCCAGCTCTCCAACACAATACTCCCTCAGCAGGAATAATTTAATTTGCGGCCGTTTTCCACACTGAACGTTATCTTTGTGAAAAACACTTGAGCAATCACTCAGTAATTTTGTTCAGGCTATCCAAGGAGATTAAGGGAATCGCATCTTGGAGGAAGAGGGAAGCAAAACGTGGCTCTGCCGTCACGTCTCACTGCGCCGCACCTAATTTGCGTCACTCCCAAAAGTTGGTGGCGATTTCTGCTCCTCCACCCATTCATCATGCCTCAAGAGGAGGGTGGTAATCACTGCAATTACGTTCTCCTAATTAAGGCTTTGCTTGGTAGTGCCTTAATGGACCGCACAATACTGACAAATTAATCCGTGCTCAGATAATAAATCTGATTTGACAAAGCACAAAATCATTAACCCCGCGACCCACCGACAGTATCCAGCAGGATGTGTGGGAGATGCCGTGATTGGTTGCAGCTGTGGTAAAGGCATCGGTTTTCCAAACAATTAAATCAAGTTTCAGTACTAAGTTATTTTGTGTTACAGTAATGTTTTAAACTTGCCGTCAAGAAAACAGCTGAATCTATTCAATCTACTGCACTTCCTCAAAAACCAAAGGTGACAAAATATTAAGCCTGTTGGCCAAATGTGTATTTAAATGTCTTATTTATGTGCATCAGTACTGTATTTTACAAGACTTTTGCACGATGTTTTCAAGTGAAAAGTTTTCATTGTGTTTGGGGTGTCTGTTTAAAATGGCACTAAGTGGCCCTGAAAACGCATCAGTCCATGTTCTCCTACAACTCTACAATTTTATCACTGAGACCGAATAAACTGATATCCTGCTCCGTTTTCATATTTATGAAAATGCTGAACACAAGCATATCTACACTGTGTTTTCCCAACAATGCTGCCATGTATAATACAGTGTTTGGTTTGCCCACCCTAAAGAGAGAACCTGGACGTTATTTGGTGAGTTTATAACAGCTTATAACCATAGGTCAATAGAACGAGTCAAAACTGAGGCACAGAAGTCATTTTTTTTCCTCAGAGTTCAACACCTGACAAGTCTTATAATGTTAGTGTATCAAAAAGCAAAGGTTTGCACGCTGTGCCCACCAGCAGACTTGTTGAACAGTGGCTGCACCACAATCATGCATTATGACAACTGACAGGAGAAGTGAATAACAGCTTACTACAATAGCTCTTGGCGAAGGGTGGCATACATCAGACGGACAGTCTGCGGCTGAAGTTGAAGCGATGGATGAAGGAAAAACGGAGAAGTGGAAGAATGTGAGTGACTTTGATCCAGCTGAGCTGTGGTGTTTAGACGGTCGGGTCAGCTCCTGGTGTGCAAGGGTCAGAGCCTGAGAAAAGCTGCTCTTTTCCAAGTAACTGGTTAAGTTATGACAGGGTCAAAGGTCAGCCGACTCAATGCTCACTGGCATGCGTGGGCAGCGAAGGCAAGCCCTGGTGGTCTGATCAAGCAGATGTGCTTATATGGCTGAAATCACTGTGAAACTGTTATTGCAGGTGCAGACTGGGAAAAAAAAAAAAAAAAAAAGGTGTTAGATACGCTACATTACAGTTTGTTGCAGTTTATGCAGCCACAGACGTGTGCCTGTTCTGCATCCTCTTGACTCCCAAAAGCTTGTACAGTAGGAATATGACAAACTGGAGCATGATAATGAGAAGAGATGACCTGATCTGGTGAGTCATGTTTTCTTTTATGTAATGTATATGGTTAGATGCATGTGTCGGGATGTACTGTGAGAGTAAAAAAATAAATAAATAAAAAATTTAATGTGCTACCGTAGTCCAGTGGTTCCCAACCTCCCCAAAGAGGCTCCAGAGATCACACTGGGAAGTATTTTACACTCTTGTGAAAATGATATTCCTTCAGCAGCCTCTGATCTGCTGCTTAAGTAACCAAACAAGAAGCGGCTGATGTTGATTTGGCTTGTAAATGTTCCAGATTTCACTCAAATCAAACTTCCGAGATGTGTTGGACAAGTAATCCGTAAATATCAGGGAACCACTTCACACATTACACGAGTTAAAGCAAGTCCTGGGGACTCCAAAACAAACCTTCAGGGGTCCGTGAAATCCGTTCATTCATGTGTCAGAGCTGCTTAGGTGGCAAAAGGGAGTGAGGCAGTTCACTATTGGCAATTGCTGTGTATTTGGGACAGTAACACTGAATGGAAATTCACATTATACAGCTTAATGGAAATACCAGGACATGTGCATATTATTAGCCTTGATTGTAATCATGAAACTCTGAGCTGTTTATAATTCTTCAGAGACTCATCCGCTGCACTCTCATTGCTAAATTAAGCAGCGAAGGCCACGCTTTGTGGTGCACATGACTCCCCAACCGAAACAGGTCAGCCAGAAAGAGACCAGAGGTCCCCATCACTCTCTGCTAAAGTCACACTTTAGCTTCTACATGCGTTTTGCAGAAAATGCAGTTATGCCGCTGCAAAAAGCAGATTTTACTTCTGAAGAAAATGAAAGCATCAGCTTAGTTTAAATGGTATCCATAAAAAAAATATAAATAAATAAATAAATAAGGGTAGTAAACCAAGAAAAATCCTACAAAGGGATAAAATTTCAACGCTGACTCAGAGGAATATGTTTCTTCTTAAAATATTCCTTCAAAGAGGCACAATGTGAGACTTTGTTTCACATAAGGTGGCGCCACTGAGTCAGTTCACTGACTTCTTTATGCTAGTGGGGTTGTTTCATATGGGGTTCAGTGGGTATCCTGTCAACTGCATTACAGGAAAGAGCTTGAGACTTGTTTGCATAAACTGCTTCTACTGCAATTTCTTCACGTGACTCAAACCCCATCATGTGCATCACAATTGTATTTGCAGGCGTAAAGGGATTTGGGCAACTTGCCGATTCTGGTCAGAAAACCAGGAAAATATCACAAAATGGTCTTGCGATGGCATCAAGAGGTAATAAGTTACATTAAATGAGAATAATAAATATTGTAACTTTAAAAAGACAGAAAATGGATGAAAGAAGAGGATCTCGCAAATTGTGATGTCCTGTTTTTCTCTAATGTGCTACTGCAACCTTTAGAAAGCAGCCAAATAAAGGGGGAAAAATAATTACACATACAGGCATCATGACGGACTGAATCAAGACGTGCAAATCAGGTCACAGGAATTTATATCACAGAAATATTAAAAACCTAAATGTATGAGTCATAAACTGTCACATTTGTTTCTCACATTTCTCTGAGCTTTGGATCTGAGCCAGTGGTCAAAGGAGGAACACATCTACATGATACAAATAGCATTAGCATATATTCCAGATAGTTTCCCACACACTCTGCATATCTCAGTGAAGCTGGCCTGTCTGAGGACGCGGCTGCAGCCCGATATGCTACAATGAAAGCGACCTTAGGTTTACAGCTGTAAACCAGGCAGAGGAATACTGTTCATTCCCATCAAGGCGATCATGCTCTGCACTCACACACATATTCATTCTCAATAATTCAATGTGCTCCCAAGAGACGTCGGCAGAGGAATGATCTACAATGTGGGCCGTATTGGGAATAGCACTTAGACCTCATCCTGGATATTGTTTGTTTGGTGCATAGTCAATATGGTGGCAGCTCTATCTCTGTGATTGATAAGGTCCTCAGTATAGGTCCCAGCTTTCCATTAAAGCAGAATGCCTCCCACTGATTTATGCTGTCATGCAACCGGCTCATAATCCTTTGTTTTTTTAACCACGTTCATGTACATTCTCCTCCAGCAGAAGGCCGTTTCAATAATCTGCCCCCGTCTTCTCCTCTTCTGACATCCCTTCGATAGGAGTCGGTATCTGTTGTGTTCTGGGAGGCAAATTAAGTGTTGAACACACTTCTTCATCGCATTTATCTACTCATTTGTGCCGAACACGCCTCGCTGTGTAAGGTGGGTTTGTGTGGTCGTGGGCTCACGCACACGTTTCGCTTGGCAGAGGGCCACCGGGGACACCAGCGAACAGCTGCTACTGGAGGACTGGGTACAAACCGCGAGGCAGACAGAGCTACCGGTGCTTCAGCGTGTGTGTGTGTGTGTGTGTGTGTGTGTGTGTTTTCCTTTCAGAAACTTAACAGCCAAAAGGACATATGGTCAGACTTACATTTATTTATTTCTTCCCCGGGAACAGAAACACTGTTTCTGCCATGAGCAAATCCTGTAGCGACTTCTGCTAACGACGCCATTGTTTCTTAACTTCTTGGTGTAATCACAGTCCAGGAAAGTAATTTTTTGAGTTGTGGGATATTTAGATACTAGTTCCTCCCCCATTTTATTCGCCTGAATAAATAGTGCTGGTGAACTAAAAACTGTCAAACTATGCCCACTTAAGGTCTTGGAGAACCATTCCCTTACTTTAACTAACCCTCACCGAAGCGGAGAGAAACGGCACCAGGGGTAAATTGCTTGCACATTTAATTCTGAGTGTAGGAGGCTGCAGAGACCAAGGAATTGAAGGAGCATTTCAGTATGGTGATGCATGTCCTGCCCCCCAACGAGCCCCCTGCATCCCCCGACATCCTGGAATTATTGTGCACATTTGTGATTGTAAATATGGCGCGGTGTTGCTAACAGCCAGCTCCCAGGGAGAGGTAACTCTTCCCCACTGCAGACGGTATTAGTGGGCAAGAGGAAACTTGGCTAATTAAATTCTCCAGTCCAGTGGCGAGGACGGCTGTGCGGCAGCCGAAGTGCTGCAAATACTTGACTCATGATAGAGGTCAATTAAAGACTGGAGGCTCACCAGTGGCCGAACCCGCTGACTAGAATTCATAAACATCACATACATACTGTCCAACAACATCTCAGAGGACACACTGGCCTGCATTCATTTAAACAAGTTTTGTTGCAAAACCAACTTGGAGCTGTTCTTAGTAGTGTCTACCAACTTTCGCCTCCCAATAAGTTTATGACTTGGCCACTTCTGAAAGTTAGAAGCAAAGTTGCTTCTTCTTTTTATTTCCCCCAAGAAGTGGATCATTTGTTCATCTCAGAAACAAAACCGGACTATTCCTGTACAAACTTCACACACGCAAGGGCTTAGGTCCTAAAGTAGAGGCATAATATTTTACACAAACAATTTTATTCATGTTTACACCTCAATATGTGGTTGAACAAACTGCCAGGTACATTGTGAGATACCACAACTGCATTCAGATTTCACCTTCAACGCAGAAGTGTAATAATGACAATTGTTTAAATGAAATAAGTACAGCACCAGGAATTTATTTCACCTGGTTTCTTGTCCAAAAACAAATAAATAAATATAAATAACTGTGAAATACAAATACTATATCTATTGTTTTCGACCAATTGTAATGGGCAAAGTCTACTGAAATGATTCAGGTGTAGAAATCAGTTATCAATGATCACTAGAATTAATCGACCAAGAGTTGTCTCTCTGCATATGCTTTGTCTCACACCAACTTTTACCTTTTAGTTGAACTCATGACTTGCTGATGTATTTAAGATCAGGCACTGTTTCAGCTGTCCAGAGAAGAAAAAGTCTAAATCTTCTTGTTCGAGCTGAATGCTTTCATGGATGTGCGCCTGATGAGTCTTTATAGTTTGCACCTGTCACAACTCTTACACTCACTGTACTAAAGCTATTTTTGAATTAGAATTCACATTAAATCGACAATAAATCAAGTCTTATAAATACCTTGTAATAACACTCACCCTTTCATAGAGGGTGATAGTGGATAGTTAAACACAGCAAACAAGATTTTTCAAAGGGAAAACACTGTTCGTAGCTTTTGTCCATAAAGGTAAACAACCACATATCATATGTGTAAGTTGACTGATCTGAAAAGTTTAAAATTTATTGATGTCTGAAATTGTGGTCGAATTACAAGATGAAGGCCCCGTTTTCAGCATTTTCAAGAGAAAATGGAAAACTTTGGGTGCGTTTTGGGTATCCGTTTACATACATACATGGCAAACACCTGCACTGGTGTGTGAATGTGTTTGTGAATGGGTGAATGTAGTGTAAAGCACTTCAAGCTCTCCTCAATCAGTGTAAAAAGTGCTATATAAGTATAGTTAATTTACCATTTACATAACGGTGCTCGAACTCACTGAAAACAACTCTGAAACTCTGAGACTCCAATTCTATTCTGCACAAGAGAAAACATGTCTAAAATGCTGCTACTGTGCACGTGCACCAAGGCCATAATAGATATTCTCGGCACATGTGCGAGTAGATGGACAGCAATAGCAGCCTCCAGAGAGGCATGACTCCCAGTCCACATTCTCGTCGACTTGGTGATTTTACAACAGAGAGGTATTCTCAACAGCAATCCAACTTCATCATCTGTCCATATGGATGTCCGTGTACAAGCTATTGTTCATGTTAATAGTTATCATTCACTGCATGCATGTGTGGTTTCATTATTTCATTATATATTACACCGTTTCTCACTCCATCCTGCTCAATAGACTCTCCTCCATTGGCATCATACGCAACCCCCCTTCTCTGGTTTCACTCTTACCTCTCTGGCCGCATTCAGTTCATCCAGCTCAAATCCTTCACCTCTCAGCCCTCCCCTGTCACTTCTGGCGTGCCCCAGGGCTCTGTACTAGGGCCCCTCTTCTTCATCATATACCGCCTTCCCCTCAGTAACATTTTCCGGAAATTTGGTATTAATTTTCACTGCTACGCGGATGACACCCAACTCTATCTCTCCACCAAACCTGACTCCACTCTTCCACCCTCCTCCCTCACCCACTGCATCTCTGAAATCAAATCCTGGTTCACCACAAATTTCCTTAAATTAAACAGCGATAAAACTGAACTCCTTGTTGTTGGTACCAAGTCCTCACTCTCCAAATCTAACAGGTTTTCCCTCACTATCGACAGCTCCACAGTGTCCCCCTCCCCTCAGGTTAAGAGTCTGGGCGTCATCCTCGACAGCTCACTTTCTTTCCACTCCCACATTATGAACATCTCTCGGTCTGCATACTTCCACCTACATAACATAAACCGCCTCCGCCCCTCTCTCTCACCCCTCAGACCACTGCCATCCTGGTCCACAGCCTTGTCCCCTCCTGCCTTGACGACTGCAACTCACTCCTCTTTGGTGTCCCCCACAAATCCCTCTATAAGCTCCATCTGGTCCAGAACTCAGCAGCTCGCATCATCTCCAAAACCCCTTCCTCTCACCACATTACGCCCGTCCTCCAGCAGCTTCATTGGCTCCCTGTCAAATTCCGAATCATCTTCAAGATACTTCTGTTTACATTTAAAGCCATCCACAATCTCAGCCCCACCCCCATCTATCTGATCTCATGCACGTTGCCACCCCCTCACGTTCCCTCAGGTCTTCTTCCTCTCTCCACCTCTCTGTGCCCTCCGCCCGCCTCAGCACCACGGGGAGCAGAGCATTCAGCCGCTCTGCTCCTCGACTCTGGAACTCTGTCCCACCGGACATCCGTAACATTGAATCCCTTTCTCAGTTCAAATCCAGACTCAAAACCCTTCTGTTTCATTCTGTCTATCATTTGTAACTTCAATCTTCTTTTCTTTTAACTCGTTTTGTTATCTTGTTTGTTGTTTTATTTGTAATGCGTTTTTAATCCTTTTGTAAAGCGACCTTGAGTGTCAAGAAAGGCGCTATGAAATAAAATGTACTATTATTATTATTATTATCATTAAAAACACAGCACTCACTGGTGGCTATACCCTCTAACCACACCTTATTCAGAGCTACTTCTCCATCTTTGAAAATTTCTGCGTTTTGCATCCAAACATTGTTTTTAAAACATTGCCATGTAAACCTTAAGCTTTTCAGCAACATGCATGTAAAAATGATTTATTTTTGCTTGAAACAAGTCATTACACCTGTTGCTGATACCCGACCGATGCAATTTTGCCCTATAGAGGGCGTCCCAACACACACACTGAAATGTAGATGATTTTGGCTGCAAGACAGAAACTGCATCAATTTCATAGAAAGTTGACACAACATGATAAACTATGAAATACTGAAACCCAATGAAGTTTAATACGTTGATTTACTTCAAACCAAAGTATTGGAAGCATCATCATCCATTCGTCTCCTGCAGAATTATCCATCAGTGCTGTTTTGATTTTTTTTTTTTTTTTTTTTTTACCTTTGTATAAATAAAACATTAAATTACTTTCAAGTGCATTTCCTTGAAGCCATTCTGAAGATTAAAGAAGTAACAGCATTCAATAAAAGAGCACTCCTGTTCTTCTCGGGATCCTTTCATTTCTGTTGAGCCGTGTTGAAGCTTTCATCAGCAGCAGAAACCATTTAAACTCTCGCTAGGAGCAGGGCCTGGATGCAGGTCGGCACTGGTTACAATCCTGTTCGTCTCGGATCTGAACTTTAGGAAGACCAAGACTTTAACTGCCTCACTCACTGTGGCATAATTGCGATAAAGAACCGCTTTAATTTCCCCACACTCCGAACGCCGCCAATCGTCTTATTGGAGATTCATATATTATGCGCATGCAATATTCCAGTGCTCATTTCTCTTTCTATAAAGTTGAGACACTAAACTTTCAACTTTGAAACCCGAGTGTTTAAAGAAGTTAATATCAAGCATAACACTAAATTACAAAAAAAAAAAAAAAAACAAAAAAAAAACAGGTTGTTTATGAGATTTCCCCTGCTGCTGCAGGAACTGTTGCCCTCAGGTGGTGAAATACATTACATAACAGACAATATAGGGCAGTGTGGGATGAAGCTGGAGAAAAAAAAAAAAAAGTTTAGACTAAAAAGCAAGCAGGGGCTTTCTCCAGAGATTTGCAGGAGAAGACTTGAAGGCTCTTGATACACTGAGGGAGGCTGTTAGAGCTTCACATAATCAAAGAACAATATAGCGCCAGCAGTGAATGTATTTGATAAAGTGTAGTGTCACAAGGTCTTACAAACTCTCTACACTCTCCTCACAATACTTTTCAAACTAAACAGTGAACAAACATGTCAAGATAAAGTCATCCATGTCATGCAAGACTTCACTTCTTTGCATCTTGAAGGAAAATTATTTTTCTGCAGCAAATGTGAATACTTGGTAGAATCTGTACAAAAGCTCTCTACGCTACATGACTGATTGGTAGATTGATGGTAAAGCATAAATAATTCCACTACAAAATGTGGTGAAGGTTGATTTTGATACTGTTTTTGTACACCACGATAAGGTATGCAGCAATCTCACTTCCACCAATGGATCACATCAACATAGCAATCGCGAGAGGATTTATACTACCTGAAAAATGGGACATATAGAAATCAGACAGCTAGAACTGATACCAAAGTTTACAGGCATGCTCTAAAAACACAATCTTTATTTCTGGCCAACAATAAATTAGATTGAAAGTTTCCTGTTAAGGTTCACCCTAAGAATAGCAGATGTGAAATATATGCTTTAAAGACAATGCTACCAAATATAAAGACGTGTATGAGAATTCCAGACTTTAGTAATCAAAACTTATGCCAATAAATGGTCTTTTATGTTACTCTGGCATTTAGTAGAAATAGATTTGATAATCTTAACTGTTGTTAAATATTTACAAGTGTTTCGTCTCGTGAACTAAAAAAATAAATAAATAAAACAAGGGTGATGTGTCTTTTGATGTCACAATATGACAAATGCCACAAAAAATAAAAAATCTCCATTAGTGCAAGTGCAAAATCTCCAAACACATCAAAGTTACACACTAGACCTTAAAGTTCTATAAATTATAAAATGGAAAGAGCTGTAGAAAGACTACGGGAGTATATGAGAAACTTGTGAAACATCAGAGAAACTTTAATAACAGTGATGAGGGTGAATAAGGCTCATTGTGAGCTCAAGACCTGATGGCCAGAGCTGAGGAAAATATTCACACATGGTTCACAAATGGTTGATCCAGGCATTGAAAAATAGATGGGGGTTTTTTTCCCCACAAGTGGAACTTTTGCATGTTGTCGTTTCCTCTTCGTGTTTCATTCTTGCATCGTTGTGACAAAGAGCAGAAAAAAAACCCAGTATATACTGCTGCCAAAATGACTTTATATCAACCAAAACATCTGTAATTTCCATTGTTGACAAGGTTTTAAAGATAAACACAAAGGTTTGTGGCTTCGAAATCCCAAAAGGTGTTGCGGTATTTAATTTAACAGAGCCTTTTGAACCCATGCGAGTCCCTCCTCTGCTTGTCTCAGCAGGACAATCAGCGGAGGGCAGGTTTGCAGGAGGAAGGAGTCCATGTTTTATTCACACTCTTCGAGTGATATCAAGCCTTGTTGGAAACCCCCATCCCCGTCCCCGGGGAAAGAGTGTTGTGGTGTGCTAATGGATTTTGCAACAAGGGCGCATCTCTGGGCGGTTTGAAGATGCAATTACGCCGGTAATGGCGGTGCCACTGCAAAATGAAAGCATCAGCAGGAGCGAAAATGATCATATACACAGGATCCCAGCAGTGTGTGGCGTGACAACTTTAATCGCGTGTCTCTAATACTAACCTCAAATCACACTCTCTGTACACTGTTGGGAGTTGTGCGGTATTGTCCCGATGACAAAGAGAGATGATTATTTTACGATTATCATCATCACCGTCATTTTCAACATCAGGATTTGATGTGTTGTAGCTGATTGTGACAAGGTGGGTGTAGAAGGAAATTATGTTTTATTCCGCTGAAAGCCTCTAATTCATGTAACAATCCATTTTCTTACATATTTCAGATAAATGTTTGAAGAAAAAGGGCTTTTATTGTGTGAAGCACTGTCAGCCGATGAGCCTCGCCAGTTTCGCTTCTTGTACAAGATGTACCACGAACTGGAAAAAACACTTAAAGACACAAGAGAGCGAGAGGGAGAAGGTGCTGAATATTTCACTCTGGATTTCACTTGACAGCGGATATGAGAGGCAGAATATGTTGGTTCAAAGGCTGCGCAACGCAGAGAAGCTTCCGAGTTCCAGCCGGTGATGAGAACTCAGGAGACAATAAAGGTGTAATGCCTGACAAGAACTTACGATATCTGAGCAGCTTTGATGTCGAGGCGCTGCTCTCCCCTCCAAACATGTGTTCACATGATAAGCACTGCGCCAGCGAAGGAGCTCCACAAGCAGCCATCTTCATAATCTGCCTGCGACGGTTTCTGTTTCCTCCACAATAAACTTGTCATGGAAATCTAACACGGACAGAGGTGTGGAAAGGGAGAGACCATTTCAGGAAAAGGTGATGACCTATTTGTACTTTTGAGAAGCTGTTCAGTCTGTAAAAGAAGTGGAATGTACAGAATAGATTGGGGTTTTTAAAGTGTTGGAGAAGAACACTCAATGTCGTCAAGTAGACAGACACCCAAAACACAATGGAAGTGTTTCCATTTTCCAGTCTTCATACATTACAAAGCATGTTTATGCTGTCAACACAGCAGACATTGTTTCTTTCATCAGCTTGCAGTCGTGCAATATGATGAACAAGTAACACAAAATTCAAATGTGCAGGATTACTTTCATAAAGCTGCTTCTTAGCAAAATAAAAACTGAATCACACAGCCAAGAAGCACCCTTATCATTTAAAACAAGAGGACTGCCTCTGATGGCACATTACATGCAGCGTGGAGAGAATCCAGGGTTTTTATTATCAGTCACGGTCATGAGGTTTCAGTATCACTCCAGCTAAATTACAAGTGGATGGAAAAAAAAAAACAACACAAAATTACAAATTCACTAACCTCAAACAATGCCCTCATCATTTATGGCAGAACAAGTCTGACAAAAATAATGATGAATAAGATGAATTTTCCTTTCAACTCGACAATGACTTAATTAAAGTCGACGCCATCAGCAGCGAAGCTCTCTAAATGCTAAATATTTCCACACAGGTGCGTCGTGTCTTACAGTCTCAGGCTCTGTGGCTCCTTAAAAAAAAAAAAATGCTGAGCGTGAGAAGAAAACTGTCAGGAAGAATCATCATGCTAATTTATAATCATGACATGTCACAATGACACTAAAATACGTACCTGCAGAGTCAAACGCTTACGAAGGAAAATTATTACAATCTCAACATAAAGGCCATTTTTAAGGATACTTTTACTGTCGTCGCTGTATAAAACATGTTTTTACAAACTCTACTCAAAAGCTGCCGAAGTGATATTACACAAGATGCGTTTTTCTGAAAGACGCCTTTCCTCTCCTTTTCTGTTCAACTTTGTAAATGCGATAACAAAACTAGACAGGTGGTCCCAAAGCACGCACACACACACACACTCAGAGCAAGGATAGTGTTTTATACACTTGAGGTACAAAAACCACACAGTAAATAGAGCAGATAAATCCATAACTTCAGGGACTAACGGCAGCAGCAGATATGAATTAAAATATTGAAGTGCGCCGTCTGATAAGATGCTGGTGATGTGGAGTGTTTTCGTGCTGTAGGAGTACACCGATTTGTCAGCGTGGCATTGTGGAGCAGTTCGGAAGTCTGATAGCTTCTGATGGTGAGTGGAAGCGGTCTTTAAGTCTTAACTGAATGCTGTGCAGCTTTTTGTTTGTGCGCGGGCCGGGGCAGATCAATGACGACGCCGACCGGTTTGTACCTGGATCCGCTGGTTTAGAGGTGGAAGCAGCAGCCGGTGGACCTTTGCACATCCTCAGCTCTCCACCAGACAGCCTGCAGAGAGACCAAAAGGTTGTTGGAGTTCATTAACACACTTTCTAGCTTTGTGAGAAAGAAAAGTTGGTGAGCTTATTCAGTTTTCAGAGGAACACTGTATGAAAGATGGACATGAAATCTAAAAAAGAAGCTTCACATTCTGCAGGTGTGTGAGCGTCTGATGAATCACACCAGAGAAGGCCTCAGCTGTGGATCCTTCCATACGGGGAAACTGGCGGGATCTTCTGTCACATCGATTATCAGTTTGATGGGTTTCACAACCAACCTCTCATGACACTCTTTTGCTATTGGGGTCAGCGCCGCTGGGAGGTCATTCAGGCCAGACAGCAGAGGTCTTTGGAAGAGGGGCAATGGTGGACGTCTCGAGGCTCGAGGGAGCAATGAAGGCCTGGGACAGTGGAGCGTTCACAGTGAAACATGTCCACTAAGACCTCAGAGACCTCATGTTCACGATGCTCAAGAACTACATTATTGAATCTAAGCCAGTATGCTGTAACAATGACAGACCAAATCTAACATACTATTGACAAGAAACACCTGTTGATTCAGCATTTGTCAGAGATTTTGGTTCATATTGAAGTGCCATCGTTGAAAAATCTGCTGCTGATGTTATCTCAACATCGATGATGTGAATCTCCTTTTCTTCTGCATTCAGAATATTGTCTATTAGGCTAGAATCTAGAAGGCCTTCGGGCTGCTGTGAACTCATTATCATGTTCGGAAAAAAAGTTTGAGATGGTTTGGAGTTTTAGTGATTTATAATGCTGGAAGTACCATCGGGAGACGGTACGCTGTGGGATCTGGTCAGTGACGATGTTCATGCAGGGTATGGTATTTAAATAAGATTTAATTAATGTCAAGGGGTCAAAAGAAAACAAAGGCAGGATGGCTCCATGACTGCATGCTGTGAAATGTATATGGCATCTGTATGTGGGAAAAGAAATCGAGATTCATCAGACAAAACACTTTTCCAACCTTCGATTATCCAATTCTGATGAGCGAGTGAACTGTACGCCCAGATTCCAGTCTCAAATGTGAGTAAGGATGGGAATTTCTGAGAGTTTTATGATTCTGGTTCCATTTTTGAGTCGGCTTAACAATTTGGTGCTTCCATTATGTATTCTCATTTTTAAAAATGCATGAAAGGCATTCATTTAACTTTAACAGTTAGTAATAGCAGCTTATACAATGAGTGAAACGGCGCCAACATGGTCGACAGAGTTTGTTTTTCTGCAGCATTACCAGCAGAGGGTCTTGAAGCATGTGGTTATTGAGCTACTGTTTTTTCTATCATTCCAACATTCCTACCAGCCTGGCCATTCTCCTCCGACCTTTGACACCAACAATGATACTATATTAAAAGTCACTAGAAGTTTTCTCCTCAATTTTTATGCAGTTTGAAGTTCAGCAGCTCATCTTTAACAAACTGTACTTTGTCTGCATAGCATTCCCCCCCAGTAGTTTTAGTACAGATGTTAATGTAAGTTTCATTATTGGAAAAAAGGCTGTTTTCATCATCTATATTGGTATTTAGTCACAAACATGTTCTGTCTCGCAATGTTATTGAAAGTGAAAGATTTATTTGAGGATCAGTCATGTGTATCGGGTCCACATCAAAATTTAATTTGAGTTTATTGTGGTCAATGTCACACAATGCCAACTCCGATGTCCATCACACTAGCTTTTTTTTTTCTGCAATCCCTCAGGCATACACAAACTCCACTGAAAACATGAACTTCATAGCAGAACTATTCTACTTGTCAAAAAAAAAATCATACAATCATGTCTGGTGAGGAAAAGAAAAATTGATATTTTCTTTATTTTGCCGTTTGTGTGTAAATAGCTTTCATGCGGGGAGATGATCAAACATCATCACTTTTCATAGTCTAAACATGTACACAGAAAAGGTTTTGAAGGCAACTTGACTTTTGACAATCACTGGTTGTATATCACTTAGACATCACTTAGCTTTTTTTTAAAATAAAAAACTGACCGTCTAAAACAAACAGATGGCGCCGACAGCGAGCTCTTGTCATGTTACTTTTGCGGGGATGACATTAAAATTACTTCCACCTCAAAGAAGTGAGACAACTTTTTGCACGCTTTTCCACGGACCATACAATTACTGTCAAGACGGCAGTGGGTGCTGTAAAAAAAGAGCTGGGATACAAGCTGTTCTCGGCTTCATCTAGTGGGAGCACAGCAACCACCGAACAGGAACTGTCAGCGAGATACGATGCCTGGAAAAGCAAACGTGCCAGAGAGGTAATTTTCAAGACCGAAATGTAGCCATGCATATAAGAGGAGGGTATGAATAAAGGAATGTGCAACGTGTGGAAAAATGTGAGAGAAAGAACCTGTGTTCAGTGTTCTTTTTATAGAGTTTGGGCTTTCAAACAATCAAAATCATATAGTTATTAGAGAGTTATATGTAACATTTAGGAACTTAACAAGAACTAACACACACAGGAAATAGCTGCTCTATACTCATTTCCAATCAACAAAAACTATTAATATTATTTTCAAAACTTTTGTTTTGTTTTTTTATCTTTTAATAAAGGAACACAACTCAATATAAGAGTTTGTCTGGGAGCGAATAATAAAGAAAGAATTGATTGAAGAGATAAAACCAAAAGCTGGAAAAATAAAAAAAAGTTTCAAAATGTTCCCGATGACAATAATATTGAACGTGCTTCTCAGGCTACACTATATATTGCTGTATAGGAGACAGTTGTTAAAAGACAACAGATGAAACGATCACTGTTTTCAAGCTGTCAGTCCCTTCATCATTAGACAGTTTGTTGATTAGCAGAGGATGCTATTTATTTCAGAAAGTGAGATCAGATCATTCAATACACATGAACACTGAATTAAGTGCATCTGTTTATATGCACTAAGAATATCATCCAAATCAGTTTCTGCATCACTGTGATGCACACATGAAGCCACAGCCAGGTTGAGCAGGAAGCCCACCAGTACTGAGCTCTACAGCCTCAAGCTCACAACACGGAAACATTCCTTCTGTCATCATCGGATTTAGAAAAGACAATTATGCGTGTGAGTTCAGCGTCATCTTCTGAATCTACCAGTTTGGTTTTGACACTTCCATGTTTCTCAAAACTCCTCATGGAAACTCAAGTCAATTCAAAACACTTAATCCAACCTGAAAGGGTGATTTATTGAAGTAGCAACTTTAAAGCACATACACAACCATGTCTTAAAAAACAGTGACATATGAAGGACACGTGTGCAAATAAACTGTAACAGAATGATTTATTTCCACCTGAAGAAGTGTGACGTGTCATGTAACCTGTGGAATCATGTATCAAATCTGATAAACACACACATCTGCTGGTTGGTGATAGGGGAAAAGAGGAGACAACTGAACTCCCTGCACTCTCCTCTCTCTATACACCCTCACGGGGTCTGAAGCTGAGGAGCTGAAAGTTTGTGATTCGTGCTTCCTGTTCTCAAGTCTGCGGTGAGTGGATAAAGCCTGCTGTCTAATGTCAACTTGTTTGTTGCCCTCTGTCCCGTCGTTTCCTCTCTTGACGTCCTCCAACCTCAAACAGAGCGAGGAGAAAGCTACGTCTGCGAGAAGGTTTTTTTTTTTTTTCCCTGCTGTTGTGTTCCTTTACTTGCTCACAGGTTTCTCTTTACGTTTAAATGTCAAGTGTCATGACAGATTTCCTTCTTGAATATTTTTTTAAACCCTCACTTTCATCTTTGGAAAGCCATAGAAATGATTTCTCAAAAAAAACGGTGCTTAGGTTGACGATCGTCACAACTTTTACTGTTTGCACAAGCTCTGCTTGGGAATGATGTGCTGTTCTAATGTTAATAAAGGTATTTCAGCAACGATACGTATGACTGAAATCCACCAGGGAAATCCTGTAAAGGTTGTTACTTGGAATCTGAGTGTAGAATAATTTATCAGCTGCTTTGTTCGACCCACTGGCCAATGCTGCAAACCCTGAAGTCAGGTTGCTCAACCCTATGAAACATGTTGACTGAGTTCTTTCAGTAAAAATAATAAGCAATAAGGACGTGACTGGAAATGAACAACCATCAAGAAGAAAAATGTGAAAACATATGATCCTTTAATTGTGCCTCCAGGGTATTACTAGACCGATATTATAGAAGAAAGAAGCAAAACAAGGAAAGAACAACCTCAAATCGAATTACTAGATGAAAGCAGCTGTCCAACCTGCTCCACAATAAAAGAAAAAAAAAAAAAAATCACAAATCAGCAAACTGCTCTAACCCAAATATGGAGTAATTGGAGAGAAAGTAAAAGTGCTTCATGCCTGTCGTTTTGGCAAGACGACAGCGTACCTGAGGCTGCCTACAGGCCAGGTCTGCTCGACTGGAGATTCCCCAGGGCTCCCTTCCACCACCTGTTCCCCCAGCTGTGGTGGAGGAGATCCAGAAGCCCTGTTCAGCAATCTGCCGTCCACAAGGAATAGGGAGAGCAACTTTTGTCCGCTTCCATTTGCTTCTCTAACGGAGTAAGAAACATGATTGAAAGGTGCAGCAAATAAAAGAGGATTTGTGAAGGGAGCCCGAGAACGAGGCCTATCGGCAGATTATAGATTCTTTTGACAGGGAGACAGTGGAGAGCAGATATGTTATCTCCACAACATCTGGGATTGGATTTTATGATGTCTATGATACAGCCCTCTTTTGAGGTCTCTCCTGATTCCCCGCTGCCTCTGGTTATTGTGTCTCTCCAGCCGCGAGCTTTTCTCCCGCGGGAGCTCGCATAAACCATCCACGGAAATCATACATAACAAACACCCCTTTTCATGTTTGTTTGTGTTCTCCCATTTGGATGCTTATCGCAGGTGGGAATGTGTCTCTGCTGTGAAACACTGACATTGTGACTTGACTGGCTCGTTACAAGAGGAAACATGAATATTAAAAACGCCGTCACAGCTCGGTGCCGGTGACTGGCACTTCCATTTGGATGCTGCAACTCCATCAAAAAGATGTTGGAGAAAAGGAACAAAACAAGGATCAATAACTCGCCTCTGTGCTTGATTATTCTTACCAATTGCCCCGCTTTTTGAAGCTCGACCAAAAAAAAAAAAAAAAAGAAAGAAAGAGGCCCTGTGATGCATGTTGTCCACAGGAGGGACCCGGTCGGTTCTGTCTGAAGACAGCATTTGGCCTGTGCAGTGTGCACCGTCAGTTGACCTAATCCATCGAGGATGGACAGGGTGGAGGCACCAACTTAACAGCCGGGCTGCAAAATTCAAACAATTCTGCAGCCCCAAAATAAAAATAAATCCACTCACTGAGTGGGTGCTCCTGTCAACGTTGGTGAACCGTGTTTGGGATTGCACTGAGAGTGTCCTGAGATCCACTAACGTTGAATACATGGAAGTAGAATTTTTATTAGAATTTTCATACACACTGGTGACAAGCCGAAAAATACATTTTTACTGACTTCTCAACAAATAATTTGTCTGTAGCCACACAATACGCTTATTTAAGACTGAAGAGAATTTTTAAAAATACATATTGCATATATAGTGTGTTGCCTGACTTATATATAAAAACATTTATTGTTAAAATACATAGAAAATTTGATTATTGCTACTTTTTTTGTTGTTTTAGCCATTTCAGCTGTTTTAGCCAACATTCCTCTTTTTTTTAAACCGATGTTAGCAGTTTTACCCTCTAATTCATAATTTTTAGTGCTTCAAGTCATTTTGCTATGCTTAGATATTATAGCTGTTGGTCTGATGGTGGGTTTACTTCTGGATTTCACTTTTAAATGTTCACACTGCATCTGCTTTATGTTAATAAACTGCAGGGAAATAATCCAAAAGAAACTACTGCAAGACTGCAAAAATAAATATATACACATTAGCATCTTCCTTCCAGCATGGTGCAGAGCTAATTCAGATTTTTCACCTCCCCTGGAGGCATCGCAATGACTTCTGCTCTTGCCACCTGTAAAGACTTTTTTTTTTTCATTCAATCCAAACAAAAACTGAACAACATGAGCAGGAGGCATGGACAGAAATGTGTCTGTGTTTTCGAAGGATCATGTCACTACATGGAGTTGTTTTCAGGTTCAAATATTCTAAATGAATCAATACTCATGATTATAACATCTTTAATAGAATTTGAAAAGTTAATGAGTACCTTTTCCTGTGTGGATATAAAACAACTAAAAATGAGAAATACAGCTTGATTAAACTAAAGTAAACGAACATCTTTCACTGATTTTCCAATTCTTTAACTTTGCCTGTCTCATGACAAGCTATTCATGGGACTGTTCTCCTGTAAACTTGACTACTAAGATCAAACGAGTTTGTTCCCTTCTGTCCTATGGGAGCTTTCTGTCCTCCCCGAGCTCGCTTTGGGACTTCTGCGTTAGCGTTCGACAGGTAGACCGCCATCCCAGACTCTCCGAACTTCCATTACCGCATGACCAGACGAAATACTTCAATGAATATTTCCCAAAATCAATGCAAGGCTGCTTGGCTGAGTGACAGTGACACAATATTCTAAGAACCCATGTAACCTGTAAAATATCGTAAAATCTCACATTAATGTTGATATGAGGAATTACGCAATGCCAGGTTGGCTTCTACTTTTCAGCATTTTCTTTTAGAGAGTCAGTGAGGTAGGCAGGTCTTCATATAATCCTGCAGTTGTCATGTCTGTTATATTTAAGGGTTTACAATGTAAATCAAAACTGTCTTTCAAGCATTTATATACATTCTATCAAAACATGTCTTTAAAGGGGCTGTATCATGCAAAATTCACTTGTTGTATGTTTCAACCTTGTTATATAGTTATTTACTCATCAAAAACACCCCCAAAGTGGGTTTTTCCTTCGTGTCCGTGTGTTTGAGCTTTCCTTATTTTTCTCCTGCTCAGAGAGGCAGCCCCTCCCGTACCCGTGAAAACGGTCTGTCTTCTCTTAGCGACGTCACGAGCCCGCCCCCCTCCCCCTCCGCTGGAGGCTCTCGGTAGTGAAAATGCTGAGCCAATCAGCGTTGCCGCTTTTTGCATCTCCAATTATGGAGATAAACTTTAACCATCATCTGAAAGCAACACTCAAGCAAGAGCAAGAGTCTGAAGGGTCTGCGCTTGGTGAGTTTCTAACGGGAAAAGACGTTTTCGCGTGTTTTTGCGTGTAGAGAAGCTAAAGCTAAAGAGTTAAAGCTAACCCTTGGAGAAGTTAACGCATGACATATTTGTTTTGAAGCGCTGATTGGTTGAAGTACGCTGTCAGTCAAAGTCCACAGGGGGAGAGGCGGGATTTTCAGTGAAACAGAGCGTTTTCTCTTCCGGGTTTCAGAATTAGCCCCCGAAAATCTTTTATTTAACACAAAATGACTTTTCCTTAGCGCCAAAAATAAACTATTACCATGTTAATGCCATTTCTAGGGTTTGGACTAGCTAATAAAACATGATACAGCCCCTTTAAAATAAATAAATCTTGTAAAATCTTAGAGCTGTAATTTTAATAAAAAGCATTAACTCCCACTGAAGGTTTATTAGTAAACTGAAATAGATCACGCTCCTGTGATGTTTCATGCAAGGAAGAAATGGTTTTTCAGAAAAAAAAAAAAAAAACTACTTTGAACGTGAACTTATTTGTCAGTTCAGCAAAAGGCACAATTCACTTGGCTGTGTGACCACCTAATGGCTCTAATCATTTCCAGTTTATAAGCTTCATGACCAGCATTTATCAAGTGTCACACAATCTATAAAATTCCATCCTTTGGCCTCAATGAAGCGTTTTCTCCTCCAACATAATTATTAAAACCCTCAATTCATTTTAAAGGTAGGACAGATAAAGACAAACAGGACCGAGTGGGCCACATCCCAAAAGGCACTCTGAAGTACATGGGAAAGATGGCAGCTTTTTTGTGTGTGTGTGTGTGTGTGTTTTTTTAATCAAACCATAAACATCAGGCAATTTTTCTGAATCAAATCACATGTCCAGTCTATCACACGACACACAATCGCACAGCTAGATAATATTAGGTTGGATGTGTCAAACTCTCAGGCACTGGGAGAACATGCAAACCCCACACAGAGGGATCATGTCAGCCAACATGTGCAAACCAGGCTGCTCCATCACGCCACGCCATTTAATACATGTATCCACGCAGTTGTGAATTTAAATGTCACAATGGCATCTGAGATGAAGACAGTAGTAGACTTTCACATCTACCTTTTTTTTTTTTTTTTTTTTTTTAATTGTGCTGTTTCATCTACACTTGTTTACCAGTGTGTCATTTTTATCCTTTTGCCAGAGAAATGTTACTTAAAGTGGACTTTCACAGGCTAATTTTCCTTTGTTTTCTTGTGTTGTTTTGTTTGTTTTCCCAGGAAAATGTAATGAAATGCCTGCTATTGACAATGCAACTAACAGTTTAAAATGTTATTTATATTTTGGGGAGTTTTGGAGACAATGTTTACTTGAGCATGTTTTCTGAGTCATAACTGTAACTGGGTGCAATTTAAATGATCCAATATGTGCATTTAGACCACATTTAAGGCAGTTTCAAGTGAAAACACCATATTTGCATTTTGATAAAGGAAGTTTTGTTTACAAGGTAATGTGCAATATGCTGAAATGCACACGAGCATTATTTTAGACACAAAAAAGTTTTTTTCATAAAGCGAGTGGTGCTTAGTTTAAAAACAAAAAAATGGGACAGTGTTCATAAAAAGTGTTCATGACTTAATGAAGACATTAATGTCATCACAATATATAGCTGACATTTCAACAACCAGCCTGGGTGAGGACCACCACGATCGGCTCTGCATATCTCATCAAGCAGAAGTTTCCATCCGGACAACGAAGGAATTTCTAAAGAGTCTCGACTGAAATCCTGAATTTATACTCGGACTCTAATGACACTGAATAATTTGCACTCATGCAACAGGGAGCAATAAAGCCAATGGAGCCTGCAGGTCCAGCTTGTCTACGAGGCTGGTCGTGGACCTAACGGCTGCTCTGGGACTGAGCTCCAACAGCCAGGGACGCCAACCTCGAGTTAGAGCAGGGAGCGCAGGGGCAATTGAGGGCGTTAGTCTTTCACAGCACAAGTTCAGGGGTGAAATATTCTGTGCGTCTGCCTCACACGTGCGCTCACCTGGGGACCAATCCAGCCGCTCCAGCCTGCGGGCCGGAGCTGCTGGGAAATAGTGGGAGGCTTAATCACAAGCTGACAACAGCGATATGGTGAATCATTTTCAGTTGTTACAACTCCACCAGAAGTGGTCCTATGTGTGCAAAACGCGCTTCCTGCCCGGAGACACCAGAGATTCGCTGTGATCTTACTCAATAGTCACAGTTCGGCAGCGAGTTAGCGCTCATTAGCATGCAGACGTGCGCTCACGCAGCCAAAAGCCCGGGGTGAGCCCGTTGTGATGTCCCTTCATGAAATTGGATAGCTATTCATTACTGTACACACTGACGTTATAATTCCATAGTGTCTGCAGCTGCAGGACACAGAGAGCCACAGAAGAGGAAATGTGAGCACAGTCAGTGTCCACACCATGTTCCAGCCATCGTGCATGCGACAGAAGAAAGACACTAAATTTAGACTCAAGATGAAGATCATACATGTTTCCTGGAGGGAGCTGATATTCAGAATTCAGTGCGTTTCTACTTTACAGAACTGCTCCAGCCTTTCAGTCCCTTGAAATAATCTGGATAATCAGCTGGAAAAGGATTTTTCTGTCCACTGACACTGAACATTTTTAAGAAACCAGCGCTTGAGGATGTCTCAAAGTGTTATGGAAGTTGATTTGTTTGTGAATTTGCCCTGATATCCAACTTCCAGGGCCACATGGCGGTGTGCGAGAATAATGGTTTGCACTTCTGTTTCACAGCGAAAATATAACTCCTTCAATTTCCTGTGCAAGTGTGAGTTTTCTCCGACTACTCCAGTTACCCTCCATGATCCGAAGATGTGTGTATTAGGAGAATAGATGTCTCAAAATTGACTGGTCGGTTTGACAGAGTGTGTGTGATTGTCTGTCTCTCTGTGTTTGTCCTCCTGTCCAGGGTGCAACCACACATTCGAGGATTGTATCTGCTTGTGATTCACTCGACAAAAACAGGGAAGTTTGTTCACTTTCTCAAGGTGGCGAGAGGAAGAACAAAGTTACCTCTGGCCAGGACATTTCACACTTTACAAGAAAGTCAAATGCAGAACCTCTGAGAAGGAATGATAACAGAAATAGGGACTGAAGCAAGCTTACTTAATGTCTGACCAATCAAATGATAATGTTTTGGGTGTTTTGGTGTGACACTGTGATAGTGCATGTGTATGATGTCTGTTTCAAGTCACAGTAAGCAGGACGAACACAGTGACACTTTGGGTGGCAGCGGAGTTTTCATCAGTTTGCTTTAGACTGAGTTACAGCAAAAAACGCTTCTGCTTTCATCTTATTTACTGTCAAAGCTACAAATGTTTTCTTCATCTGCTCCATCCTGTCTTGTTAGACTGGGGACAGATTCTAGAGAGATGTATTGCACCATGTTGTGGAAGGAAGTGTTATAAGACAGAACGCTTGCAATGTTCAGTTAAAATCCCTGCAGCACAATACACTGACATCCTCCAGATAAATAAACTGATGTTGTGTTATTGTTTTATAGTGATAAATTGTTTTTATTGCTCAAAGCAAAAAAATAAAAAAAGAAGAAGAAGAGATGACAAAAGGGACCACGAAGGAAGGAAGACTCACCAATGTGCCCAACTGTGAATCAAAGCACCTAATAAAAGATTGTAAAGAGTTTCAAAATGTCTTTCTAAATGTGTCCATACATGCAGGAGCTTTGTCACCTTGTGTTTGAGACTGGAAAAACCTCTGCTCAGCTGTGAGAAACAAAACTGGCCTTAGAGACACTTGCAGAAGTCTGAGCACATAAAAGAAAAAAAAAAAACTTTCTTCTCAAACAAGATTCCACACATAAACTTAATAAAGGCCAAATGTAATTTCCAGTTCTGTCTCTAATGTCGTGCTGTGCCATCAAGCTGTGTTACCTAAACAGACTTGTCAGACTGACCAGTAAAATGACACAGGAAATTTAGTTTGCTGCTTTATTGTTGTTTACTCCCTTGAAAAGGGAGGAGGAGCGGCTCTAACACTAACTTTGTTCAGGCTGAGGTGAAGTCTTTACTCCTGCAGTTGAATTTCATTTGTTGCAGTGGAAACTGGAGAAAAGAGTCTGATGCAGTGAGAGACGGGCAGTTTAATGACTTAAAAACAAAAACAAAAAAAAAAAAAAAGGGAACCGAGAGCCACTTGTTCTGCAAAGGCACTACTGCCCCCGTGGCAATCTCTACAGTTCATTTCTACCTCAGAGAATCCTGTACGGGTTAGTCAGGCGGTGTCCTGAGGTGACCTTGAACTCTCAAATTGGCTTTTTCATGTTTGTTTTATGTTGGTTTTTGTTGGGATTCAAATGAAACCAAGGACTGTTAAAATCATTTTAGTTGAATGTGTTGGATATTACTATATTTAGTTGCATTAATAAATTGTCAATTCACATTGCCAAATTTCATTTTATGCAGATGATGTCATGCTCTGTGTGTGTTGCTATGTCTTTTTTGCAAACAAAGCTTAAGCTTAGCTTAAGATAACTACGCATATTTTTCTGCTCATTTTCTCGAAAATTTCTGGTCAAAAAATTATTATTTGAGCATAGATTTGTCCGTATAAAGTGACTAGCTCACTAAAATAAATGTAACAACAAAATGTTGTACAGCTCACAAAAAAGTTAAAGAATTGTTGGTTGTTACACTTTACTATAAAAACTTTACTTTCTTTATTCATCAAGAATTGCCTTTTTTTCCATGTTATTTCTTTACACAAACACGTTTCTCTGCCAGCCAATCATGTTACTGCGTCTCACCACTTCAAACTTAATCTGAGCGCTTCTGCTCGTCAGCTGTGCATCTTTGGGTTTGTTTTTTCCTTCTCTTAATCTCCTAATCTCTTGAATTTATTTTTTTTCTCACATCTCTTCCAGTGTTATTCATAACCCTCAAAAAAAAAAAAAATCGCAGAGACACTGTCGCTGCCTCGAGGCAGGTTTTCTTTAGAAAAGCTCTGTTAAAAGTACTTAGACAGTAAACTGACTGCCATCGTCCACTGTCCCAGTTCTCCACTGTAATTTATAAAAAGTGTTTACAGAGGATTAAAAACAATGTGCAGCCTGAGACAAAACATTTGAGGCGTCCAGTTCAGAAATGCCTAAGACTTTAAAAACCGAACTAAAATATGAATTAAACTTTTCTGGGGCTGCAATTTAGACGCCCATTTACAAGTGAAAACAGAAAACTTTTATTCACCACTAAAAATGCAATTTGTTGAAAACCGCTCTGAAAGCGGAACTTCGCAAATACACTCCTGACTCAGTCTCCATGAAAACAGGGAAAATGTAATTTTTTTTTAAATGCTGATACCGTGGATGTGCATCACAGCTACAGGAAATAGTTCCTCTGCACATGCACAACATGCGCGTGTAGAGAGACAAAAACATTGTTAATGTTCATCGTGTAAACCACCAACATTACCAAATCGTGGCCTGACATGCCAATGCGGAAGAGAGCATGATAAAAGACAAAAGGTTTAAAAGCCTGCCACAGTGGTTTAACACTTATGTTATTGACAGGATGTACGAAAACAGTCCCAAGAAAAACACACACAGCTGGTTTTCATTCCGGCCTCATACACAAAGACCACAAACTCAAGATGCAAGTTACTGTGAGTTAACATGTTCGAAATAAAGTTCAAATCACAATCAGATCAAAACGATATGCTGGCTGTTGTGGCTGAGCTTAAAAAAATTACATTAAAAATACTGAGAGTTTAAGCAAGAAAAGATGCGCTGATGGAAGTGAAGCATTATTTTTTTTTCTTCTTTTTAAATAAACTCAATAAAGACTAATGGACATTTAAATTTACACTTTCAAAATAAAACGTTCCATTCTCTCTTTGTGGTCCAGTATCATTAAGCTAATAGCAACATGCCAGGTGTAATTGCCGACTGCATTTTCAGATGAGTTTGCTCAAATATTTCTCTAAGAAGAGGAACCACCTGACAAAGACACTAATCAGGGACCATCAGCTCTGTACCGACTCAAATGATGGTTTGTTAAAAAAAAAAAAAAAAAAGTGTTCACACTTGTAATCAGATGTGATGCCAGTGTAAATTATCCAAGTTAATGTTTTATGCAATTTGTAAGACAAGTAACATCAGACAGGAAGCGTGGAACAAAGTGAAGGAGAGCTGAGTACAGCAGGGGAGGAGCAGGAGGGCAAAGTGATGGCGGGAGAGAGAGAGAGAGAGACAGACAGACAGAGACAAAGACAGAGAGAGAGGAGAGACAGAACTCAAGGCGATCAGGCTGAGACCCTCAGTGGGTTGAACGAACATAGCAGGATGCACTCATGGCTCCACCACACTGATAATGGTGACATTCGATTGACCTTTTTTTCCCCTTTATTTTTTATAACGTACATATTTCTGTTAAATATATTATAAGATCAACTATGAAATAAGGATCTCTCTTTAAAAAGCAATTTTCAACTGGCAGTACAAGTGATCAGTTGCAAAAGTAGAGTCACTGTGTCATTTGTTTACGCCAGACAGCCTGCCTCCGCCTCCGCTGCTGAAAAAAGTCCTGGAGGAAACACTGCACATAAAAAAAAAAAAAACTCAATAAACCACTTAAAAAAAAAAAAAAAAAAGCTTTGGGGTACTCTGGGGGTGCTTTAGGGGTGCTCAAGCTATCCCGGGGGGGTTCATCACCCCCAAGGCCCCCCGGTACCTCTTTTGATATGCAAGTTTCTTAACAGCACAACCAAATAATTTCCTTATGTAAAAGATAGTGATACTTGTGTATATATGTGTGTGTGTGTGTGTGTGTGTCTGTGTGTGTGTGTGTGTGTGTGTGTGTGTGTGTGTGTGTGTGCGCATCACTTTTTAGTCCACAATGGACTCTATGCACAACTTCACCGCTTCCTGAACTTCAGGAGGCTCCTTGTTTCCCGTCTTTCATGATAGGACGAGCTGATGAATGCAGGTGTGTCTGGCCTCTGTAACAACTTCAGACACAACCTGTATTAATCAGTTCATCCCATCATGAAAGACAGGAAACAGGGAGCCTCCTGAAGTTCAGGAAGTGGTTGAGTTGCGCATAGAGCCCAATGAGTACAAAACTACGACGAATCATGTGTCCTGTGTCGTACCTACATGTATGGCAATTCCACAAAAAATCACGAACACACAATCAGTGTAGTATTTAACATGCTAAGATTGATAAAATGCACTGACACTTCATTGCGCCTGTTAAACAGATATAAGCTAAGTAGAGTGGGTGACTGGACCAAGATGGCGGCCCTACAGCTCGTCAGCACCAACAGACAGTGGCGGTCGACACGGCGTCTTCTATATCCGTGCTCCTCGCTGCAGAGCCAAAACAGACACACTCGTGATTCGCTACGATTGTTTGGTTAGGCGGACGTGAAGCTTCTGATGCGTCTGCTTCAGCAGAGAACTGCAACACAGAGAATGTACCCTCTATGACGCCTCTGCTTTGTCAGATCGTCAACATGATGTAATCTTTCGTGATCTAATATCAACATATCACACACCCCTAATCAGGAGATACATTTTCCCCAAAAAACATGCACATCACATCTGAGTCAGATTTTTTTTTTTTTTTTAAACTTTGAACTTACTTCTTTTCAAAAGCCTGGACTGCAAAAAAAAAAAAGAGACAAAAATAATAGCAAAGAAAACAGTATCCTGAAGGTCTTTCCACACATGAAACCTTTCTAGCAGAATGACTGGTTCTACCAGACTCTCTTTATCTGCACGCAACATAAACAGAATCCTTTAAATCACTACAAGACTACAAGACACTACAAGACAGTCAAGGAAAACCATTTTCCATTGCTGGACAAAAGCAGGAAGTGAACCCAACTTCTATATACATAAGACTAAAATAAGGTTATTTTAACTTTAAATTAGGGGAGAGAATTGATTTTCGAGTCAAAAGTCTTCACTCTTGCATACATCTAAATAAGCTAATAACATTAAATACTTGAGATGAAACTACATTCATAATCCTGCACATTCCTCCTTGTGTGAAATTTCCGTATTTGGGGAAAATGTGGTTTTTGGAAATACTACAGAGAAGTGCACAAAGAATTTGAAAGATTATGGTTGCAGGCCTCCTTAAACCTTTTGTCACTGAATTATGATTTTCTCACCTGGCCTTAAAACTTAAATCCTTTCTCCTATGGGCAGATAAACAGATTAGAGTAAGTGGGGTCCTTCTAACAGATAACCCTGTTGACTTTTCAGAAACTTCAGGGAACGATTAACCTGTCTGGCTCCACATTTTCAAAAAGATCTTCAAGCAGTTTTGTTCTGCCTGTAAACATAGCGGGGGAGGTTGACTCCAGAAACATGTGAAAACAACAAAAGACAATGGAAACAGGATGTGGCTCAAACACAAAGATGGATGGATGGATGGTTTATAAATCAAATTGCTTGATGGACAGAGTCCCTGATTAAAGGTTAACATTAATAGAAAAAAAAACACTGAATATCGAAATGAATGGAGAGAAGCAGAAGGTGAGGGAGGAGGGATGGATGGATTATGTTCAAGTCATTTCGGTGGGTTAAAATGGTGATCATGTTATTCAAAGGAACATGGACACAGTAAATTACATGTTGCCGTCGTTAACAAGGAGCCATGAATTTCCCGTCACTCCCCAATCCGAACACACAGTGCTGCGCTGCTATACATGCATGAGGTGGCGACGGCTATCGAGAGCAATCTGTGGCTTATTGTTTTCCCCTCGCTCACACCGCGACACACAGGCGAGAGGATCTGGGGACCAAAACCACGAGGAACACATCATCTACTCCGATAGACTGAAACAAGGCCAACCTACTCTCCTCCTCTCTGTTCTCAGTGTCGCCTCCAAAGTTTTCCCTGAGAGGACCACATCTCCTTCTTCTTCTTCTTTATAACAACTATCCAGCGATTTTTTTCTGTTAACAATTGCAGGAGTGTGATACTGCTGTACACGCTCATTCATTGCAGTTTGTTCTTTATAAAGCTTTATCATTCAGAAACAGCATCCTTTCCCAAAAAACTGAATCTGTAGTTGGATGGAAGGCTGCAGTAAAGAGCAGCCAGTCCAGGTATATTTGGCAGAACGCACAAACACGCCAGACAAAGTCTTTACTTTCCAGAGAAAATGGCTAAAAATGCTGCTCAAGTCATTTTGCTATTCAGCCGCACTGAGATCAGATTTCATTCCGACAATTGACTCAAAAGCTATTTTTTTCCCCACCACAAACCCAAAAGCTGGCATTCTTCATCCATTATTCAGCAGGAAATTCGATTAATACCCCACTGGAGGCAGGGAAGTGTTCGCCGTCATTTTGTTATGTGTGGGGAGAACTTGCCGGCTGGCTTTACACTCCTCCATTACAGATAAATTATAGTTACTCACGTTAAGAAACACAAAGTGACTCTGAGGTGCAATGGGAGGGGGGAAAAAAAAATGCACGCGCAAAATTTAATTTGCAGCTTTTCTTGGAAACTGCAGTCAATTTTAAAAAGCTCCATATACGGCGGGCAACGTTTGATTCAAGCAGCCATTTCCTAATTCTTTCTCACTGTCTCAGACACAGCGATCAATATTGGTGAAGATGAAACTCCGTCTTCCAAACACAGAGAAACAGTTTAATGTGAAATGTTTATCCCCATTTATTACAGCACAAGTTTACTTCCTACTAACTTTACAAATGGAGCTTAAGACTAAATCCAAGCAAACATGCAGATTTATTCACATGCTTTCCAGAGAATAAACCATTCTGTTTTCTCTAACAGTTTATGTTGCTCACAGTTTGAACTCATAAAGAACTTCAATTTAGCATAAAAGGTACAATTGACACCGAGTTTGTAAAAAGTTATAATTGAAGGGTTGACTCTGCACTTCGGATGCTCACACTATTTCTATTTTTAAGACTGTGAGAATGTTGACAACATCATTGATACCTCTGAGCGAGCCATCTTTTCTTGACAGATGTTCCCATTCGAATAAGGCTCAGAAACATGTTTATCCAGTCCGACCTGATTATGATCCCATTATGACTTGATGCAGCAGAACCTGAGCAGCATATGGAAGAAACATTCCTCAACAGGTGTTCACAACCGACTGTGTGATGCAGACGTGATTTGATTGAGTTTCATCTGAATTACAAAGTGTTTTTCCCACATGTTTTTAAAGCACATGGGTGTAATCACTATGGACTCAAAGTCCCAATGAAACCAAATTCAAATGTGACAAATATCTAATCATCCTTTCATGAAGAATAAAAGACTAAACAAGAAAAAGACGTCACATTAGTTTTCAGATGGTGAGATGTTTGATGAGATGGACTGCATAAAGGACAGAGTGACTAACTGAGTGAAAGTAGGAAATAACAGATGGATGAATATAAAAATGAACAGGCAAAAATGAGTAAATTAGTAAAAAAATTAATGGGGGGGGTGAATATATGCGTTGTTTTTTTTTTTTAAATTTTCCTTATGAAAAAATAACAGCTCAGAAGTCGTTACAGTATTAATTGATGTATTGCCTTTTACAGATATCCAGTTTACGCCTCCTGACATGCTCAAAGTGATCTGACCTCGTTTGATCGCTTTGTGAAAACAGCAGAGATGTAAGAATCTAAATATTGATGCTGACACACAAGTTAAGGTAGATAATTCAATAAAATACATCTGTGGCCTCATGACAGCTTTTACGTCTTCATCAGTGAAAGTGTACGTCAAAACATTCACGCACACACCATTCATCATGATCTGGTATTAGCGATGACGTTGTTGCATATGGTTTTCCTCAATGATCCCAGTGCCATTTTCAGAAGTGTAAATTTTTGAAAAAACAAAGCGCTGGACAGACTTCTGACATCAAACGCTTTCCAAATCATAAGGTGGCATTTTCCCTTGTTATTATTTCTTATTTTTAGTTCATCCAAACTTTAGAAAATGTGTTTTTTTCAAAATGTAGTCAAACTGTAATGCCTTTATTGATGCTGCTTCAAATTTATGTTTATCAATCAATAAATAAGTAAAAACATTTCGCGAAGTTGTTACACTTTTTTTCTATTTCATTTTGAAAAAACCTTGTGGAAGAAAGCCCAACTGTAAAATAAACACTGACCTCATGCCTACCAAATATCTTAAGTTTTTCTTTTGGAAACAACATTTTCCAGTGTTTATTTTCCCACTGTGGTTGGTTTATCTTAATCCAATTGGCTTCGACTTGACTATTTTTTTCCAGTACAGTAAGTAGACAGGAGCACTCAGACATTTTTGACTGTTCAGCTACTCTAACAAAAACTTGCATGAAAAAAAATTCACAAATTGAAGTATATCACAGAAGTTCAAGGCAACCAATTTCTCTATTGACTTAATTAAAATAATTTAATTTATACTATTGAACTAAAAGCAAACCACTCAGGAGAGTTAAAACTGAGCACAATAAAGCCAAGTAGTTAAACTTAATATTTGTCGTTACAACTTTAAGTAACATACCAGATATTAAGACACACTCTGTGCTGCTCTGGAGGTTATAAAAAAGTCAACGATATGGAAATGTTTTCACGTGAAATGTTGAGTAAAAGTGGTTAAAACAGTAGAGTCTCTTCTGGCACTGAGTCTTTCTTGCAAGGCAATGTGTTTGTGCTCATTTGGCAAAAGCAGAGTGAGAAAAAGTCTGGCTTCACATCTGAACAGCTTCAAAATACCAAAGCAAAGTCCCTTCTAAAGCCGTGGTGGGATGAGGTCTGTCCCCCTACAGCAGAAGCATCTGCAACATTTTCCTCTCATCTTGGTTTCTTTTAGCAGGAAGTGACTCCAAACACACTTGAACGCAGCTCTCACCTCTCACTGTGAAAGCACGGCAGTGGAAGACGTCGTGCACTCGGCTTCACTGTGAAATAATGTGGCATGAAGCAGTCCCGCGCACACAACTGGAGCGCACGAGCTATAAATCAACAGTGGAAGCTTCCTATGTCTCTGGTAGGTGGAGCGCTTGCTGGAGCTCAGTTCTCTGGTTTCATCTGCAACAATAAACAATCGTTCTTTTCTTCTTTGTTTACAAAAGCCAAGCTCACTCAAACTCAGCCATCCAGTAGCTGCTGGTACCTTCGCAGGAATTATTCTTTAGCTTTCATTCCCTCACCTGAGGGCTGTAAAATTACTCCCTCGTTTCCACATGTTTGTGGTGAAACATGCATTTGATGAATTACTTGAAATCAACCACCTGCTTGATTCAAAGACCTTCGGTCCTCCAGCACTAAATATCGTCCATTCATAATGTGCAATTGGCGCCGTCCCCACCGCTTCAGAAAAACACACTTTGATTCATGGTCACCCTGAACGGCGATCAGCGGCTCTCTGGTGCTCTCTTCCTCCATGCTCTCGCCGTTATTGAATAATCTTGTGTTCACACCGAATTTCAGATTTCACCATCCACGCTGTCGGTCAGTGAAGAACTGGAAAATCAATTTGGCATCTCTGGCCAGGCTCATGCTTCCCTGAAGTCCTGCTTATCAGCAAAGAACACAGCGTGTTTTCCTTGTGGTGCTCCAACATCAGAGTTTAAAAAAAAAAAAAATAAGGCGTACCTCAGGGCTCTGTTCTCAGCAGTGAGATTTCATTTTCAACAAGTTTCAACACTCCTAAATTACAGTTGTGGAATTAATTTCCAGTGTTGTATTGATGGTCCTCTGCTGAGCGTGCCTGCAAAGACGGACGATCATGTTTGAATTATTAAATCAGTGGTCTGGATACCCATGACTCTCTGCTCCTAAAGACTCTCTGCCGTACAAAAACGTTTGGATCCAGTCACAATAAATCTTGGAACACTGAGTAGTTTCTGGAAATAAAACATGCTGTTAGATTTCACTAACATACATTTTGCCCTATGTTCTCAAGGTAACTACGTAAATGAAACTGTCCTCACAAATTTAATTTTTTCTTAACGGGGCACCAGACATGCATGAGAGACAAACACTCCAGCCTGTCAAAAATACTAATTATTACAGCCAAATTCTTTCACAAAGGTTACTGCTGTAGGAGCAGAGGAAATAAAGTAAAGAATGTTAATAAAGTAACACTGAGATTCAGGACTGAAGGCAATAATGATATAACTGTGAACGCGAGCCACAACACCACAACATGAGGGTGAGTTTGTTAGAAAAAAAACTGCCTTCTAAATTCTGCTGAATTAATTCGATATAGCGATGCAGTTCTCCCATACTGGCCTGAAGTTGTTAAAATTATACTTTCTAATGAGTGCAATGAATGTGAACATGTGCACTAAAACGAGAGGAAAAGATTGAAATTTACAGGCTATTATGGTTTTAATGATCCATGTCAATTGAGATCAAATTGCGCTTGAAAATAAAAGTTCACGTGAAGCCAGCGTCCGAACGGTCTTATAAATATAGTGGTGTGCCTTCACTGAGGTTCTCCACTCATTCAGGGAAAAATAAAGAAAAGTTTTAAAGACTATTGAGCAGAGGCAGCACCGTGAATACAAACAACATCCCTCATAATCCAGGACTGACTTAACAAACCCCGAACAAATCACAGAGCAGCTGATGAAGTTTATGTACAGAGAGAGAAAAGCTTTGTGAGTCATCTCAACACAACTCGCTGTAAATGGAGTGGACTGGCTGATGGGCTCGATGAACCTAAATCATGATAAAGGTTTGAGGAATCCCTGATTAAAGGCAGAGTTACACAGTAAAAGGAGAATTCTGTTGCTAAAAGTTGCTCATCAGGATCACAAATGATGCAAACACACAAAAGAAGCAATGTAATCAGCTTCAGCAATATAGGAATGCTGCAAAATACACAAAGTGCAGATTTGGTCACGTAAATGTGCACATAAATGTCATATTTCATCAAACAGCAACAAATCATCACAGAAATGTAATAAAGTGAACCACACACAATTGAACCTAATTGTCTCATCTGCAACTTCTTCCTGCCAGAGCCACACATTTAAAGCTGCAGACAGAACCGGATCCAAGAAGACATGAACTGCGGGTCAACAATGGTCCAACTGACAGAGTGAAACCTCTCAAAATGAAGGAGACAGCAGCAGCAGCAGCTTATGAAAGACACAGCAATGAGCCAACAGAGCAAAGCAGCAACAAACAGCACAGTTCAACTGTCAGCTGCTCCTCTGCACAGAAAACAGCCTGAATATCAACTCCTCACAGCGCTCTATATAGCCTATGTGCGTTTTCTCAATAAAAATTAAATGAAAAGGTTCATCTCAAAAACTTAATATTGTCTGCAGCAGTATTTAATCCGGACCAAAACTTTTTCCATTGAAAATTTCTCACCAAAAATAAACAAAAACCTACCTTTTCTACCTTTTAATAATTTTTTTAATTGCTATTTTGCTCTTTTATAGTTTTCGTCCACGTGTCATGATGTAACCAACGCAAAACGTTTCCAGCGGGAAACCGGAGCCACACTGTCAGGGTCTCCAGGGTTCCTCACCTTGCTGCGGCCTGTCCTCAGCTTCCTGGTGGTCCCGCTCTGCTTCGACCCCCCATGTGAGTCCAGGAGCCTCCACCCTGCAGGCAGGTGGTGTGCACGCGCGCCACAGACAGACGCACTGATGCGTCTTGACGCGCAGCAGGTGAGTCACGTCCGGGTCAGCAGCTTTAAACCCTCCCATCAGGTGAGGGGAGGGTGTTTTGTTTTTTTTCAATGGACAACTTTATTGAAAAATATGCGAGTTGAAACACTTATTACACTGAGAACACATCCATCACCTGACGAACACGTGAGATAACAAGGAAGCAATGGCTGATGCAAATTTGAAAAAAAAAAATTAAAGATTATTTCATAAAGTAACATCAGATTATCACTACGTCCCTTTAACAGCAATTAAATCGCCAAATACTTGAAAAAAAAGTTCCCATTTCCCGTGAAATTAAAGATTTCTCATCAAATTTTCATTGAAAAACCAGTTTTGTTCCAATTTCTAGACAAAAATCACGATGAAAACTAAAAGAATACATTTACAGATGACAACAGAAAAGAACAACTACAATGGAAAAAAAGGTTGTGAGGCTTTACATATTTGACTTTTAACAGTAAAAAACTCCAGCAGCTTTCCTGTTGGAAATCCATAACTAGCAGTTCACATTATTTTTCACTGTTTACACTCAACATCAGGTGAATTATCCACTGCGTGAGAATATGGCAAAACTGAGCCCAGGAGTACAACTGTTAATCTTCCCTGTGTTTTAATTTTACCTTCTGTTGGGGTAAGAAGTAGTTCTCCAAAACAATGACTATTTCGGAAGTGGGCAGAAAAAGTGCCACCAAATTAATAATATATGATTCAAGAAAACTTGGTGAAATGTTACATTTTTACACTGCCTGGCAATTTCTGATACAAAGTTATAAAATTGCTTAGGCAGGAAATCATTATTACCAACCAAATCAGGAAAAAAAAGTAAATCCAAGCTTAGTGTCTTTGTTTATCTGAGTTTTGTTTGTACCAAAAACAAAAAACTTAACATACCTAAACTCAGAAAAGCAGAAATTCAGGCAATAAAACGTCAAACAAAAATAAATTACAAACAGTATCTTATAAAACAAATGAAAGTCAAAAACTACATTAGGACACAGAATACATACAGAAAAAAATATTAATTCATCTTCACTGGTTTCTGAAATGATCTTTATTTTCTTGTGATAAATTGACAAAGGTTGCATCTGCTGTTCATCCGAAATCAGGATGTCCACTCATCTTTCTGGATGCTTTAATATCTGCACATTCATGCAATAGTAATTCTAAGGTTGCAAGAATGCAATTTGTGACATTGTGAAGTTGTTGTCTTACCATAATCTCATCCTGATACTCGTAAAGGCCTCATTTACATATAAAAATAAAGATATTCTTACCAAGCGACTGAAGTCGCCTTTATTCCACTACATCAGAGTTTACAATCCTGTGGTTTAAATATCTTTCCAAATTCAGCCACATGCTCAGTTTCAACTCGCAGCCTTGTGCAGAGTCAGCCCAGCACAGATTTGGATTCACTGGCTCATTTTCCTGTTAATACGTGAGTAGTTGCTTGTAAAGCAAAACAATATCTGATGAAATAGAAAGAAAGAAACAGACTATTAAAGCACAGACAGAGAAGGGTTTATTTAGGGAGGGGAGGGGGGTGGTGGGGTGTTTTACCGGGCAAAGAGAGGAAGATGACGAAACATGATATCAGCTCACAGACAACGTGCAGTCGAAACATGCCAAACATCTCACACTTTTTTTTTTTTTATTGAGACTGTGATAATGAACCAAAGTACACACAGGAAAAGCATTCAACCTCTTCTACTCTCAAACCTCAGATCCTCTCACTGTGAGCCAACAACGTTAACCACTACACCACCACATGGCCACCCCTTTTCTATCGGCTTTTAACTTAGTGAAACTGTAAACACATATTTAATTTGAGTGGAAAAGTGTTGAATCGGTCTCCAAACTGCTAAAATCATCATTGAGTTACTGTGATATTTTGGGGGATTTCATTGTGTAACTGAACCAAAGTTGAACTGAATATTTATCCCGACAACATCTGCATTTGCTTCATTTCTTTCTTGATTTCAGTGTCATGGGAATGGATACACTGCAGCCGAGGGAGCTCAGGCAGCTCTTTAGTTCAGTGTGAATTTCAGTTGATGCAAAGCCTGCAAATCCCACAGCATTTAGCATCAGTTTTGAAAACACTTTTCCATTTTGGCCTTGGGAAAGAGTATTTTTATCGAGATCAGCTGTTTATTTTTGGGCTGCGCCTCTCCCAAATGTGTAGGTTTGGCCTACATCCGGCCCACAGACGCTGTAAAGTTACGATTTTGGTGTCGTCAAACTGACATTTATTTTCCATTTCAAACATCGGAATCCATTTAGAAGTGCCAGAAGTATATAGAAGCCTGACAAAGAGTTAAGGAAGGAAGGGGTTTGAAAAAGAAGTCAATGAAAAGATTCACGCATTATGAGTAAACACGCATGTAAGATCCCAGTCACTGACAGATAGTGTTCATAATGCAAGATATAAATAGAGTACGCTTGCAGTAAAAGTCAGTTTAAAGCGTCTCCACATGCTTCATCCACCTCCAGCTCTGCATTGTGTAAAATTCAATGGCTGAGCACTGTACTGTTTATACTGCTCTGAAATTGGGCTGTTTGTCGTCCCTCAAGTAAAGAGTGTTTGGCATCCCTTGTGCAGAGGTTTACACGGAGAGGGATCTTATCCTATCTGTTGCCCACGGCCAAATCACAACAAGCAAAACGCACCATAAAAAACATGCAAACTCACAACTGCAGAGAAAAGTTAAACTGGGAAAAGCGGTTTCTTCTATGCTGTTTGTTTTATCATCAGTGGCCACTACAAAATTCTATGATGCCTCCAAGCTCTTTTGTCCTCCTGCTGAGTTTTCTTTTAAGCTACCGCTGTAATATTAATACAAAAAAAAAAAAAAGACTTTCTCTCCTCACAGGGCTGTGCGGTATATCAGTCAGCTGTGTAGCTGAGCTGGTATGTACAGCCCTGCTGTGCCGTTACATCCCACCAAGCCAGCCTCCTCATTTATATCAGGACTCTCACATTAGTGTTAATGAATTCTGCATTGGCCGAGCAGACTTACACACTGCAACTTGTTTTTTTTTTCTTTTTTTTTTTATTTCTATAATTGCTGCTGTGAGTTCTCTGGGATGGCAGCCATGCTCTTTATCATGATGAGAGTGGTCTGACTGGAAGGATCACAACTGGCACCGGACCCGCTGAGCACTTTGGTTGCACCGTGACCTCCAGTAAACCTGCTTCACATTTGTCATCAAAATAGACGGACATCACCAGGATCACTGATATGAAATACAACTTCATTCGTCTTACTGAGAAAACCAGCTGGCATTCACAATAGATGGGCTTCACAGTCAGGAACCATGCATTTGAGGTTATGTGTGTGGATGCTGCTCTCTGGCTGACTGGATACCTATCCAGGATGTACCCTGCCTCTCCAGCAGCTCGTCCCACCTGACTGTGGAAGACTGATAGATCATCATTTTCAATGTAATTAACAATGTAAATGTAATCATGCAGGCTAATGCATTGATTAAATGTCACTTGCGGTGTAGCTTTGCTAACATTAAAAGCAGTGTGTAAATTCATTAGCTAATTAAACAGCGGGTACACCAGCAAAGGCAAGATAAAGTAGAACTTCAGAAAGCTAGTTAACAGTCATTCCTCATGAAATAGTCGGCGCATAAAGTCTTATAGGAGGCCTGTAACACCAGCACATCCCTGGAGCAGGTGTCTTACCATATGCTGCATCAATTCCACAAAAATCTTTAATGACTTCTAACACTGGTCCTTACTGAGCTGTATGGCAGCGTGTCCTCCTTCCCTTTCCTCCAGTCCTGATATTATTTATAGCACGCTTTCCACCCTAAATAGCCGGGGCGGGACACGTGGGGCGGGCATAAAGCAGGGAAGTGAAATTTCATGTTCAGAGAGGCCCGCAGAGGGCAAAAGCTAGAGCAAAGCCAATTGTTTTCAAATGACTCCCATGTAGAGCCGCCTCAAAGGAAGGGCAAGACCGACCAAGTAGTCAGATGGGATTATTTTTCCCCATCATTACATGAGCAGATGAGACATTAACCATTACTGAAGAGTCATAAGGCCAGATTACTGACCATGCAATTATTGTCAAAGCTTCCTCGGAAAGCTAATATCTGTGCGTGAGTTTCTCATGACTCCGTTTCCCCGTCTCTCTCGGAGCCGTCAGAGCGCTAAGGAGTCGGATCATGCTGTGTGTACAGAGAGGTTTTAGTGCTCTCTGTGAGGAGGACTTTCAGCACCATGGACAGCTCCACTGCAGGAGGCCAGAGGAGCCCAGAGCAAACGTGAGCGAGGCCAGAATACCAAACGCCGGCTCCAGAGCAGCAGTCATTTTCAAAACCCTGGTCACTCATTTTCTACGGAGCTGATGGGAAATGAAATGGGTTTTTATAAGCAGTTTAGGTTAGAACCACAGATACAGTGCATCCAGAAAGTCTTCACAGAGCTTCACATGTTGTTAAACCGCAGCCTCATTCCAAAGCATCACATGGACGTAGTTTTCACAGGCGTTGCCCAGTATTTTGTTGAAGCACCCCTTGCAGCAGTTAAAGTCTCAAGTCTTCTTGAATATAGTGACACAAGCTTGGCACGCCTACCTTTGCTCAGTTTGGCTCTTTCCATAGCAGGCTCGATCAGGTTTCAGCCATTTCCAGCTCTCTCCAGAGATGTTGGGACTCAAGTCCGTGTTCTGGCTGGGTGACTCAAGGACATGCACAGAGTTGTCCTGGAGCCGCTCCTTTTGGATCGTGGCTCTGTGCTTCGGGTTGTTGTCGTGCTGAAAGATGAACCGTTGTTCCAGTGTCTGGAGCAAGTTTTCACCCAGCATTCTTCTTTCCTTCTAACCAGACTTGTCTCCCAGCTCCTGCCGCTGAAAGACATCCCCGCAGCATGATGGGGGATGACACTGAAGTCCAGCGTTTATAACAGGCTCTTTGTTTATGTGTAGTATGTTTGTGTAGGCTTGCTGGATTGGAATTGTTGGTGTATTGGATGTTTAATTTCCATTCATACCTTGAAATCATTAAAAAGGCGTGGTGAGAAGCTTTCAGTTGTCAATCATCAGAAACCAAAAAGTCAGATAAAGCAATAGAAAATTCCATTTTTGAATAAAAGACGATTTTCCAGGTTCTGCAAGATTCTTCAAGTCGATTACAAAATTCACAGGCAGCGTCTGTCTTGCAGCTAAATGATACAAGCCACTTTGGAGTTGGTTTTTTTGAAGATTTGTTTGACAAGAACATACTGAATTACTGAACGATCTAAATAGAATGTAATGAATGTATGAATGACAAGTTACAGATTCTGCATAATTAATGAAACAGGCCTGAACAATTACGCTTGATTTGTTGATTAAAATTTAATTCCCATCAAAGGTGGTTGCCAAGCCTGATGTTTAATTCTGGATAAGAGTGTGTGCCAGTTTGTGCTGCGACATGGAGGTGTGCAGATTTGTGCATCACATTAACTCATTATATCAACATGAAACAACACGCAACACCCACTGAGGGCACACATATGATGGGAAAATACGGAAAAGGCTAACATGTGTATTTGAATAAATATTCCTGCTACAGCAACATTTTAACCAGTTATGACCAACATTGGTCAAGTCACTCATTGGTCAAGTCATTGGTCACTCAGAAACGGTAATTAGTTACTGATTACTTCTCACATCATCCCATTACTTCACTGATTATTATTTTCAAAAGTAATTAGTTACTTTGTTACTTCACTTTTCAAAAACATGATGCACACCCTGAATACACTTTAAAGCAATATACCTTTCAGTCTGTTTCTATTCTTTCTGCGTATTCCATCACATAAAATCATGATCTAAAAGTGAATCAAATGTGTCCTCATTAAACTTTTTATTAGTTTGAATCTTTTGACTTTACGCACATTGCATACACCATAAACATACAGTTATATTTATGCATATTCCAGCAGAATAAATATAAGTTGATCTTCCTTCATTTGAACAAAATAGAATTCAAAAAGAAAATAAATAATGGTGTGGATCCTTCCAGCATCCATACAATGAAATTTAGAAATAAACTAATTAAAAGCCTCAGTTTTCAGTATAAATGGGAAACTTTTCAAACCAGTTCAGCTCAGTCCTGCTGCTCTGCAGTCTGATTTCACCCGTCTATCAGGAGAAGGGTCCTCTGAGGTTCTCCTGGTGGGGATGTGGCCTTCACACTGGGAATGTCAGTGGTTTCATCTGTGGGTTCCTCACTGAGTTTCCCTTGCAAACTTCCATGGTGCTTGCTCGGGTTCGAGGAGGAATTCTTTGCTGTAGATGAAAGCTTTCTTTCCGTGCGCTGTGCATGCTCTGTACAGCGAACTCAGTTTTTACATCCACCTTTCACTGAGTCAAATGCAAAGTAATGCCGGTGCTTCGAAGAGGTTGTGGACTTTACACCAGACAGCTTGTCTTTGTCTGTTAGACAGCAGTTGTGAAGCTCAGCTCATCCTGTTAACCATATATTTATCATTTTGCACACTGAGTTATCTCAAAATACCTAAATCTATGTTGAACCTACTGAAAAAAACAATCCCTCATCTGATGGTAATGGTTGTAAATGATCCTATCTGCAAAGCTGAGCAGAAACCCTTTGTTTAAAACTGGGTTAGGGAGTAGTTAATGGTTTGGTCCAGAGAGCTATACTGAGGAATAAAAATATGATGAATATTTCAGCTCCTGCTGCTTTTTATTTTGATCATTGTGTTTTAATCTCTCTCTTGTGAATCTTCTACTTTTATGGAAGAGCAACTTTAGCTTGCTCATTTTAAAACTGGACTTTCTTACTGAAATAAAAAAAAAAAAAAAAAAAACTTCTGTAGTTAAAATAAAATCTTCTTTTACATTCCATCACTTAACACAAAGAGTGGAGTTAAATCAAGATATCTCCATTAAATGATGATCATAAAGTAGACTAGTGATTAGTGAAACCACTGCGTATCATGTTTGAGGGGTGTGAAGTCTGTAAGTGAGTCTCTCTGGTGAAGCTGCGAGGTTGCTGGATGCACATTAGCCCGTTAAACTACATCAGTCCAGTCGAATAACGACAGCCTGTGTGATTCCAGTGTGGGGATGCCTGCTATTACATGAACTGTGAACTTGTCCACACACATTGCATCTCTTGCTTTCTGAAGGGGAATATGAACCTCTGATGACCCCGAACTCGCGTGGATGGTGACGTTTGGCCCCGCGCCCGCAGCCGGGACGCGGAGTCCCTGTGGACTCCAGGCTGACCTCCAAGGAAAGGGAGCACTATCAAAGTCTGCACAGCCGCGGCATCAAACGCGGATCGTCGTCTTATTCTCGGGACAGAAAAAGAGCAAGATCGATGCGCTGTGAGTGCGAGAGGCGCGGGAGACGCGGGGGTGAAGCTGAGAGGTCACGGCAGGGTCGAAGGCTTGACGGAAGTGGCATCTGGTCCACAGGCGAGACGAGAAGTTGAACATAAATGAGAAAAGACAGCTGATGGCAGTCAGAACAGCTAAAATAATTCTTGCCTGTAAAATTCCAAAAGGACTGTTTTGCTTAGTTTTGCAGCTCAAAGGTTTTACTGCTGGTTCAGTGACTTTTCCAGTTTAGGCAAAAAACTGTCAAGCATGTTCAGGACAAAATAATTTGCCAGTGCTAAGTTATTCTGTCACATTAAAATACTCAACAAGTCAATTCTGAAGCGGGTGAGCAGAGCTCAGTGATAATAAAGACACAATATTCAGGTTGCAGTCTCTGATTAACCCAACAAGCATGTCTTCGAATTGGAAATGTACACCAAGGAGAAAAAAGCCCATGCAGGCACAGGGAGAACATGAAAACTCAACTAAGAAAGATCTCGATAGTAACATTAGTTAATAACGTTTTCATGAAATGTCTGAACACAAAACAGAAACAGACAAAACAATAAACGATATGAAGCATCCAAACCAGTGTAAAAACAGCAGAACCTGCAGTGTGTTATTTACAGGTGTTGAAGGTCTGCAGGGAAGCTTGAGGGGGTCTTTTTTTTCTTCTTCTTCTTCATCTGGAACGAGTCCCCGCTGACAGCAGGAAATGGGGATTGATGTAAGGTGAGAGCTTGAAATTCTGAGTTGGATTTTATGGAAAAGGTTCTGAACTGCCTCCGCTCTTCCTGAAGAAATTACTTGAGCTCTGACCTCTCGCTTGATAAGGCAGACACACAGGTGAAGGCCCAATTTATCTCCCGGGGACGTGCGCACGCTCGCTCATGAATATTTACAATATATCTAAATCAGTACACTGAGGTCAGTGGGACCGCACTCCTGTAATCAACTTTGAAGCTATAGGTTAAGAACTGCAATTTAGTTTTTGTCTCGCAGCCTAATCTGATTAAGGCATAATGGATTCCGCGACTGTCGTCGATCAGAGGGATCCTGAGAAGAAGTGTGCTGACGGGAGATAATCTTTGTTTGTCTCGGACACGCGCTGCTTTGACTTTAAATGCAACGTGAGTGACTGTAAGCGGCGGAGGCGGAGGCGGGAGTCTGATGTGGCCGATAATGCCTCTGAGCGCCGCAGCCTCACCAAGTGACTACACACTCTGATTTGCGGTGGTTAAAAGCGAGCAGAGGCAGGTCTCCAGTAGGCTCGTGGATGTTGGAGCGGGAGGAGAAGAAATAAAGGGGTAGAGCTCTTGGCTTTGAGCACGGCGCTCGCCGCCTCCATTGTGCAGCGTCTCCTAATTATGCCGGGCTATTCTGCTGACGGAGTGAGAGTGCTCTGTGACACCCAATCAGGACTCCACGTTTCATTTCCCCACTCTCCCCTCTTTAACCGTTGGTATATTAAACCAGAAATCCGGTGGCTGATTTTCAAAGAGACTTGATTAAACCCAGGAAATGGGACATGATTTCCCATTTAAAATTCATAACGGACTCACACTTAAGTAATTTAAATCCCCTCCGCCCGTTTGAGCAGTTTGTATCTGCATCGGATTGACTAATTTCACCTTAAGTGCATCAATCCATTTCATTTCAATTTGATAGCAAGCAAGCTCATTCGGAGGACCCTTGTGAGAGAGGCTTTCATGAGGCTCGGCGATCAGAAGACCAGCCTTCAAAATGTGCTCCTGCGTGGAATTCAATTTGCTTGACCTCCCAGTTTGCTCCTATTGAAAAAGGTTGAGATGACAGCTCCTGTGCACATTAGTGTTAAAAACCTTCTTATCCAAATTCATTCATATAGGTTATGTATTACTGATGCAGCATCACGTTATGCAGCCTTGTTTTCAGCATGTCGGCTGTTAAAATGCAGATAAATCAAGGTGAAACTTTTTCGAAATGAAAACAGAAAAATGGTGGCCAAACGGGGCCTTTGATTCAAACCAGTGGACAGAAGATGACAAAAAAACTATTTCTTTAAAGAAAACAATTCACCAAGCTAAATTATATATGAAGTAGAAAAAAATACGCCCTAAAAACCTGATTTTGCAAACATGGCTAAATGGCCACTGGGCACACATTCAGGGGCTGAGAGAGGAGTACCACCGCTTCAAAGTTGCTTCTGAGTCTTTACCTGCTGCTCCTGCTGCGCTCCGGCCTCCAGCCTGAGGGGAGGTGGGGGAAACAGTGTGTGTGTTGAGTATGCTCTGTAATGTTGGAGGTTCTCCTGCTGCTGCTGGTGTGAAATTGAGGTTCGAACTGAGATTCGAAGCTCTCAACCCTCCTTAACATCAAGTCACATACAGAAATCTGACAGTTTTTTGTTTGTATCGCTGCAGAACTGGGAAACAAAAAAGTTGCAAGCCTCTTTTCTAACCAGCTGCTGCAGCTTCTGAAAGTGTGGACGAGTTTAAGCACTCAGAACTTTAACTTTGAAGAACCTAATAAGTTCCGCTCGAATCACTCGGTCCTCTCAGGTCAGGAACTTTTACTGGGAACGTTCAGAGCTGATAAATTCAATGACCCTCCAAACGCTGAGGTGACCGTCAACAAGCATGAACAGCCCTCAGCGAATTACTGGAGAACTGAAAACAAAGCTAATTGATGCCTAAAAACCAGTGGGAGAATATTTAAATAGACATGGGAGAGCTCTTCGCTGGCAGCTCTCACCGTCTAACGAGTCATTAAGAAATGGTTTATGAGGAGAATGAATTCAAGTTGAAGCAAACCGTATCTAGAGAAAACTTCAGGTGTGGGCCGGTTTGATATCTGTGGCTGTCCTGTGTTGCAGTGATGCTGAAAACCAAAGGTCAGGTAATGAAAGGTCAAGTAATATTCATTCCTTTAAGTTATAGAACCTTTTAAGACTAACAAGAAAGATTTATTATAGGGAAAAATGTGGCTGAAAGTGTTTTTTTGGGGGGGGTTATTACAAAATACTTTTGATACTTTTTTAATCTTTCTTTCTTCATAATCCCCTTTCTCATTTTCTGCTCATGCTAGCTGTACATATTTGTTACTGTGAAAAACGTAGAATTTCTTGTTGCCGTGCCCAACATGAGCTTTGTTCATATGACCAAGTGAAAACTGAAAACTGAAAACTTTTGTGTGTTGGGAGTCCGTTTACAGAACCAAGGTGTGTGAAGCCACAGAAAATACAACTTTTTGAAAATGTTTCCCCAAGTAGAAGGCCATATTCTCCTGGAGCTTGGCAGTGTTAGAGTTTAGAGTCGTCTGTCCATATGAATGCCCGTAATGCTGTCGTTCATTGTTCTATTGTCATGCCAGTCAGGTCTCAGTCAGTCCGTGCTACAGATTTCTACAAAGATCAAAACAACAACTCATTTTCAGAGTTTATTCCTTTACTCTTTTTCCAACTTCAGAATGTGTGGTGCTGGAGCTGGTCCAAGCTGCCATTGAGCATGCACAGGGAGAACATGCAACCTCCTCACCGAAAGGCTACAATTCTCCACATAAACACTTATTTTTCTCACTGTGATGAAACGGTACAAACCACAACGCCACCGATCACCATGAATATCTATAGACTTTCAAGCTGATGCTTTTAAAATAAAGTCACTGAGAAATTTTAACTTAAAAATTACTTTCATATGTGTCAAAATTCTGAATTTAGAAATACTTTCATGGCTGGAAGGTTTTGTTTTGTAAGGTAAACAAAGGAGTTGTTCATAGATTACTTTTGCTTATATTTCAATTAGTTGTTTTTTTTTTCATGACATTTTCCATGATATGAATGCTGAAGACATGCACAGGTTTTTATCATTTTCATCTCAGCTGGCACAGTTGTCTCAAAGTAGGAAAGTTCCTGTCTTGAAGCTGCAGTGCGATCTTGTGTCTGGATTTCTCAAACCGGCTTCCTCCAACAAACCAGTAACATGCCTGTTTATGAGGAACTGCAGCCCGACCACAGGAGTGAGTGTGTCACGGACTGGAGAGCCGGGATTGCCTCCACCTCCATGTATCATTGCTTTTTATATCTCAAGCTCGCTCTCGACTCCCGCTGCACCGTCTCCGGTCATGACTACGCCATAGCTTCTCCGGTTGGAGGCAGGATCAGCAGCAGCACCTGTTTTGACCCTTTGATGATCAGATGCGTTGACCCAGGCAGTCTCGCCACGCTTGATCCAGCCGCGAAACCTGTCAAAGCAGCATGCGGCGAGCACAGATCAGCCCTCTTTCCCCGCAGTGAGTCACTCAGCGCTTTGATTCCTGTACTTTTAGAAAGCACCTTTTAGTGATACGGCAGTGTTGGGGGTGGTGGTGTGGGGCAGGGTGGGGGTTGCGGGTGGGGGGGGACTGCACTCTCACTTTAGGCGTCATCAAATACTTACGATGAAAAAAGTATCCATTTCTTCAATGCGGCAAAAATTTTAGAAGTCAAGCAGCGAGGAATCCATCCGTTTGGATCAAACCTCTCACTTAAGACTGGTGGCTATACAGCTATCAAAAGGGAATATGTTAAGAAAAATCTCTGTAATCCTTTCATTTAATAAGCCATATCCCAAAGAGCAGATTTTTTTCAATCTCAGAAATCTCCAGTTGACCTGACGCACTGTTCTGATCGACACACTGAGGCTTCTACAGCACTCAACAAAGCTCTGAACACATCATGAGATCCTTATTTCATGTAAACATGCAAACTCAAAGTATTGAAATTTGATTTTGCGTCGCTATTTACTTTGTAAACTCTTATAGGAGCTGCTTCCTCACAATAAATCTTTACTTTATCAAGCAGACCCACAAGAACCTCCAGCTAATGCTTACACTGATCATTATTATCCAGTACATAAATCTAACGGCAGGGGAGGGAAAGTTCTCTCTTCCTCTTACAACTACAACTTTAAAGCCAAACAAAGGGCAGGGAGGAGAAAAGCCCATCTATTTGGCACAGCTTTTGATCTCCGCCACCTCCCACTGTAACGGCCGCCCCACGGCCCTCTCTTCCGTCACTTCAGCTAATTTAAAGATTCAATTTAAGCTTTTAGCTGACAATCTTTTTCACAGTAATTAACGGTGGAGGAGCAGGTTCACAAAGTGTTCAAGGACACCCGGAACAGGTCACTTGTTACGGACATCAGTCACGCCGTTAATGATCCACTGACCCAGCTATGAGATGAGTTCGCTGAAGACCACCATTATGCTATTTTCAGCTTTCATCCGAGCTATAGAATACATTTACTACTTCAGTGGATGACACACTGCGCATCTAAGATCCATGAAACCTTGCAGCGTGTGTGGGTACGACCATTATGTCAGTCCGACTTTTGATGCGTTTAATCATTTTCTTCTGGTGGAAACTTCTGAAATCCCCCACAGATACCACACCAACAAAAGCACAGTGACAAAGAGAAGCCTAATTTCTCATTCCCTTCCATGAGCCCGCTGCACAGGCACAGCACGGAGCCCTGCTGCAGAGGACTCATTCAGCCGTCTTTCGATCCGCCTGCCTCTCTCTGTTCTCCAGAAAGGGTTGTGGGCGGTACGGCGAACCACACAACCCTCCATTCACATTAACTGAACACGCCTTCGGACTGTGAGAAGAAGCCAAAGTGCCAGGAGAAAACGGACACGCGCTCAGAAAGAACATGCAAACTCCTGGATCTCAGAAATGAGCCAAAGTGTTCCTGCTATGAGGTTAGGGAGCAAAAAACACCAGAAGTCATAAAGTACATTTATGACTTCTGGTATACTCTGAAAATGTTCTGCTTCCCTGGAGACGAATAACAGGATGACTGATGATGAACTGCTGCGCCTCTAAAAGCAAACTTGGTGAAATATGAAGCACATGTCATGGTGTGGTTTATTGGCATTTAATAAACATCAACTTGCATTCGCCATTTCATCAGCAACACGTCCACCGACATAGCCACCCGCATTTAAAGTCCCCTAAAAATACTCTTGTCCTCGACCTTCTCAGTGAGTTTGAGCCGGAACATCAACCAGGCAGCCATGGGGAAATGAGAAAAGATGTTTGTCCCTCCACAATATTGAAGCGCTGGTCGACATCAAAAACATTTTGCTCAAGTTTGTACGGAGGGGTCGAGTTTGAAGAAAGATCAGACTGTGATTGAAGTCAAACAGATTTTTCACCTCATTACAAATGTTCACAGGACAAGTTTAAACTTTTGGTCAAATCCACAAACTTACTGAGACGCTCACATACAGAACCTCTGACCATTAAAGTGTCAATCAATAAAATGTGAACCAGAGGAAAACCTATCGAACTGTGTGGAGTTTTTAATGTGACAGTCAGTCATGTGAGTTGAAGAAGTTACAGAAAACACATTATCATCAAACTGGAGTGATCTGTTTGTGGTTGTGGGTTACATTCATCCCTGATGGTTTGCAAGGCGACATGGATGCATCATTGTTAGGCAGAGAGAGTACAGGGCAGTTTAGTTCATTATTTTAGTGTCGTCTTCCTGTATAAATTCCAGATTCTCAATGAAATTACCAAAAAAAGTGTGTCTGGAACTGAGGAATTACATTGTTCTTTTTTAAGTGCTCCAGGTGTGCTTTACGCCCTTTTGAAAAAACATGAAGTCGCTCCTGGCAGTCTAATTTCCAGGCACAGAGCTTGAAACTGCCCTATTATCAAATTTGAAATATTTTTCTGATGGGAAAGGGTTTGATTTCATTGTGTTTTGGGTGCGGACGATCTAATTGGCAGTTTTCAGAGCTGCTTTAGCTGCAGAGATATTGGGATGGGGCAGTTGGATTATGCAAATAACCGGTTCCTGACACCAGAGGGTGAAATAGGTGGCAAACCGGAGCTGAACAGGCACTGCAGTCCTGTGTGTCCTGATGAAACTTAAGGGTACACGCTTTGGGCCAAGCACCAGAGGATAAATGTGAGCATCATTTCCACTCTGTCGGAAACCGTGCAAGTCAATCAATGCAAATTAGCAACTGTTTAGCATGCGCTCCTCCTTCTGCGGGTATATCAAATCAAAGAAAACGTCACGGTCCCCACAGCAACCAGCGTGTCTTCATGACAGGATCCACATGCGGGACAACAAACAACTGTGCGGCAACACGGTGGACTCTGAACTGGAGGAGATTATGACTGGGGATATGGACGAGACCTGACACACTGAAGCATCATGTGGGTGGACAAGAACGACGATGCTTGCGTGACATGACAGTACAATGCCGGACATTGAAACTTCCCGAGTTCAGATTCACCTCTTCACCAGAGCCCACACTCTTCTGTCCTCTGTTTGTTTCTCGGCCTCGTCCTTCTGGATGCCTCTTGGTCAGCCGAGTCGCCATGTGTGCAAAGCTTAGCAACACTTGGTGTGGCACAGCTTGGAAATATTTACAGTTTAAGCTTTCTTCACAGCAGACATTTACAGAAACAACAAAAAATAAAAATTAAATTACACAGCACACAAGTGGAAATCTGAAAATGGAGCGTGGCTATTAGAAACCTAAGATGCTCACAATCCACTGGGGGTTGGACCAGTAACACTGAACACACAGAGAAAAGAGAGGCTGAAAAGCAAGAAGGCAGAAACGCATTTTCGTTGGCATTTTATTTATGAATTGAATTTATTTCGACTTTTCTTTTCCCTCCTGGCCTACTTTTTAATAAGATCCACTGTATGGTGGTGGTACAGTTTGCATCGCCTACAGTAAACACGACCAAGCTGATTGATCTATTCACAGAAACACGAAGAAAGGACAGAATAAATTCATTGCTTTATACAGGCAGAGTTACTTGTGCCTTATGATAATTTCAGATTGAAGCCAAGCCTTTCTGAAATGTTTTATTCACCGCCGCCGCAGAGGGAAGAGCTCGCTGCATGTGAAAGGCTGCCATCTATCGAGAACGGCGCTCAGAGTGAGAGCAGGAAGAGTGACGCTCCCAAAAACACACCGTCTCTGTGTCTGATCGTCATGACTCAGAGAGAACAGAAGAGAAGGGGAGCGGGGCCATCGAACCTCAGTTCGATCGCACATCATGTCACCGACCACGTCCACTGTGTTTGTGTTTAGATTTTTTTTTAAAAAAGCCACACCCCAATTAATGACGCACAGCAGGAGGCAGCGAGAGGCGAAGCTGTGTGAATCCAAGTTGTGACAGGAGGACTTGGTGTCGATAACACATCTGACGTAAGGCTGTCATCTTGTGAGGTGAGTTGCAGAAACATTAACTCAAGTCTGTGATCCACACCAGCGGTGCGCATGAGGAGGAGGGCCGGTTGCTAGGATGCATATTCTTTCAGATACAAAGCTTTGATACCTGTGTCGCTGTATGCTTTCACAGACGCGCACCCACTCACTTGGCTCAGGTCAGGCACATACACACATGCACACACACACGCAGATGCACACACAAACACCCAAAGAAGCAGAAATATGAACACAGTAAAAACACAGAAGCATGCACAAAAACATACAAATAAAAAAGCCACACCCAGGTCCACACACACACACACACACACCAGTGGAGAGGTCTGGTTCTCTACATATCAGGGCAACAACAGGCACCCTCCCACCCAGGAAAATATCAAGGCAGGCTGCGCGCTGGCCGGTGAGACAGGAGCCGTCTAACCACACTAACAAGGTGAGCAGACTGTGAGAGCTGTTGTGGCGGCTGTCTGTGCTCCTTCAGGAGGAACCGACAACAAGCGGACTGGCGCCGCTAATAAGGTGTCAGCAGCAGCTCGGCCCCTCACTGAGAGAACAAACGTGCATCTCCTGCTGGGGAGCTGCCGCTCCGACCAGGATCCAGGTATTAAAACCGGGACCGGCGAGAGATTTCACACAAAGTCGAGCCACAGCAGCAAACAGGATCTCGTGCCCAACAAATATGTTGTCTGTTATTGTGCCCTTAAATTGGAATGGACTGCAGCAAGAAAATGTTTTTTTTTTTTTTTTTTTTTTTTCTTACACAGGCAACGATGCATGGAAACGGGAAGGCTGTTCACCATCACCATGCCAACAGACAGCACCTGCGAGTGCCAGTAAAATAAGACAGATCTGGATTTTTACAGTCCATCTTAATACATTTCCATAAGAATGAATCAGAGCTCGGTACAATAAATAATCATAACTGTTATGTTTGTGAAAAATCACACAGAATGAATGGATGAGGAGCAGCTGGGCAAGTTTACATCACGGAAGAAAAATGCTTCTCCATCCACTGGTTGGCCACAGATAAATAAGACAACCGAGCTGTGAGAAAGTAAATCAAAATGGCCTGATTCAGGCAACTGATGGAGCAGGAACTTATCAAGCGCCACATTTTCCTCCATATTTATTCCCATCCATCTTCCATACCAGCTTTATGAAGGTCAGGGTCGCGGGTCGTGGTGCTGGTCCCAGCTGACACTGGGCGAAATGCAGGCTACACTTTGGTCAGTAAATAACAGAACTAAACCGCACACACTCTCATTCATGTGTGGTCATTCAGAGTCGCCAATTAATGTGAACTGCAGGAAAAACAGACCAGCTGCAAAAAAAAAAAAAACAACCAACCAACCAAACAAACAAGAATTCAACAAGAATTCTCCAAAGCCTGGAATCAAACCAGGACTATTCATGCTGTGAGTTGAGAGTCCACTTTCGAAAAGCTTGAGATCAGATAAATACCTTCGATTGGGTTTTACAGATTTTATCCAAAACTTGACGCCAGGTAGAGCTGGAGTCAAACAGTGATGAAGCTGGTGTGAAATTACCTGCATCCTATGCCACTCTGGTTAGAGACCGAGGGGAGAGGCCTCTGTGAAGCTGACCAATAAGCAAAGGAAGAGAGGGCGATGAGACGGAGGGAGAAGTGCTGCACAAACAAACAGAATCATTAAAAGCTACACGAGTGAGAATTACAGGAAAACAAACTTTGAACTGGAGTGTAATGAGTGCCCTTTAAGAATATCTCTTTTGCACAATTTTGCAATTTGCTTAAATTGCAGCCTTTTCTTATACTGGGTTCACACTCGAAAGAAAACACTTAGCAGGCAGCAAAGACTGTAGGAACTATTGAGACTGGTAGACTGTACAGGTTTTTTACTTTGCTATTGATGATTTATTTTTTAAAGATTTCATCATTATGTTCCTGATTTCTCTCTCTCAATCTTCTGTGATGCACGATGAATTGTTGCAACCTGATTAGAAATTGCCATCCAAATGAAGCTTGATTGATTGAAAGATAAACTTTAATTAAATTTTCAGAACCCAAACCACGAGCCAAATGTGATGCATGTCAGAGGTTTCCTGAGAACAAACCGGAGAGTGTGTTCAGCCTTCATGTGCATCCTGCAGGAGACACCGAACACACAGACGGCTCCGCATCAAGACAAGACGGCGAGGGAAGGCAGATGAAGATGAAGTGCGCAAGGCTTGGGCGCTATCTCCGTTTTATTAGTCTTCGCCGCTGCGCCGGAGCTTAGTTTGCAGGCTGCATTCTAATGAGAGAGAAAGCGAGGACGGAGGAAGAGAGTGGGGGGGCGGAGGGATTGTGTAACTCTGCGTTACGTAACACAATATGCATGGCCTTCTCTCTTTCTGGCTCTGTGTGTCTGACAGCGAGGCGCACGGCGGAGCGAGCAGGAGGGGGAGCACGGGGGGGTTTAAAGGGGTGCCGGTGTTAATGAGGGCGATGTGGAGAGATGCGCGCCTCGCCAGAAAATCATACCTCATTACGGCGCCGTTCCTAATAATGCCGGTGATGAGGATAAGTTGTTTGGGAGGTGAGGGGACTCGGAGAGCCGCGCCCTGGCTGGTCCGAGATTAAAACTCAAACATGGAGTGGCATTCGAGTGGGTTTGCAGGGTAATTAAAATGTTCAAGTTTTGACCCGCAGCCCACCTCAGCATCGTCTGGGCTCAACCGGCGGACATTTGCAGGACATCCAGCCTTTGACCTCTTGGAGAGAAGACAGCCTGGGAACGAGCGTGGACTCAAAATCCAGACTTTTTTTTTAATCCAACAATCTTTATTTATTTTTTCTATTTTTATAAACAATACATGAACACAAACATCCTCTCGGAAAGAAATTAAAAAATGAATAAAAATGTTTGCAGTGACTGCTGGCTCACACGTAGCTGACTTTGACACAGAACGTCTCCTCCGTCTTCTCCTCCGTGTTGTTGACGTAGACCAGGATCTCCGCAGAGCCAGGACTCTGGCTGGGGGCGAATCTCAGTCCGATAGTGTAAGTCTCTCCCCCGCCAATCTGAGCACAGCAAACACACCGCATGTGAATATATTTTCTTGAGATACATGAGTGCATCAGTGGATCTGCAGCCGCCATCATCATCATCAGCAGGTCTGGGAAGAGGCAGGAGGTCGCAGTGGGACCATGGGAGGCCGAGGCTCTCCCTGAGGTTATCAACATGAGATTTGCACATGTCAGACTTTGGTTTTACAGCGATGTTTCAGGAAACCAGCGTTCGGAAAGTTTTTCCTAGAGTCATTCTGGAACTGGTGGCGCGTAAAAAACTGCTCTGACGGATCAATACTCACGTCTTTAATGATATTCTAGGAATCAAAACCAAACGGAACTGAGACAACATTTGAAAAACGATAACATCAGACAACAAGAGAGAAGCCAACAAATACAAATAAGCTTTTGTGCACAGTTATAGGATTCATTTGTAGACTGTATATAAGGCTAATTACGAGTCCATAAAAAGCACACATACGCCAATGCTTTTAACACCCTGGTATTATAGTTTTCATATGAGGCTTAATGCACTTTTAGCCTTGTTGTGACTAAATTATCCCCTGCAGAATATTCAGAGGGCCTTTGAAATGTAAAAAAAGTTTTAAAAACACGGTAAAATTTCATCCACTGATGACTTTACTCTGCGCTCTTTTAGCACGATGGCCAGAGTTTGAAGGCCTCTCTGTTCATAATTACCACCGATCAGGGTCCGAAAGGCACCGTTCAATCTCTTTGTGGAAACACCAATTTTAGTTTGTTTGGTTGATTCCAAATATGTGAAGCTATTCATCAAATGGAGTAAAAAGATTCAAAATGCTCGCAGATCAAGATGATTAGCGTCATTAAAATGTTGCTACAAATCTTGAAAGTGAATCAAACTGTTGAATTACAACTTGTGGCTTCTTGTTTCGCGAGTCCGTTCGTCTCTGCTTGTCTTCGGTGCAGGTGATCGAATTTGAAGTAATTACACCAGTTTAGTGAGGAAAAAACCAAATGGTTTGTATTCCCAGAGGTTGCAACCTCCCGACACCACCCTCCATTTTCTTGGTCTAAATGATCATCTCTCCACACGGACGGCAATTTAGATTATTCTCTTTAATTAAAGGGAGGCGACGCTTAATGCTGTAATTCCTCTTTGGTCAAGGTTCACAGTCTGCACAGTCTTCATTTTGCTTTTAGTTTTCTTTTTGGTTTTCCGAGCCCTTCAATCAGACCAGAACTGCCGTCTTGTATTTTTCTGTAATAGCCAGCACTAGAAATATGGGTCAATTTTAGGGATTTATGCAGTAATCTTGCCCAAATGCGTGGCAGTATTGATCTCTGCTTTGCTTTTCCTCCTGACAGCTGGTTTTATCACAGCGAGGTAGTTATGTCAAAAAAAAAAAAAAAAGGAAAGAAAGCGAGAGAAAAGCTTCTCCGCATTTGCTTAATGCCATGGGCACAGTAAATTCTTTATAAGACACCTGGAGCCTCGCTGACAGGATGGGGAAAAAAACAATGGGCTGTTTTTTCACTCGGCCCACCTCCTGTCTAATTGATGCAGTGTCTTCTGGCCCACAACGCCGAGGCTCTTTAATAGTTTATGTGGAAACAGGCTGCTGTTGCGTCTCATTCATTTATTTCCTAATTTAAAATGATGGTTTCCCATTTGTTTTGGCATTTTATCACACCTAAGCAAATGGAAGGCAATAGCAGCGGTGACGCCAGCGTTTCATGTCCGTTTGTGAGTGAATCAGCTATTAGGGACACTGATGGTGACCATATAACAATGAACTGCAGCAGTAATAACGCTCGCTCTCTCTCCCTCTCGCTCCCTCTCCTAAAAGCAAACAAGGTAATTATTCACCTTTCAAAGCTTGAGGATGAAAGACGAGGTGGAAAATCATTACTGTCATTTACTTACCGATGGGAAAAAAAGCAAACTCGACATAGATGGTAACAAGGAAGTTTTCGTGGACGACATCTGAGAAATCTGCGGCTCTCATTATCTCACGACACACAATCACCAAAGACTCAATGTTTTGTCTTTGAGAGGTGTAGATATTTTCCCAGCAGGCCTTATTTCTTGTCAGCTTTGATAAGAACTCATAACGCTGGAGCTGAATGTAACGTTAATGTGAACTCCACGAACTATGGAATCAACAGACACAGGCGTTTCTCAAAAGACATGTTTGACTGAAGTGAAGTAGAGCTTGAAGGCCTCCAACTGGCTGCATATACTTCTTTTCATCTTGCCTGTGCGTAAGTTGAGCGATAATCAATAAGCTTCATCACCGGTTTGTGAGAGCCCAGCTATATATTCCATCTGTGAGGCACCAAAACCGACGAGAGAAAACAAATCTAGTGCTGATGACCGTACACACTTTATGGTTTAAATGTTGGACGTTCCCATAAAATGAGGCTCAAATTTCTCACAAAGTTTCAAGAAGTACTCCTTGAGAGGAAATAAGAAGCCCTCAGATTTCTTTGTGCGGTCATCTGCTCCTGAAATTAAAGCAGCTGTCACGACAATGAGGCGAGACAATGGTATCAGATTACCATCTCCTGAAGCCACATGTCGGCAGGCTCAGCGCTGTTCAAACAAAAGCTTTCTGGAGGCTGACCAATCAGACGAGGGCGAGCTTTCACAGTTTTAAAGCGACAAGACACATAAACTGTGGAAAGAGTTTTTTTTTTTTTAAGATAAATGCTCACTTTATCCACTCGCTGTACTTATTTAAGCTGCGGATGACGGCGGGGGTAAAACCTGCAGACACACACAACGGATCCCTTTTAAAGGCATTTATGCACAGGAAGCTTTATTTCGCTTTTCTTTCTCAGATTCACTTCTATTTTGGTCGGTACAGCTGCCTACACATGCTGACGCTTCTCCTGCCCTTTATGTGCGAACGCATCGTGCCTTTATTTTATCTGTGGGTCAGGAGCTCTCTCCATTAACACTTATAATTGTGGCAACATACACACACCGATAGCAACATGAGCACAATCAAAGGAAACTACCTCTGACAAGTGGTTGTCAAGGTGTTTATTCAATGTATTGATTTGGCCTCCAGCGAGAGTGAAAGGTGCCTTCTTGTCTTATCTCACCTGGAATTTATCCTCTCTGAACTGCAGCAGGTCTGGATGGTCCGACCGGAGCAGGAAGGTGCGTCCGCTGGTGTAAGGATTGGTGTAGGTGATTTTCCGAGAGCTGCCACGTCCACGGCCGACTGGGACGCACACCTCAAATGCCTACACACACACATACACAAATACCGTTTATCCCTGCAATGCTCATTGAAGTACATCACAGGAACACTGCTGCACAGAAAAGAGCTCCAGCATGCAGCGACAGACGTTTCAGGAACGTCCTTGAGCTCTCACTTTTCAGTCCAAATCTGAATCCTCTCACAAATTCTTAAATGAGATTTAAAGTGCACTAAAATTAAGATGAATGGATAATGAATTCCACAACAGAAAGGAGGCAAACACATTTTGACAATATGGTGCTCTCCAGTTGTCTTTTTTGTCAAAGTTGAGGAAGACAAGAGCAAAACAACTCAGAGTTAAAACTTGTGAATGAATGTTCAGTGTTGACAAATAACAATCGGATGCACGGTGAATACAGCAGGGGAAATCACTGTGATCCCCAGAATATAATCTGGGGTTGGTCCACCGCTCAGGTGCACAGTGGATCAGTCAGATGTTTGGTTTAGAAAGGCAGACAGCACTTATAGGGCGGATTGGCGCCGAGCGCTGGCCTGGGATGTGCTGTACTTAGCCTTTTCTTGACAAAAGCCATGAAGGGATTGGGAAAGTCCAGCTGGCCCAGGGAAGAACCAGGATGATTCAAGCACCCAATGTGACTCTGACTCACTGGTGGCTTTGAGCTAGACTGACATTTAAAGGAGCTGTTCACCATACCACTGCTCTTAAGGACGTGGGAAAAAAAGAGAAGCAGAGAAACTTCAATTTAAAGTCCTGCTGGCATTTACCTCATGACGCTGGAAAGACAGACGGTCTATTCTTTATGCATGCATGCTCATCTAAAATCCTGACACCGGCAATATCCACAATACTGTTTGTACTTTGTGGTGTGACTTTAAAGAGAGCAGTGTGATGGAAAGCGCTGTCCAAAGGCAAGATAAAGTGGTGAAAACAGACTAAATATAGCGCAGACTTAAACTAATATTGATTTTTTTTTTTCTGTAGGTGATTAAATATGTTCTTTTCTGTGACCCAGTCCGCAGGAGTACATTACTTAGCTTTTCTTGTCAGTACACCTGAGGCTGTTCTGACCCCGATCTCCTGGCTGGGATAACCACCTTATCCAGTTCCACTTCAAAACACCCAGACGGCAGCTTGAAGGCTCACAATTTCTCCTCCTGCAACTTTGTAACGACTGTATATCCGGCACAAAGTAGCACCAAGTGCAGTGCAAGTGCCTGTGCTATTTCTGAGCCAAAGCAGTTGTCATTTTCCTGTCTGGTGCCCACGCTGTTTAAACACCCAGCGTATACTTGCACACATGCACATTGGTGGGATTACTATTTTGAGACTATGGAAAGTAAGTGCAGAATCAATCAACAAGAGAAAAGTGTTTATGCAAACAGTTTTTATAGTTTTAAAGCAGACATGCTGAAGCATGGCATCACTTTGTTTACTCATGATACTTTATTTATAGAAATAAAAACATGTGTGCGATTGGGTTTCTATCTATAAAGGCATATTTATGTTGACAGCACTTCAGAAAAGACGGGGTTTGTTTCATATTTGATTGACACTTTCTGTAGTAAAACGAACTGAGTTAAGTTCGTCACAAGTTTGAATCACACATTACTGTTCTTCAGTAGATTTTCAGTTCACTGTTCTTCCGCTTCCACTTTTCCACCTTTAGACATGTCACTCCATTTTTACATTTTGATATAAATTTGTGAACTGATACTGGAAAACGAGGCCCACAGATTTAAAAAAAAAAAAGAATTGGGATGATGTATTTTTCATTTTGCAAGATCTCACACATTTGGAACAGATGGAAAACGTGTTATATGCAGAGTGTGAACAGGACGCTGCAGGGGCCTCGCCTTTGGTCTCCATGCTCCAGGCAACCTGCTGCTAACGCAGTGAAGAGAATCCTGGCACCTGATGCTAACAAAATGCTAGATAATGCCCAACAGTAAAAACGCTCGCGTCCGGTCGGTACTGCCTACCTTGGACAGGACGGGTCGGTGAACGTTCAGGCAGAGCAGCCAGGCGGTGACCAGACGGCGCTGCTCCACGTCCACCGCGTTCACGTACAGGAAGCGGCTGCCGGCCTGCCACGGCTGCACCCTCAGCTGCAGCTCCTGCACGGCTGCAGGAGGCAACACGAACACACCCGCCGGGTCCACCTGCACAGTGGAGAAGGTTTTTGCTGTGTTTGTTGAAGCTCGGAAGTCAAAAGACCAAGTCAGGGGTGAGAAGGGGACGGAAAAGAGTGTGGGATGCATGAGCGTTTGGGAAAAGGTGTGTGAGCCAGTAAAGGGAGGTGTACGGATTACATGAGGACAGTTGAGAGAAAGGGTGAATGAAGTTCTGTCGAAATGAAAGAGAAAGGGAAGGGGCAGACAATGAAATGAGAGGAAGTAGAGGCAGAGAAGTGACAGACATAAGGACGTGAGAATGGGATTTACTGTGCAGCTCCTTTTCAATCTGTTGAGAAAAGCAAAGCTATTCTCTGATGCTGAGCTTTATCCTGTTTTATAAGACTCCTCCAGTGCGTTCCACAGTGAGCTAACCTGCTGAGAGTCAGATCAAAGCGGGCCCGTTGATGCATACAGTGAAATCTTTTAAAAATACATCTGTCGCTTTTGCAGCCCGTACCCCATTTCTACGGGGAAAACATGTTTTGGTTGTATTGTATGCATCCGAGGTGGCTGTGACAGTCCATCACTCTTTTTTTTGTTTGTTTGTTTTTTTAAGTAATATAAAATAAGTAATATAAAATGCCCTTTCCTGAGTGAGAAGCATTGTCAAACTCTTTGCGCTCTTGTACTAACTTATGAATAAGAAAGGATTCATTAAAAATAGAAGTAAAAATAGAGGCCAATCTGACACTCCTGGAACAAATCTTTATATGTTCAGAGAGCATACAGCCATCGCTAATTTCTCTGATCATGTCAAACTGTGTCCCAACGTGATCCGACACGACTGCGGAAAGTATCGAGGGAACCCAGCAAAATGAACTGAAATGACAAGAAAAGAGCCATTATGCCGTCAATCTGCATTTGCACATTCCTGATAATGACTTGAATCTTAACCTGGGGTTATTACAAAAGAGACTGTTGCTGCTCCTTTGTTTCCCGCTGTTCGCAGAACAATTTACATAAAATGGCTTTGGATGTGCAGTTTGCAAATTGCTAACACGGTAAGAAACTTGTTTAAAAAAAAAAAGCCACACAAGCTCTCAACTTGTCATTAGGTATGCAAGACTCACATGACTGAGCTGCTCTGAATGCACTTTTCAAATCTTGCCTGTGTCAGCCATGTTTTTTTTTTCTCATTAACAAAGAAGCCAAACATTTTAAAAAGGGGCCAAAGTATGGTAGAAATCAGCCTCTCCAGCTGAAGTTAACACACTGCTTTAATATAAAAGACGTACACTGAAGCATTAGCATGCTGCTTTTTTTACATTTTAGAAAACAATCGTCTTGTTCCAAAGAACACCTGATGAACTTCATCATCAGGACAAAGATTGGAGCTGATACGTGGGACTTCCTGCACAGAGTTGCTGACTTGGAGCTTCCTTTTGGAATAAATGTGAGTATGGCTGTTTCTCTCTGTGCAGTTGCCCTGTGATGGCCTGAGGTGACTCTGCCTCCACCCAGAGTGAGCTGCATTGCTTAAAGCAGCACAGAAGATGGATGGATGTCTTTAGACAACTTGAGTACTTGGAGAAAATGCACAGGAAGAGCCCACTGCACTCCAAACCAAACTGAAACCTGCATAAAAACAACAAACCTCCCCCACTAACTAAAAGTATTATTTTTGTGATACAGCTGGGGCTTGAAATTGAACAGAAACCATGTCGACCTGTGAAGGCCTCTGCACACCACGGTTCTGAGAGCTGATTTTAGCTTTGATTTATGTCTTGATGTCAGACTGGAGAGAGTCTGATGATAAATAAAGTCACAGCATAAAATCAACATGCAAAGTACCTCGATTTCCTCTGGGTGTGAGGAGAAACATTTGACCTTGCGAACCGCCTGCCTCCCTCTCAGGATCACTGATTGACGGCTCCGCTGGCCGGTCACGCAGCTGACGTCCACCCGCTCCAGGAAGTGCACGTAAATCTGCCAGATCTGGGAGGGCGCCGCCATCCACTCATCACTGCAGAGAGGAAGCACCATCAAGAACAATTAAGACAGGGAACCCCCCCCCCCCCCCCCCCCCCCCCCCCCCCCCACCCTGAAGACCCGGATCAGTGCTGTGAGAGGCGGGAGACGAGCAGAGCACCGGTCTACAGCTGAGCGCCACCGTTCTAATAAGCAGAAACATGGCCGTCATCCTCGCAGTGCCGAGACGAAGAGAATTGAGTCTCGGTGGCCCGAGCTGACTCTGAGTGGGAGGCGATGCAGTCACCTACTCAGCTCCGCTCGGAGAAAACAGCACGCTGCGAGCGCACCGGGAGGTTTGGAAGCGACTTGGAGTCTCATGGGTTTATGAGGACGGAGCAGCAGCTAATGTTGACATTTTCAAATGACATTCAGCTTCATGATTTTAGAAGTAAATTTGTCATATTGTCAGCGAATGCTTCTGATTTACTGGTAAATCAATTAACCGAAATAGTCCAACTTTAGTGTCCGTTTCTCAAAGCCTGGTTTCATTCATTTGCTTCCATCAAATTAACAAGTGAGAAACATTTACTGTGAAGTTTACCAAAGCATTGTTTTTAGTAGAGTATCTGACTACTATTGGATTATGGGATCCTATTTCATTCACAAGATTTACAAGTTTTATTCTACGTACCGGTAATTCCAATCAATTGAACAGGTTTGGGGGGGGGGGGTTCTCCACCTATTCATTGATCACATTTAGTTGCGAAAGTAAAAGTTGTCCATGTTGTAGAGAGGAGGAATTAAAGGGGGAAAGACATTTTCGCGTGTCTTTTGCTGTGTTCGAAACCGCATACTTACGTACTACTCATACTAATTTATTGAGTATGCAGTGTGTTTACACTGGCAGTATGCGATTTTGAGTATGCGAGAAGTTCCCGGATGCATACTGCATTCGCCAGAAATGTTGAGTATACATCGTGTGTTCACTACTCATACTGAAATTGCCCAAGATGCAACGCGACGGACATTTGAATAAACTTTATTCAGTTCACAATGACAGTTTCTTCATGATGTACATTTAGCAAGCTGAGTATGGTTCTAGATTTAATCTTCCCTCCATTGTTTGTGCTCGTAGGTATGACATATTACGAGATTTCTGATTAGATTGACAATGATTAAAAATAGTAAACAAAAAAAAAAAAAAAAAAAAACCCTTACATCTGAGAACAAGTCCATGCTGAAAGCGACCATGATGTACCGAAGACGGCGAGCCGATCTTTGTTGAAGAGCCGAAAAAACTGTCCGTCGGTAAAGCATCATAATTGGCATAATAAGTGGCCCGTTAACGGGACACCGGTCCACACGGCGATGTTAAGCGAGATATATTGCTGAAAGGTTGCCTTCTTCTTTTCAAAGTAAAAGCACAGATTTATCACTGAGGTTTTTTTGCATGAGAAAGGGAAAGGGGTGGTTTATTTTGGTGAAAATAACCGGAAGTGCGTTGCTCACTGCGGCTGGCTTGAATTTCGCCGAATTCGTCCGAACAAAATCATAAACAGCTGGTATTCGGACAAATAAACGACACACTCGGGCTCTAAACGACCACTTTGTCGCCTAATTAAAAAAAAAAAAATCTCGATGAAGTTATACATTTGACGAGTTTAGGGCTAAAGTGAAATCAGCTTTAGCAGATCGATTTCTGCTCATAGAAGAAGTGCAATGCATTGTGGGTTATTATGTAGTATGCTGTAGTGTAAACGCTTCGCATACTGTTTGATGGACTGAGTAAGCAGGATGCAGGATGGATAGTATGAGTATGTAAGGATGTAGTAGACAGTATGCGGTTTCGAACACAGCATTTGTGTGTAGAGAAGCTAGAGCTAAAGAGCTAAAGCTAGCCAGCGTATTTGTTTTGAAGCGCTGATTGGCTGAAGTTCGCTGTCAGTCAAAGTCCACAGGGGGAGAGGCGGGATTTCAGTGAAACAGAGCGTTTTCTCTTCCGGGTTTCAGAATTAGCCCCAGAAAATCTTTTATTTCACACAAAATGACTTTTCCTTAGCACCAAAAATAAACTATCACCATGTTAATGCCATTTCTAGGGTTTGGACTAGCTAAAAAAGCATGATACAGCCCCTTTAAAGCAACTAAAATTGAGAATCATTTTAGATTTTTTTTTAAAACCATAAATGGCAACATTAACCTCGAAATTTCAAAACAGAAGCAGATTTAAAAACTTTAATTTCAGCGGTGATTTCAGGCAAATTCATATTCAAACTCCACAGAATCAGCGAAAGATCCACTTATTTCTAATGTACACATTCAGCTCTCTGCTTGGTTATTTTTAACACACAGGGTTAGAATGGACATCATTCGCCAGCAAATTGGAGAAGTTATCACATCTCATCAGCATTCAGATTGTAAAGTTAAATTTTAGTAACGCTGCACATGTACATTCAGAAAAATGACAATGTTCAACCTCCACTGAGAGCAATCGGGGGTTTAGTGCCTTACTCAAACAAGTTCGAGTTTGGTGATTTTAACCGATAATATTATTATATATCAAGCAGGTTTCTGATTTGATTGTAGCACAAACAAAAATGCATGAAAATGAGTGTCTGCTCGTCCCAATCCACATCGCTGACTGACAGAAATCAGCGGTACCTTTGTTTTAGAATAGTCTTTGCAAGTGTTTTGTGAGGTGAAAATATATTTAGCACATTACTCAGGCCTAAGGAACGCACGAAAAGCGTTCTGATGAGAAATGCTCCACGCGAATACCGCAGCCAGCGGAAACTTCATCATCCCCCCCTGACATGAGACTGCGGTGATAAATCCCTGACATTTCAGAAGAAGCGAATAACGGCTCTTAAATACGAAGGAGCCGGCGCATAATCAGGACGGCGATTTGGAGGATGGATTCTGTAACTTCAGGCAGTCCAACCACCAAAAAAACTTCCCTCTAATTAGTAAATTAAGTCAAGCCTGCATGAACAATTTAATTAGTCTAAAATAGAAGGCTTCCTCGGGCCAAGCTGTGTTTGCGCGCAGTGTGTTACACCGAGCACGGTCAGTAAATAACACGTACGTGAAAACCATCACAAAGAACATTTTTATGTGTGGACTGGGACTCCCCGGCACTTTCAGGTACACATCTTGAGGCTCTCCTGGCACCTGGGCAGAAGGAGAATAAAAGGCAGGATGGATGTTAAAATGGAAAGGTGAGAGGGACGGGGAAAAAAAAGAGAGATGAAAGACACACCAGCACCACCATTAGCACTTTAAAAGTGCATGCCATGATGTTACAGAAAGCCTTTGTGCTATCAAAAGAGTTTCATGGCAGGACAGTTCGAGTGAAGTGTTTTTTTTTTTTCTTTCCTGTGAACAGTTATCAGTCCAGTAATTAATCTCCTGCTCGTGCTACAGCAGGCTCATACTGTTCTCTTACATGAAAGCAAATCACGTCATTCGCTCACCAGCATTCTCGTCTGGCAGATGACGTTCGGGTCACTGCAGCGCACGGAGAGGGAAGTCCTGGCATTTCTGGTTTCCTCTAGTTAATCATTCAAAAGAAAGACAAAAAAATAATAATTCATAAGAAAACAGCACATATTTGGAGGAGAGATGGTATATTGAAGGTGCTGTACAAGAGAACAGATAGTTTCTGTGATATATTTTATTCATACATGTATCCATCAGGGATGTGCACGTGTGCCTTGCATGTTGTGCCGCTTCATTTTATCTACTTAACTTATCTTTTATTCATTTCCTCCGTTGCATGTTGCAGTTATTACATTTTCGTTATTTCCTTACATTGGGAGATTGCTTTTGTTGATATTTTGGTAGAAAAAAAAATGCAATAAAATGAAGTTGGAATACATTATTCATTTGCATTCACACAAACATCTTATTGTCTTTTTGCACATTCATATACAGCTTTAGAGTCGGGGTAGCTCATTTAGGCATAAAACTAATACTGAAACTGTAATGATGTGCAAAATAATGAAGGTGGAAGAAGTCTTTTACAGAACTCCCAACACAACACAGTCAAGGACGCAGAGCGGGCCTTGTGGGACAGGATGAAAAGGCGGAAGGGGGGGGTAGCATGAGGGACACCTGCGGGGTTGTGCCATGGTGGCAGACGTATGGCTTTTTTAAGGAAACACAGCTCGGGGTGGTAAAGTCGGAAGGTCTGGTCAACGACGTGGGGTGTTGGCTCCACGTTCACTTGGCAGATGGCCATCGGTTTGCCATTTTCCCCTGTGAAAGTCACCTGTGGAGGAGAGGTGAGAAGTCAGCGGCATTATCAGCAGGCCGCTGCCCTGCCCTGATGTTAAATATGCAGCGGAACACCATGATTTCCTCTCAGGAAATGTCAAAATACTAAAGTAGCCACAGCTTATTTCTAATCTGCTTCAGGAAGAATGAAACCCTTATCACAATGTAGTTTGGTATTCATGAAGGATTCAGAGCACTGGGACAAGTATGACTGTAATGCATATTTAGAATAAGTAATCTCAACATTATTCTGCTCTGTTCAATATGAGGTTTGGCTGCAATGTTTCCTTTCATTTTTAATCGAAAATCACATGACTCTGCGGGACTCCTTATCTTTACTGGCAGCCAGAGCCATTCGTATAAGTTACACGTATTCATAAGTTTTTCAATAAAGTCAAATTAAGCAGCAACAGCGACAACTAATTTCAACAACACTCCCGCTGCCTCCCAGTGTGTGGGTCCCTCAAACATATCCCTTTCTCTGTTATTACATAATAACAAAAAAAGAAAAAAAAAAAAACCTACAGTCTAATTCCTTGATTTCTTAAGAAAATACCAAATGGAAAATGTCTTTATGATGGAGGTAACCCGGCCTGAAACAAAATATAAAGGCAGGCAGTGAGAAGCTCTATTTAAGAAATCCTCAGAGAGAATGACAATGATGGAGAGCACTGTAAACTAGAACATAAAAAGTTGGTTTCAGCCTGACTGCTAAAAACCCCACAGACCTGCTGAATGCGCTTTGAAGATTCTGCTGAAAAAAAAAAAAAAAAGCCCCGAGGATCTGTGTGCAAATTAACAGGAATATGTTCATACATATGCACTAATTCTATACATATTTACATATGATAGCGAGTGTGTGCACACACTAACGTTGCTTTGAGTCCTTTCACATAAAAGGATAACAATTAAAAAAGATTTAAGTAAAAATATATTTGCTGTCATTTCTGAAAATTCATTCCAAAAGGAAAAAAAAATGAGAACATTTATTTACACAAATATTAAAGTCCCTTTGCTGAAGCACAGCAAACAGTGGCAGGTGCACCAGTTCAGCTTTAATTATCCTTGAGATGAGTAAACAATTTGATTGGATTTCACTAAATGGATTTCACACAACAATCAAAGATTCACACAGTGTGTGTCTGGAAAGGTAAGAGTGAGGCGGCAAAACCATTTCTGATGCTTTGAGAGCCCACAGGACAGTGAAGGAGCCAGAGAGACCAGAAAAACTTCCTGAGGTTGTTGATCTGGTGAGAAGTAATTTTATCTGGAGGCAAACATAAGATCCGTGGGCCAAAACAGGCCCGCAAGAAGACAAATCCGGGCCCCCAAACCAGATTTCAAAGCAAACATCATTTTGCTTTGTTTTCCTCTTCACAACACTGAAACCCATGCTGAAAACGGTGATGCTGCCATGAAAGATAGCTGCTTCACTGCAATTAATTCAAATAGCATTAGCCTCCATGCTGTCACTGTTTTCAAAAAACTTGAAATAACAGCTTTAGCTAAAGCTGTTTGGACATTTCACTGTGTTTCACACCAAAAAGTATAATTGAAATTGGCTTCATATGGAGACTGGAGTCAATTTCCGGAGTAGTTGTTTGGTTTCTGCGAAAATATCGATGTTTTCATCATATATAATCTGTGTCGCACCAACAAATAAATTATTTGAAGCTTAAATTTAAAGGTTATTATGGCACTATTTTACCAGTCCAGCCCACTAAAGATCATATTGGCTTGTACAGTATGTTTCCGCTAAACTGAAATGCGTTTGCCATCACCAGGTTCGATACCCGAGCAGGGTGAAATATAAAGTCCATCATGGTGCAAAGACAGAGAGACAAACATATTCAGAGTCAGTTAACCTGTCATGAGTCTTTGGATGGAAGAACAAACTTCAGAGTTAAATCCAGAGCTCTGTAATAGCCCATCCCTCCATCACCCAGACGTGAAGGTTTTGTCACCCCGACAGAGGCTGCTCTGAGTAAAAAGAATTACGACTCAAGTCACATGGCTTTAGGAGTTTGTGAAACAACCTTAAAAAACCCCGAGAACGTCCTGTGTGAACATCATTCATCGGACATTCATCAGAACCGAGACAAGGATGAATGCAGTCAAACACTGACACTGAACTCATCTCTGCATCATGCAACAACTTAACTTTCACCATGACAGGCTGGAATAAACAGAAAACAAGCGGCTCAGGGACCAGTGTGACTGTCTTTGGATGAAAGTGTGGAGTAATCCAATATCATAAGATTTTGACAAAAATTTCAATTATTGTAGTGGCTTTACCATTATTAAGGTAGCATTTAAATTCATAAGTATAGCTTATAATGCACAAATACATAAACAAGTCAGCAAACCTTCAAAACAAATTATTTTAATGCGTTTTTTTGACGTCAGCTTCTCAATGGGTGTCTCTGAATGCATTTCTTAAAAACTGTAGAATTTTTGCGTATTGTGAAAAATCTCTCCTCTGAAAATGTCATGGCTCTACGCACACTGCGGAGCCTTTCTGAATTTGTCATTGTGATGGCAGGATTACAGCTTCCAGGAGGAGCTGATTCATTCATATGTTTACACAATGCATTTCAATCTGTTTGCTGTAACAATCCGAAAGAATTCAGTCATGGATTTTTATGCGACGCACTAAAACGCCCAGTAATGAGAACTTAACTTTCCGCAGCGTGGCCACCGAGCGCACAGCAGCTGTCCGGACTGTTGATGCGTCAGATCTGTGCCGCGCTGACCTGCCGGACTGGCCCATATCTGGCTCTGATGGTGTGTGCTGACTGACAGCGACGCCAAAAGCTGGCACCCTGACAGCCCTGCTGTTGGCGCTTGTCAGTTGTAGCGGGACACGGATTTGATCCAGACCTGACCTCTTTGACCTCTTGACAGGAGTTTTGCTCAGAGCAGCAGTGCTGACACTGGCACACAACACACACGTCGTAAGCAGGCCCACACACATGCAGGCACGCACACGCAAACACACACACACAAAAAAAAAAAAAAACACACGTACTTGGCGAGCCGGCAAATATTTCATCACCCTGTGCAATGGCAGAGCTTCGGGCTACTGTACTCTACAGGAACAACAGGATTATTGCGAGGTGCAGCAGGTTAGCGAGCAGCGACGGCTATCTTGCTTTTTCACACAACGGAGCCGCGTGCCAGAAACGCAAGCAGAGATTTAAGCTTCCGTCTATAATAAGACGGACAGAATTTCAATTCGAATGGATTCACGAGAAATAAAAGGTAATTATGGTGACAGCTGTGGCGTACAACAGATGCACAGAACCTTACATCACATGGTCTTATCTTAACACATCCCAGCAAATCCATCACATTGTCTCCCCACATGAACACTCTCCATGTTCTCAACGGCAGGATGTGTGTCTCAAAAAAGTACAATAACTACCGAGTAATACTGTAGAGGCACGCTTCATTTAAAGTAGATTAGTCAGACATGTCAAGCTGTCCTCCAATCTGAGCTAGTTTAACTCTCCAGCCTGACATTTGCCAATTTAAGAAGATAAACAATGTTCAGTAAGATAAAAGTGATTTCCAGCATATAATTTCACTTGACAATCTCGTCCGGCTAGTGTGAGTTTTTTTTTTTTTTTTTTTAATAGTTGACACTTCAAAGTGTTCTTTGTGTCTGAGCTGTGACTACTGTGTGGGAGAGGAGAGGAGGAGAGAAGGGATGAGGCGGTGCACTGCCACTCCTCGGAGACGTCTGGGAGAGTGTGTGTGTGTGTGTGTGTGTGTGTGTGTGTGTGTGTGTGTGTGTGTGTGTGTGTGTGAGTGTGTGTGTCTGTGCGCTATGTTGGTAGACTTGGGAATGTGGCAGAAGGTTAACGTGAATAAACTCCTAATGGAAAGCTTCACACTCCACACCAAGTGTCTTTATCTTCAGATTCAATCAATTCATACACTTTAAGGTGCCAATAACATTTATAAAGAACTCAGATGCTGGCAGAAGCACAGAGTGGAAATCCTGATTGCATCGTGGAACTGTAGCTTACTGTAATTCCTGCCCGGAAACAAACACATGTCGGACTGAGATGCACATCGCTTCAGGTGGAGATAAAGATGGTGGAATATGAAGCATAAGCAGCTCACTTTGTACCTTGATAGATTTGGCAGCAATAGTATTGGACAGATTCTTCTTGGCCACCTGAGAACCTCTGCCTGTAGGTAGGAAGCTCGGCCCCTGTGAGGGTTTGATAAGAGACAAACCGGTTATCAAAATTGAACATCTACAGAAAAATGGCAAATGGTCGCAATGGAAACTGACTATAAATGATAACAACGGGCAGAATGTAACTAAAGGGCATTAAACCCTCCAGTAATCTATGAAAGATAAGAATACAACCAACAGGAAATATTTGTGCTTTTGGCATCAAATAAACACAGGACTTGTGTTTTCTATACGTGTGTGTACTGAGGAAACAACGGCCCATGGTCAAGAGACATTTATATAAAGGAGGATTTCATTGGCTTTTTCTCCCATGATGTTTTATACCAACAACACGTTCAGAATACTTACAGCCAATGTCTTTAAAAATTGTGATGCAGCCACTTTGATCTGTGGTGATGTAAAGACTGTTACTGTAAAACAAATCTAAGAATTTCAAGGGTTCGAGTAACCATCCGACTGATGATCTGAGCGACAACACCATGGCGCTAAAAACGCTGCATCAAGCTGTTAGGGTCACTCCTGAAAAAGGGATCCATTCCTGCAGCCTGCTCCGTACCTGCAGTGACATGGCGTGGTCACAGACGAAGCTCTGGTACTTCAGGGGAATGTGGACCCTCTCGTTGGGCCGCAGGTAAACTTTGGGACCCGGAGCGCCGTCTTCTGAGTAGAACAAGTTCTCCTCCAGCGGGGTGGGAGTTTTGGCGAGTGCTTTGAAGTAACGCCACTCCTCAGTGGTAGTGATCACACTAGATGGAAAGATTAAAGGACTTGAATGAAATGAAAGCCGACTCTGACATGCTTTTTACAAGAGCGCGTGCGGAATCAGAGTTGAACATGTTGCATGATCAAAAACAAAAGTTTAAATGCTGCTGAAGACTGCCATGCTTATTATTTGTTGTGACAAGATGGGGTAAAAAGGAACATGACGATGTTGCTGCTGAAATTTTGTATGAAAGATGACTCTGGATAATTTGACCCTTCTTTACCCAACATCAGAGGAAAAGATGATGTATCACTGTGCTGATCTGTGCTGTGACTGAAACAAACACAGAGAAGCTGCTGTGGACGATAATTTTCTTAAAATAAGTTTTAGGGACATGTACTGCCAGAGCTAGAAGAAGCTATGACAGTAAATCGTTGGTTCAGTCACATTTTGCTGCTAATTCATGAATCTCTGTCATCAAAAATCCAAGTTTAGTCATGCTTAGCTCTCAAATCCATTAAACCAATAACCACAAATCCTAAAATCTGTAATCAGAAAAATTTAACTGATTAAAAACTGCTTAATGGAGTACCGTAACTCCACAATGACAATCAGAGCATAAATCACTGTCTTTGGACACAAAAGGAATCATTTTCTAAAGCTTTAATGTACACATATACAAAGTTGAATTCATTCAAGAGAAAGTGTAATGATCATAATCTCAGCGATCAAATATTTTCCAAGAACATCTTGATTTAGATCCATGATCCAGATTAAAATTTCAACAAATCATGGATGTGCTAAATCTAAACACTTCCATTTCAATGCATTTGAGTTTCTTATTTCTTCTTAAAAATATCTTGCCTACTCACAAGGACAAAAAAACATTGTGCCACAATAGTAGCTAAGTAAACCTTGGACTAGAAAAACAAACAAAGCAAAACCTATGTATGATTAAATTTTACAAAAAAAAGCATTATTGATCTTTCAGTCCAGTGTACAGTATATGGTCTTTACACTTCATACAGTGTTCTCGATTGCTACCATTATGACTTCTATAACCACCAAAATTAGGAAGCGTGCATGAAGTGGGTGAAGAGGAGCCTCTAAACATTTCCATAAACATATCCATGGTTTGAAAGAGAATACAAGATAAGACTTTAAAGCTGAGAATAACCATGAAGCTTTCCCTTGGAAACAGGATGTGGCTTCTTTTGTTTTCATAATGATAATAATAATGATACCAGTGGGCCTCTGCTTCAGCATCCTAAAGAAAAACCTCAAACCCACTTTTCTTCAGGCCAACAAGCTTCCTCTGTAACGTACATCCGCTTACACGAGACGCAATATAAAGGATGCGTGTTAATGAGAGGATGACAAATGTTATAAAGCAGATGTGGATGTGAGGACCCACAGTGCAAAAAAAAAAAAAAAAAAAAAAAAAAAAAAAGAAGAGGAAGAAAAAAGAGGGTCCAGATCCCGATGCCAAGTTGATGCTAATGTTCTCATCTGGTGCTTGTAATAAAACCAAATGGTGGCCTCGTAATTTATAGTCATTCCTTGGGGACACATAAATGAGCGAGAAGTTGTTACAGTAATAGGCTTCACGAGAGGTAGTGAATATTCTCTGCCTTTGATATGAGTCCAAGAAATAGAAAGAAAAAAAAAAAAAAAAAACTCTGGATACAAAATATTCCCCCTTGTGTTTTCACACTCAAAGGAGCAAATTCTATCCGGATCTCTCATTCTTACAATCTTCTACCAGCAAGGTAAAGAAGACTTATTCCCAACAGCAGGAGTGAACTAAATTCCACGGTCAGGCAGTCACACTGCTCTCACACAATGCTCGGCTTTTAATTACTGACAGCAGGTATGAAAAACGCGCATAGAGGTCAGTTAAAGTCCCTCCTCCGCTCCCCAACAAATGGATTTCCTGCGAGAAAAGAACAGGAGCAGATAACACACTTCAACAGAAGGAGGTCTCGTCTCCGCTCTTTCCTTCTTCCTTTGAATACAAAAATTTCACGCACAAATGCGTAGAGGGGAGTGCTGCTTGAAACATCAAAGGTTCCCAGCCATGGGCATGGCGAGGGGAATTTCTCTCAATAGGAGAGCGAGAGTTTATGAATTTTTCAAGGCCCCACCTCGCTAACATTAGGGAAAGATGCAACAGCCAATTCTGTGAAATTTATTTGGAGAGTCCCACCTGTGCACTCAGAATAAAACATTTCGCCCGTGGCTTATCAAGACAACAAAAGAATGTTTGTGTGTCTCTGTTTCACCTGAGTCTCCACGAAAAAAAAACTCCAGCTTGATTCATTTTTGAAAGGGAAGGAAATAGCACAAGGTAGGAGGCAAAGAGGGCAAACAGATGGAGACAAATAGCCTAAAAAGAAAGAGGGAACAAAATAAAGATGGTGATTAAAAGGACTGCGCGAGAGAAAAATGAGGAAGATATATAATGAGAGAGAAATAATGAGAGAGGAGGCAGTAGCAAGGAGGAGAGCGTCAGACGGTCTCCCGTCTCTGTTAGCCACCAGTTGGGGCTAACACCGGGCTTTCTGGGGCTAAATGTAAAAGGTAACCATACAAAATGGACGGCAACAGGTCTGAAATGTGTCCTCCGCGTCAAGATGAGCCTGTGGGCTCCAAACTCGAGCCGACTTCAAAGCTGTAACTAGCAGAGCTTTCCACTAAGTACCGCTGCCTTCAAAGTCTGAAGCAGGGTGTCTGGTTGAGGGTCAGACTTTCTTCTTGTTTGTATCTGCAGAACAAAGAGCTGACCTTAGGCGGTGTTTGTGTCCTCAAGAAAGCTCCTTGTCAAATACGGGTGAAACTGTTGGCAAGGACATCACAACTGAGTGACCCCGAAAACTAACCGAGGCGCGGTTCACGGACTGCAGCGGGACAGGAGCCAGGAGGCTGCGCTGGTATTTAGTGCACTGTGAAAAAGCAACAAAGACAAATGAAGCAATGTGACGCAGGGTGATGGCCTCATGCCACGTTCTCTACTGTGGGATTTTTATCATTTTCGACAAACAACACCTCCTCTTCCCAGGAATTGCTGCTGTCCGGAACTTAATACAGCTCCATTGTTATCTAACTCATTGTGGTCAGTCTTTGTTTTTATTAAGTTATGTACATGGCATGAGCATACAATCAAAGTATTCATCCATCCATCCTTTTTACTACGTATTGCACGTTGGGTCATTGTAGCAAAAAGCTAAGACACAAACACATCCCATCTCGACCAGAAAATAAACAATCATAGGTTTTAAAGAGGTAAAATAGCATTTTTCAGGCTTCTCTCAAAGCAAATTGAATCAGGTCTTCTAAGACACATGACCAAGTCCCAGTTACCTGATTCGATTTGCTTTGAGGAGTCCTCAGGCTGAAGAAATAAGAATATGCGTTGATATTTCCCAGCTCAGTTTTTTCTTAACAGTAAGAAAAGTGTTTGGCTTTTTTTTTTGTGTGAAATGTTCAATATATTGTTCTAATTCATCAAAACATAATGTGGAAATGTAGAATTTACATAGTTAAATCTTTAAAAAAACCATTTATTTTGTTACAGTACTATAATTGGTATGAAGACACGTTACCATTATACGATATTTGATGTTATTGGACGATACTGTTACCCATAAAAGTGACTCCAATGAAGGGTTTCTGGTAGCTGCCAAGCGATTCCTCTGTCCGGTCAGTGGTCTGCATACAGACTCTGACTGCATGACGGCTGTAAATAAAGAGTCTTTTACTTGTGTTTTCATATTGCCACTCCATTTCTTACCTGTGCCTCCATCTCTGCTCCCTATAAGCTCTGCTAACAGTGAGCTACTAAAAGTAAAGGGCGTCAGTGCAGGTGAGCAGACGGCAACAAGAAGAGTGTGAGTGTTTGAGTCAGGTGCAGACAACAGAGGGAAAAAAAGTCAAGATTTACTCTGAAGTGGGTGTAATGTTAAAAGCAATTATGGTAAAATGTGTGGAGGTTCGTTCATTTTGTTCACTTCATCCACAATTAATGAGACGACCAAAGACTGATAATGTCAGTCTGTTCAGGGCTGTTTGCCAAAGGAGCCTCATAAATTAGCCGAGCTTCGGGCCTCTACTGGCCAGAGGCAGCCTGTGTCAATGGTTCACTGCTCTCAAAATGGCAGAATCTGCATTAATAGTTTTTTCTCCATTCTTAAACTCTACCAAAACACTCTGTTTTTGTCTGAATGCCTGTTTGTTTGTTTTTTCTGCATTGTAAGGGCAGTTACAGATTTTTTTTTTTTTTTTGGTGTAACTGATTTCCACTCCAGGTTTTTGGAGTGTTTTGTGTCTCTGTGCACTTGAAAACTGAAACAAAACAAAGTGCAACCAAAAACTGCTGCAAAATACCGGAATCAATCTGTACGCTGTAACCTACTTTCGAGCAACTATTTGTCATTGTAAAAAAGCCAAATGTCTGCACGGCTCTCGGGTGAAACATTGTCTTATTGTGATAGCAGAGCGAAAAACCTGTGAAAGAAAAGTGCGCAGCAAGATGAACAAATGGATTTATCAGACAATCATCACAGTGGAGAGAAACATTGGAAGCAAATCCTGCAAAATCCAAGTCTTTCCTGGAAATAGTCCGACGAATGCTAAAAGAGGAAATGTTAAAATTACAGGAATAAAACAGAAATAACCAAGTAAGTTATTTCCTCCTTTATCATTTCTGTGAACACAGAAGTCATGTATATTACAACCTACATTCCATAAAGTAGCAGCACTGCTAATCTATGATGAAGCACCAGCGGGTCATTAAATATATAAGTACTCATGGCAGCGTTGTACTTTGTGGAGCCTGAACTGGACTCTTTCAAGCCACAGTGCCGCAGCAGAGGGAAATCTAATGCAGATGCTTTTTCCTTGTTCATTTACACATTTCAGACTCTGGGAAGAGGTGGCAGACAGTTTGGCGTAAAGTGTCACACCGCCTCATCAAGGAATAAATAAGCCAACGGGCTGCTAAGCCAGCGAGAGGACAGATGCAGGGATTGATGACTCTCAATTAGACCTGGTAGGCCCGGTGGCCAGGCTAATGCCATAATGATTCATCCGCAGCGCACCGCAGCCTTCGTTGATCAACGTGATAAATGTTAATCCGAAGCTCCGGCATGAGCGGAATCCATAACAAAAGATTCAGAGAAGGGGGGGGGATTAACAATGACGCTAAGTGAAGGAAACAAACGCTGCATTGATACCCAGAGCAGGTCATCCAGGAAACATCGGCTCTAATATCTGCTACATGTGGATAAAAGAGGGCGTTTTTTGCATCTCAGCGGCAGTGTGTCAGCACACGCCTCAAGTATTCAGATATAATGCTACTTAATATCACTCCTGAACGCATCAGAATTTGTGCAATTTATTTGTGTCGACGCAAACATGTGAAATGTCTTCAGAGGAGTGACTTCGATTGGGGGGGGAAAAAAAAGCCATCTTGCGAAGAGACAAGAATACGCACGCCTCATGAGGGATACAGAAATATGTCGCACGTGCGTAAAATAGACTGAACATGCTATCTCAAAATGGAAAATTCCAAGACCATAAAGTGCTCCCACCTTTCCAAACAGATGTTAAAGCAGTGGCAGAAAAGAAGAAAAAAAAAATCCTAAAAACAGCCCATGCAAACACGCACATTAACACACACCTACACACACGTATCACATCAAAACAGTGACCAAGCTGTGAATCAGACTCCCACAGCATGAATAAAATGCGCACTCACATAACACTGACATTATCAATTCATCCTCAGAAAGCTGAAGCAGGTTTTTTTCTCCTGTAGTAAGTTCACCGTAATTACCTGAAATGTCCTCGTCAGGTTGAAATGGTCATATTTTCGTTTGTGCATGAGCATCCTGACTAGCTCCTCTCCAAATCATGCACTACATTACCATGTGCTGTAATGTTTTCTGCTGCTGTTTGCAGTTTCATTACATCAGTATTGTTTTTTAAACCCAGGAGGCCCAAATTTCAATTATCATAATCGAGCCTTGTAAAGGCGCAAGGCGGTGTCCACCAGGAAAGTTTTATTCATTTGCAACTGCAACTACAAGCGAGCCAAGCAGGTGACACACAGTACAAAAATACTCCAATTAATCACGTGTGTTCCTGAAGAAGCATGTCTAACTTGTGAAAAAGAAGCACATTATATCATTCCGGTGAGATTTAATGGCCATGGCTCACGGTCTGACAGCCTTTATGTCTTATTCAGCACGTCACAGGTGTAAACAATGAAATTAATGACGGCCGGGTACCATTGTGTTTGAGGATTCTGCTAACGTGCACAGTTGGTCACACCCTCATGTGTTACTGCAACACTGCTATCGGTTTCACTAAAATCTGTTAATTAAAGAAGCTGCTGGAAAAAGATCTAGATTGGAGTTACATGTTCAACACAATCTGACTCACTTCACCACAGTGACTCGCACATATCTTACATATCACTGTGGGGACATAAATCTACTGGGACAAAACTACACTAATTTCTACACATTAATGATCAAATTTTGAGGTTGAAGTTGAAAAATTACTAACAGTCAATGCAGTGTCCAAAAAGTCTCTAAAAACTAGTGAACAGTGAAGTCTCACTGTGTGTGTGTGTGTGTGTGTGTGTGGGTCTGATTTATCTCCACCTTTGTAAAAAGCATGAAATAGAGAGTGCAGTGGAAAATGGCTGGCCTTCACCTCCGGTCCCGTTAAGTAACAATCTGACATAACATAATTACAGCTTCCACCGAGTTCCCACTGCAGCCTCTACTTTTTCCATTTAACAACCTGCAAAATGCTGAAAATCTTCTGTTTAAATCGAGGCCAAATGTCCTCGTGTCTGTGACACATCCAGATACGGTCCATTTTGAAACTACAGTGACAGATGTCAGTTATGTCGTCGTGCTGCAGTGACGACAGTCAGTCGGACCACCGGCAGATGTTTTGGGTCTATTTTTGTCAAAAAGTGCAAACTTCTGGGTGAGGCGCTGCTGCAAACTTGAATGACGTCTGCCTGTGACACTGTGTGTGTGGCTCGTGTTAACAACGTGTTAACAACATCCAGATTAAGACGCTTACATGTGGCACTGAACTCATCGAGTAAGATAATATAATTTACAGAATTCATTAATTTTTTTGTCATTTACTTTTTTTTTAAAGTTTTTTTTTTTGTTGAGCTAAACTGAAAAAGTCATATTGTTGTTCCATTCATGGCTATTTGTCATGTAGATATTGAGGTTGATAACTGGCTACCCACCCACCTGTCCCTTCTGGGAAATGAAGCATCTGCTCTTCCCAGAGTCTGAGAATCAAAATGAATTGAAGAGTCCAACAAAAATATAAAAGAGTTGAATTAAAGATAAAATGGGTAAGAAAACCTTATTTTAATGAGGTTTACTTATGTTTTATATACTGAAGATAAAATCAAAAGCAAGAAAAAGTCCAATAAATGTGATCACATGCTTGTTACTTTCAGCATCCGCAATAAACCAGAAGTCAGACATAAAGACGTTTGACAGAGGTGCAGAGGGTCTCTTTTTCCTTTCTCTGCGTTAATGATTGATGATACCCTGAAAAATGTTTCATTAATGCTTCTGGCTGCTTCGTCTTTTGTCTTCACAAGCTATTACAGGCAACGCTCGATGACTAAAACCTGTGCTGAGAGGTTTGAGGGAAAGGCAGCCAGGTTAACTGTCACTTCAAAGAGCCAAGTGCCGGATCGGATGTGTCTCACAACGGGGCGGGTCAAGTGTGAGGACGCGACGCTACTTCCTGAACAGGGACGAAAATAGGTTGCGAGCTCTCTCGAGCACGCAAACAGATCGGGAACGTGTGAACGCGTCTGCACGGCGGAGCGCGGCTTGTTACGGTTTGATAACGGCAAACGCGCAGCGCGGCAACACAAGCTCACAGTTGGTATTCCAGACACACCTTTAAAGTTGTAAAATCCTTCCGATTTTAAGGATGAAACACAGCTTCAACAAGCACGTGCTGGTTTTTATCAGCTCTCGTCTCCGTCGGTGGTGAGCGTGATTATGCTAAACAGACAGCCGGGGGGTGGGCGGCAGCCTGAGACGACCTCGCCGAGTCTTACCTGAGCTCGGGGTTGTCGCTGTGGATGGTGACAGTCTGAGGTACGTTGAGGGGATTTCTGAGGACAAACTCCAAGTACTGAGCGCAGCCCAGGCTGGCGTAGAGCAGGTGATGGGTGGTCATGGCCTGGATCAGCATGTTGCCGATGGCCTCCGCCTTGCTGCGCTCATCACAGGCTTTGAATTGATGGAGTTCATGCGCCTGGAGTGCGTCTTTGATCACACTCTAAAACCAAAAACAAAGACAGACAATGAGAAAAGTTCCATCAAGGCAGCCAATCAGCCTTGACCACACGCACACAGCTATCAAATGTAATCAGAGGTTATTTAAATTGAATTATGAAATCATTTCGATTCTGCTATGAAAATGTCAGATGACTTTTAAGTCTGTTTGAATCCGTCGACTTCCATTTAATTAATGACTTTGAAGAGTACCCCCGTTAGGTTACGTGGAAATAAAACAAAGAATATGAAATCCAATTTGCAGTCGACTGGAATTTCCTCCATGACATTTCAGTGACTATTTTAAGGCACGTAATACAAACACTTATCTGCCTGAATTTTAATGATACATTATGAATGGAGCATGTTGTTTCAATGAAGGCCTGAAGTGGAGCGGAGTGATCCTGACGGATCTTTCTGGTTTTGGATTAAAACCCTGCAGATGAGGAAAGCGGATGGTGAAAAAAAAAAGGGGTATTTCATGTTTAAGATCGACTTCAAGGATCACTTAAAGGACAACATCCACCACACGTGCCATATCAGGCTCTGATGAACCACGTGGAGACGGGAACACATGTTTTAACAGCAAATTAAACAAACCCAGTCTAAAAATCAATGCTCTAAAGGTAAGAGCGTGAGCAAAATATAATGCTGAGCATTTTCACTGGTCTGGCACCCCGGAATTACACTGTGCGTAAAGCCGGTGGAAATTAAGTCATGGTTATCAGCCCAGAAAAGTCAAATCCGAATTGAATTGCAAAGCAACTCTGGAGATCTTCTACCCGCGTGAGCAGGACTAAGCTATATTCCTCATAATGCTGGCTGCTTCCGAGGTGTGAAACAACTAAAACACAGGTTGTATTAGGGAATGCGAGGTGTCAAATGTGCAAGGAAGATATGCGCCACAGCCGCGATCGCATTTAGCATGCGCACCCATGGGTGAAAGTACAAGACGTGCCTTTGGGTGGAAGAACAATTAATACCTTCATGTAGAGTCACAGGAAAACACACGGAGGGACGAGGGGCGCGTTGACACATGAAATATGATTACAGAGGAGCGCCACACCTCGCGACAGCCTTCAGAGCGAGAACAAAAGCTGCAGCTCGGCGTCTGCTGCCAGTCTGAGACGAGCACGACTGCCGGGGACGGGAAACTCTGCCTCAGCTTGACACACCGGCAGCTATTTCTGGGACGCCGACGGCGTCGCTATCATGTTTGACCTCTCCGTCACCTTTGTTGCTTCTCCGCCCTCCCGCTCTTGCACGAGGGCCAAGCGGCTGAGCTTCCGGCGAACCTCCTCGTCCCCGATTTGGTTGCACTCTTCAGGCACGACGGTGTCGTCCCTCGCCAGTCTGTCTGGTGGCGCATTGTTCCTCGCTGTGAAGCAGAGACCGGCTGCAATCATGAATATATTCACTGAACAGAGTGGATTCTAATCTCTTCGCCATTTTGACCATATGTTTTAAAAAACCCTCCAAATGTCTCAGGGAGAGGGAGGGAGGGAGAGAGAGAGAGAGAGCGACAGAGAGAGAGAGAGGCACGACGAATTAAAAGTATTGTTGGAGAACAAGACACAACAGCTTGTTTGCAGACTACTGTCCAGTTAAACCACTGGCACCACTTCAGCTGGGCCAAAGTCCCCAAAAACTCCCGCTCCACTCCTCACCCATTATCTATCACCTCCACTATCAGTTATACTCCTCACACACCAAAATACCTCATTTGACTCATCACCAAATAATCCATTCTTATTTGAAATGGATCATGCAAATTAGCCATGTTCTTCAAAGAGCGCTGACAAGAGATTTGGACTAATCCTGCACTTTGAACAACACTCAGATACGAACAAACTTAAAATTCAAAGACGTCTGAAACATATTTTGTCATCTAAAAACAGCTTCACTCCTCCCCCTCTCAGTTTGCCGCCGCGTGACGGCAGACGTGCTGCAAAAACAGACTCAGACTGAGTGAAAGTGGCTACAAACGGAAAAGAGCAGCACACTGTGGAGAAGAAAAGTAACTGTGAATAGCGTATCGAGGACAGTAGAGAGGAAAAAAAGGAGGGAACAAGAGAGGAAAACAGGCACGATGCTTATATAAAGATGCCTTTTTGGAACATTACCTCCCCTATGTGAGATCCACCAGACATTATTCCACTAATTCTTGGCATGTTCAACATATTTTTGGGCTAAAACCCAGTTCTGCACAACTTCAAATGTTTCTGTATTCATGCTGGCTTCGCTGAGGCTGCACATGCGTTGACTAAATCCTCATCTGGTATCCTACTTTATTTGGGTTTGCCATTTACAGAGTCATGCTCTTTAACTACTCCAACACTGAAATTAAAAAAAAAAAAAACATAAGTCATGATCTATATTCACATATTATAAAGGTGAAAGAAAAAAAATCTTGATTTCTTCCTTGATCGAGGCTGGTTGCAGTGTAGGCCGAAGTCTTAACCCCGTCATATCAGCAGATGTAGAATGATGTAGAAGATGTAGAAGTAAAAAGTCTCACACAATCCTGATCTTGTAAAAAGCAGTGTTTTGTTTGCCAGTTGCTCTGAGTGAAACAGTGACCTATCAACACAGTGTGAATAATGATTGGAAAAATCAGATTATGCATGAATAATTGCAATTTTTGCACGCGCGCACACACACACACACACACACACACACACACACACACACACACACACACAAAAGCTATAACTATAGCTGACATGGAGCTTTATTTCTATCAATGAAATATATCACTTTGTATCACAGTATTGAGTCACAGCCATTTGATTTTTTTTTTCAGTTTTTTATAAATAACTGGTAATTTTGTGGCTGAATCATCACAGCAGTTAAAACAAGTTATGAGCCGTGTTTAAAAATATAGAAAGTACATATATTAGTGTTCGAATTCAGTGATTAAAATAAAGAAAGCCATCCAAAAAAAAAACATAGTTAGATAAATATTTAACACATTATGGTGGATCAGAAACAGATGTTTACACAATGAAGCTGAACGAGAAATTCATCTTATTGCCCCAAACAAAAACGCAATATTATGATCATTTACCAGGAGACGGAGAACAAATCTGAAACCACAATGTCACATCTGAAAGCAACAATTATTATTTGAATGCATAAAACAAAATAAGAGAACCAAAAATTGTAATATTGAGTTTTCTGATTAACAGAGTGTAATAATTCATTTCTGCCATGATACATTTTTTTCCCAATCAAATATTTGGGTCTCCATTCTGGTGTGATGTTCCTGTTCTTGCAATTAACGTGTGAAACTAATAGATTGAAAACTGCTGCAATATGCTGCACAGTTTCCCTCTAATTATCTATTTTGTCCATATTAATCATAAAAAAATTACAAAATAATCTAAGCGATAACAGGATGGGAGAGGGTTTGACTTTTAGACAGAGTAAAGACAGGTTTTCATATTAACCATTCAAAGTTGTTTTACAATCGCTTTTTTCCTCAGATTGTTTTGATGTCTTCAGAAACACTTTTAGACCTGGCTTAAAGTAAACTTGAAATTTTATGGCTTTTATCAAAAGTTCTGTTGTTTTTTTAATAGTTAATTTTTATTTTTGTTGAGCTACCACTTAATTTTTATTAACTAGATTCTCCTGCGGACACATCCATGTATTATCTTCTAACTTATTATTGAGTGCTCATCGATTCCTATTCAGTGCACTTTTAAGTGAAGCATTTTGTGTTGTAATTTATTATTTAAAAAAAGTATTGATGTAAATAAAATCTGACTGTTTAATATAAAATCTCAGACTAACACTGGTGGACACATCCAAAAGAAAAAAGTTTTTTGTTGTATTTATATTTTTTGAGGTAAATCACCCTGTTCGGATTTTACCCAGAGGGGAGAATTTCTACATTTTGCTGTATATATTTGTGCTCATACGCAAACTCAATGCTATTTCTTCCAACTCTCTTTTTCCCTGCCAACAATTCTTCTTCATCACTGGACGTTTTCTTCTTTTTTCTTTTACAATCCCCAAACCCCATTATCAAAGCATCAGGTTGAATGCAAGTCACCAAACCTGATAGTGTCTGACTACACTGCGCTCTTCAGAGCTACGGGCAAGCAAAAGTGGGACAGGAGTGTGAAACACACACACACACACACACACACACACACACACACACACACACACACACACACACACACACACACACACACACACACACACACACACACACACACACACACACTCACAGAGTGAGGCTGCACTGTTTGGCGTGGCATACTGAGACTGGACTCCAGGGAAAGCAATTAGGGTGTATTGTATGTTTAAATGGCACAGAGAGGAGGAGTGGAGGAAGGAGAAAGAGCTCAGTGTGGAAGTGAGACGTAAGTAGTGGTGTTGGCGGTGGCGGCGGCGGCGGGTTAGACAGGTAAGAAACAGAACAAACAGTGAACAGATCGTGTTTGCACAGGAACATGAGCTGTGAATAAATGATTGCAACAGTTTGTGGAATACATGCAGGGTGAACGTGTCCATGAAACTACCTGTAAACATGCCTTATTCATTATGGTGTATGTTTGTGTGAGAGTGTATTAGGCTGCATTTACACTGTTAGTCTAATGTGACGAATTCTGATTTTTCATATGCGGCACAGGTCGGATATGCTTTTTAGACAACGTAAGCAGGAAAAAGATGCGTGCATCCACATAGTTTGAAGTCGGATACAGATTTCTTTAATAAAAGGAAATAAATCAAACCAGTGTTTTAACAAGTAACAAGATCGATCAGATTTTCTGAACATTGAGTCTCTAATGTCACCAAATCTATGACCATAAATCTTTATGTTGGATACATGACGAATGAAACCTGAGTAAATTGGGTTGCTCACTCCTTCTGATCATCTGATTTTACTAGAGTTTTCTTTGCTTTACAATAATCCATTATATGTAGCCTGTTTTTATGGAGTTGGAAAACCAGGAGGGTGCCGGTTTATTCTCTCTCTCCTTCCTGAACCTTATCACGATGGGGGAGTTTGAGAGCCCACATGATCCCAGGAGCTATGTCGTCTGAGGCGTGATGACCCTGATCGGGTCTCCCATGACTAACAGGTCCTGGATGTTGGGCCAGACTCAGAGCGGAAGCCCCTGTGACTAGGGCCCCACCCTGGAGCCAGGGACAGCGTTTGGGCTTGCATGCGAGCGCCTGGTGGCCGGGCCTTTGCCCACAGGGCCCGGCCAGACTCAGCCTGAACAGACACCATGGGCCTGACCTCCTGTGGACTCATCACCCGACAAGGGAACCATAGGGGATGGGTGCTGTGTGGATTGGGTAAGCACCAAGACTTGTAGAGTGAATGCAGCCGTCATGTAAAGGAAAGAGACGAAACGATGAAAATCAGTTTCAGAATGTAATTGTAGCTCTGTCGGACCTGTTTGCTACTTCTCTAAGCAATTATCAGCCTGTTTTTTTAATCCGATACCTGATGTGTGTGTGTGTGTGTGTGTGTGTGTGTCTGGGTGTGTTTGTGTGTGTGTGTGTTTCAGTCATAGTCTACGCTTAAGAGCAAATTTAGGAATGGCAAGCCAGTTGACTGGTGATGGCTTGTCTAATTGAGGAAAAAATTGGTTTTCCTCATCTCTGTGTGTGTGTGTGTGTGTGTGTGTGTGTGTGTGTGTGCGTGTGTGTGTGAGAACACAAACAGCGCTGTGGCTAGCCACCAGAGATGCTTGTGCAAGCTCAATTAGGTTGAAAATTGAGTGGTTCAGTGGTGCAGCCAACAGACAGAATGTGAAATGGATCTGGTTGAGGTGACTGAGGCAGGAGCTCGGTCGCCACCCGAATGAAAGCCACTAATCACTCTTTGGTGTCGAATGCACACACGCACACATGTGCTTGGATTTATGCTGAAAGTTGAGTGGAGAAAATACATGCATTGAATAGCAAACCAAAGCACGGTTGTGAGAATGGACGCATCGCAGAATAAACACGGAGAGAAAAACCAGCAGGGTGCCGATTCAAGAGCTTGCCGTAGGGATGGAGGATGTTCCTGGAAAAGAGGTTTCCTCCTCTGAAGCCACTGTTGATTTCGCTAGGTGTGATGATGTGGGAATGAGATGGGAGCACGTCTGCTGGCCTCCCCCGCCTGCCAGGGTCTACTGGGCACCCTGTAGGAGAGAGATAAGGCATTTAGTGTGATATTTGGAATGTGATAACACAGCAAACACATGTGAAACATCTCATAAAACACCATGCACAAACCAACACACCTATTTATTCTCTGTGAACAGGCTGTGGATTCTCTTAAAATAGCGCTGGCACGCACCACCTACAGGAGAAGTGAATCATCACGTCTTTAATTTAAATCAAGGTTATGGTGGCAGCTGCATACTGTGAAAGTTATTACTTTCTTTTTTTCATAAACAGGTTATTACGTTAGTGAGACTTCAATGGGATCTCAATGATTGTAACTTTATTTTTTTTTCAGTGAGTTTGCTTCTTTTTTTTCACGTCTTATCGACATTTAATCAAATGACATCCCAGACAGCATTGTTGATTGGTTTGCCCGTTGACGCTGAATAAATGGAGCCTCGCTTTATTAGACTGATTCACATTATTAGTGAGGGCTTACATATGGAAAAAGCAAACCTCTCAAAGATGAAGTTCTTAAAATAGAACTGTCTTTCATTGAAGGAAGCAGAGAAATCAACAGTATTGAGGAAAAACCTTAGATTAATTCACTGCTGAGAGGCAAATAGGTATTCGAAGCTGCTTAAGTGTTTGGAGCATTGGCAATTTCTTGACATAGAATTCTCCAGAGCCAGGTAACTGGGTGATTCTGTACAAAACCTTTTGGCCAATGTCAGCTGCGGGCTCTTGGATAAACTGTGTGTAGAAGACAGATGAATGGATCATGTCTGCATTCTAAATACGTTCTGATTTCAAGTATGAGTTCATTAGGAAAAAAAAAGAAAACATTCTGTACAATAATTTCTTTTTGATGCCCTCCCCAGCATTGCGGGGCATGATTCTCAGTGTATTGCTTTGATCACGGTGGGAATCCTTGCTTTTTCCAATAAGCTACATCTTGAAATGCAAGCAAATCAGTAAAGCCAGAGAGTGAGCTCTCCTGCTGCAGTTTCATTAAGGAATATCTTTTCTGATTCTGATGTTTGATCGCACATAATGCGCGTATTATCTCGGCATCAGGCTCAGGATCATGACGCTGTCAAAGGAGTGCAGCTATTTCAGTAACAAACCAAATCTGTGTAACCGCAGCAGCGGCCTGATGCGAGGGTGTTTGCCACTTCTTGAAGTTACGAGCCAAACCGGGATCTGAAGCAAATCTGGCAAGTTCATCCCCCCGAAAAAAAAAAAGGTCCAGGCCAGTAGCTTTTTTTGAAGTCACATGTGAAACGACACGTTTTCATTTCAGATTGTGCCAACGTGGACACATCCCAAGGTAAACACTGGCTAAAAACACACAAGCAGGATCAATACATGGAGACAAGCCTACAGCGGTTAATTAGCGGCCTGAAATTGCCAGGGAAGCCCGGGCACAGCGACCTGGCAACGTGATGAGTCACGCTGATTGATGGGTAGTGCTGGCCTCTGCCACGTTGGCTGTGTGCTGCGTGTCAGATATGTAGGGAGATAATCAATGCAAAGCAGATCACCTGTAATGAGCCACTAGTATTTATAGGGATATGAGTACTTCAGCTGTAGTGCATTACACTTAAAAGAGCAAGTGTATAGTTGAGATTAATGCAGGAAAAACCTTCCTTTTCTCAAAAGGACTCCCTTCAGCATTCTGCATTATTTTCCCTCCCTTTATGTTCCTGAATGGAAAGTCATAATTTCCCCCTTCTTTTGAAGGTTAAGTAATCCTTCTGAGTTGCACTTGTACAAAGACACAGAGTGATATTTGATATTACCCTTTGTTCTAACATTAATTCATCCTTTTCTGAGAGCCCTTACAGTACAGTAGCTCCAGGAGAGGCTTGTTTATGCTTCTAAATAGTGCTTCATAAAACAATACCCCATGCTGGAGGTGTAGCATACAGGGACTTCCAGTTATTCCATAAACGCCAGCAAGCTACTCTCTGCATAAGAACATTTATAAATACCACAGGTCAATAGCCTTGTTTGAGGTACATCTGTTTTAAAAGTTGTTTTCTATTCTTGTTTTGACAAATATAATACCATACAGAGTGGAAAACAGAGGGAGAACAATCAATACAGTGCACTTTATATGCCAGATAAGTACACAAAAAAACAAAAAACAAAAAAAAACAACAACACATGCTCATCCTGTATATGCAAAAAGAGCTAAATACAGTGAAGAAAAAAAGTAATGACAGTTTACGAGGCTTGCATGATGCCACATAGGTTTCTATTTTTCTGTCAAAACAGTCCAGGCCTGCTGAGACGCAGACCTCCAGAGAGCCGCGGCAGATCGGGAACACCACAAAAGAGGCGAGCAATCGTTTCGTCATCACAGTTTGGTCCCTGCCGATTTCTTATTCTAATGTTAGCCATTTCAACTTGCGCCCAATGCCTCAACTTTGAGGAGAAAATGTTTACCTGCTGCATAATATATTCCACATATTAACACAAATCAGATAGAAGTAGTATTTATACCATCTATCACTGACATCTTCACTGTATCAACAGACATATTAAAAGGAATCTGTCATTCAATACGTGTATGCTTCTAATATATATTCTATATGCAACCATCTAATTTAACCATTTAATTGTCGAACACACAATTATGCAGTGAGTAGTAATAACATGTATTTCCCACCCCTCGTTTCCAAGGCGTATTGAGGAATAATGTCTTGCAAAATCTCTTTAGGAGCTTGAAATGCTTTTACCCAGAAGGTGTTCAGCTTGCGGCATAACCAAATTAGCTGCGTGTGATTAGGTTTGGGGTATTTTTAGGTAAGTTCCCTCTTCGAAAAAGTTAGATAACATTTTTAATCGCCGACCAAAGGAGCGAGTTAAACTAAAATATGGCCCACTTTGACACCATGCTCTCATTACTCCCCTCTGCTTCCAGGCTTCAGATAGCAACATGAATGAGGTGCTTAATTGCAACATAAGAACTTTTAGCATTTTTTTCCGAGAGGCTGTGAGATACTCATTCAGGATGCTTTCATATGAGATATAGTGAGTGCAGCAATTAAGTGGCTTTACTGCCCAGAGCTGACACCTCGGTTAGCTCGTAGGAGTTTTCAGAAGGGGAGCCAAAAGTACCCTCCAAATCTTTTAGAGGCAAACTCCTTCATCAACAAACTGATAATGGGCGGCAGCTAAATGAGTAATGGGGAGCCGGTGTTGCCATGCAAACAGACACAGACAGCGCGGCTCCACAGATTAATGGCTGAGGTGTCTGCCGTCCCGATGCATTCCCCTCATCATCCATCAACCTTCCCCCGGCCACACGACTCAGGCGAATGTATTTGTTTGAGTTATATTTCCCAAATATTACAGTAAAGACGTGACTCCAGCGGGGCACATAAACATCTCTGATCGATAATGAAGCCACAAAGATACCATTCCCAACAACTCATAATGGGTCTTTCAGCTTGCTATCTTTTTGTGTTGACAAACGCTTCGATGATGGATGGAAATACACAATAAGCCTGCAAGTATGTGATAAGATGAACGCCCAGTGCTACATGCCTATGATAAACCAGATGGACTAATGATGAACCCAATTATGACCCTCTGATCTAATCTTTCAGTCATTTTAATTAATCGGGTAATCGTTTGAACCATCATGGGGCTCATCAGATAACACCCCCTCCACTGCTTTATTTAAGTTGACGTGTATGCCTTCCTCTTGGTCATATTATCTGTCCCTAACTGTCGAATCATGCCTCAGAACAAAGCTGGCGAGGCTCCTCATTGAACTCTAAGTTTATACTGAGGGACTGCGTTGCAGACGTACAGCCAGGCAGAGCGTTTGCTGCTCGGCGTTGTCTGTGCAAAGGAGAGTAATCGTGAACAAAGTGCCAGAGGGCTAAACTCTATCAAATTTATTGACTGCCTCTCGCTGTTGCATGACAATAACCCTACTCGGCACTACCCCACCTGCCCGCCCTCTTTGCTCTGCTGGCAGTTCTTGAGGTTAAGGCCACAACAAACCACTGATTTACGGGCCCCCAGAACAAATGAGAGCAAGCACCAAGGGGGTTTCAAAGTAGTCCGCAATATTCGATTTCTCCTGCCTGCCCGTTCCAGGCCACTGACCTTTCAGAATAAGCAGATTCTCTCTCACCTCAAGGCTGAGAGCAATGCTGATAAAGTGGAGCCTTAATATGCCTGCAGCCTGAGCCTTTAATGAGTGAGACGTACGATTTGCACAACCATGGTGGGAGGACCCTATAGCTTAACTAATTGTGAGGTAAATCTCACCGATATTTTGTTCCACTTGTGACAGCTTCAGACACAATTCTCTCTCCTCCTCCCCTGCTGCAACAGTCAGTCTCTCCGAGGCTTATCAGGCAGCTGCAGATGAGGAGCACTGCGAGGTCTGGAGAAGGTTCTAATCTGTCTTCTCTACTGTGCTGAAGCAGATACATGCTTTCTGTTTACGTGTGACTGTGTTAGTTTACGGTGTGCATGTGAGTGTGTCTGTGTGGACAGTGTCAAAGGGACAGCAAGAGAAAGTGAGAGTGGGAAAGAAAGGATCTAGCCAAAACTCGGTCAGCAAAACCACTTTATATGAATGGGATTTTCCTTCGTGAGTCTTTTTACTGCTGGCAGATATTAGCAACATGCTTCCAAACTGGATATTAAAAGCGCTCAGTGTCTTAACTATTTGGCACTGGAGACAATATCACCTTTCAATGAAGCTTAACTCCAAACAATATGTGTGTGTATGAAAGAGTTGGAACACCAAAGGCAATTTATGTAAACTGCAGTAGCCTTAACTCTAATATATAACAAAGATTTATGCAATTTTGAATGTCTTTCAGCCAAAACAGGTGCCAATTTGCTGCATTTAGGGCACTCTCCTAATGATTTACAATAATCATCACTGCTGTCAGAATGCAGTTGTCTCGAGTTCATTGTTTGGTTATTTGACTTGCAGCCTTTACTTTGTCTAATGCAGTAAGTCACAGGTGCAATGATCCACAGTGGAAGATGTTGGTTGAAAAAGTGTTTGACCAGAGGAAAATGTGCTCTGACAAAATCAAAGAAAGATTCCTCTGCGCTTAAAAATTGAGAACATCAGCAGAGCAAAAGTGCAGAGACACCACAAAATTCACACAACCTCTTCTAGTTCTGCTGGGGAGACTCCAAACTGCTTCGAGACCAACCCAGAGACATCATCTCTCTGGTCCTGGGCTGACCTGAGGTGGTGACTGGAACTCCTCCAGTGAGAGTCGACCAGAAGTCTGCACCAATCAAAGCTGAGGAGTGGCAGTTCTACTTTGATTCACTCTATTAAGGAGAGTGAGACCCATCACTCAGCGGAGAAAACTCATTTCAGTGGTGCTCTGGGTCAAGACTCGCAGTCTACGGCTAGAGGCGAGGGTGGGGATGTAGATCAACTGGTAATCAGGGAGCTTTGCCTCATCACTCAGTTCCCTTTTCACCTTCACGGTATTCCCAAAGCAGACAGTCTCTGAATTAAAAAAAATCAGACTAACACAATCCAAAAACTTCCTTTTAAGAAATAAATCACTCATTGTGAAACCTGGCCGATCCAGGCTCACCAGAAAAGATCCCAGGAGACGGGCTTATGGATGGTTTTCACCACTAAAAGCTTTCCTCGTGAGGACTACTGCAGCCCCCCACCTGCAGAGTCCTGGGATTCATTCTTTCCAAAAAACTATCCAAAAACATAGATTGGTGACTTGGTAATGCGTGTGTCTCTTTGTGTTCTCAGTGTGATGGACTGGCCACCTGTGAAGAGTGTATCTGGCCTTCACCCACAGCCAGCTGGGATGGACCCTAGCCGCCTATAACCTTGACTTGGATAGACATACAGAAGACGAATGGATGATGGACAGAAATCTATCAATATCAAAAATAAATAAATTAAAAATACTGCATAAAAACAACTGCATTCTATTATATGAATTCCAGTGAGAATCATTAGAGAGAGAAAGCTGGCTAAATGCTCATGAAGACAGATAACAGGTTTTGATTAAAGGCTGTCAGGGAACTTCTAAACATAGTCATCAAATAAATATTTCCAAGTATTTGTGTTGCGTGAAAGTATTGATTTTATGAAAACTGATCTTATCTGCCTGACTTCTTCTTCTGTGTGTTCTGTTTTTTTTTTATTTTATACCTCTTGTACTGTCAGTGCAGTTTATTGTATTTGCTTATGTTGTGTATTTTGAAAGACTCCCCACTGATCACTATTAAAAAGCCTTCACTCAGTCCACAGTTTTTATCTCAGCAAAGGCTTCGGGCTTTACATCATAATGACACGGATTACAAAGATTACTCTAAGTTGTCAGTTCTTTGTCTTTGGGACTATGTTGCTTGCATACAGTAAGTCAAGCCGATGCAAACAGTTAAGATTTAAAAAAAATAATAAAAATAATCTTTGGTACGATGTATCATTTCCCAAGTCTCTGTCTTTATTCTCCCCACAATGTTTATTGCAGGTTTAGTCAATAAAGCCAATGGACCACCGCAGCTTTGCTGTCAAACGGTTACGTGAGACAAGCAGGCGGTCGTTATCGTTCAGAGTGTCCTCATCTGCTCCCACAGTGTTCAGCGTGGGACCACCGTCTGTCTGCGTGTACACACAGCAGCAAAACAAACCCCTCCGACAGTCCGTCCACCATTTTCACAACTCTCCATTATTGGACTAAGCCGCTTCCTTTTGTCCTTTGTGATGCCATTAATAAAAGCAGCTTTAGAGAGTGATTGAATAGGCCTGGCAGTGTATATCATTACCATTTAATTAATTACTTGTCAATCCCACCTTGTGATAATTAAAAAGGATATCATTTGGTGTTTCACTCTTTTTCATTTGGAAATGACAGTCTGCCACTCACTTTTTCTTTTTTCTTTTTCTTTCTTTTTTTTTTTCAATAAAGCCTAATTCTGATGAATTCCCAAAGGGGGCCAAGCAAAGACATGATTAATAGCATGCATGATGAACCACATGAAATTAGAAAAGGGAACGTGCAGTCTGAAGTCAGGACTGCATTGCCTGTGAACTATAACAGTTTGAACAGAGAGCAGAAAGCCATCCATTATGTAACTTTATATAAGTTTGTGTGTATCACTATATAGCAAGTCCTGGTAACAAGCAGACTGTTTAGGGAGAATGAATAGCATCAACGGCTACAAAGAGTATCCAGAAAGAAAGAAAAAAAAAATTTCAGGAGGAGATAAATGCAACAGCAGATATAAACGTTTTCACGTCCGAGAAAACATGGCAAACAGACAAATATTTTACTAAAAAAAACTATATTACACAGATTTTTACAGACTCAAACTGTAATAGGGCAATGCAAACAATCAAATTAATGTTTGCTAAACTCCAACAATGGCTGTTTGGTCAGGTTTCAGCAGTAGACAACACCTGATGAGGTTTAGACAAAGTCTTATATCGCTAGAAATATCGGTTTTTGTCAATAAGCTGCATAACTAAACAAGGAAATTGACTTATAAAGCCGTTTTAACACTGACCTGCCACCCACTAATCCTAAGCCTTGACGGTTACGTGTTAAATCAGCTTGGTGGGAAGCCAGGTCGGACATTTATCTTACAGAGAGAGCATTAGATTGGACTCTGATTGGCAGATGAGGACGTGGGGAATGTTGACTTAGTTCAGTCCACGTCTTGAATATATTTGTTTTTTGATTTCTTTCAGTTTTTCCTCTTATTCTGTTATTTTTACTAATGAGGGCAGAGGATAAACAAAAAAAGTCAGAGGGGATGGAGTGAACAGCTGGGATTCATGATGTTTGTACTTTTTCTCGCTCGTTTTTATCATGAATAACGTATTATTTTAATTTTTTGTTGTTGCTGCCTATGCAGCTGACAGCAGGAGGAAGGAATCCAGCCCAGCTCTTGTTTAATGTTGCCAGGTTAATATGAAATTTGTAGATTCTGGGTGCGTATACATGACTAGACTTTGAAATGTTTTGAAAAGTTTCAGCGTGAAATAAAAGTGATGAGCTGATATCCTAGTTCAAAGTCTATTGTGTTATCTGTTCCACAACGCAGAGCTGCTCCAAATGGTGTTCTTAAGTCTTACATTAACCAATCAGGTTAATGTTACATACATATAGAACCTGTGAAGTTCGTGTTGGTTTTCTTTTTCAAGGAGGAATGAAAATTCATTTCCCAGATAATAATCTCTTTTCATCCAGGCATGTGGCACTGGGCCAAAATAAACAATTGTTCTGAAACCGAACACAAAATTCAATAATTTACAGCTTAAATGGAACTGCTGAACACCTTCACATCACAATACATGGCTAAATATTTTCACTTTTGCTTCGCACTTTTCTGCTACATGCAATCATTTTTTTTCCATGAAAAGCTTTTCTTGTATGGTTTTGTATGTCAGTTATTTATTATTTCCAGTCAAAACATAAAATTGCCATTTCAGCAAATGAAACACATTAATTCACCCCCGTCAGCCACTCGGGTGATAACATTCACTCCCACAGATTCAGTTATTCACTGTTATTACAAGTTAAAATCGGTTAAATCTTATTTCACGGTGGATCTGTGTGTAAAACACTGGTTTCCTCTATGACTGAACATCATTCTATAACTTCCCGGGCAAATAAATTGGCCACAGACATGTGTGTGAATTATTTATGCTCTCATTTTCCTGAGTTCATACTCAAAATCAAAAATATATAAAAGACTTCTTTATATAAGAGTTATATTTAGGGAAAAAAATCAAATACAAATGGTTTCATGAGCAAGTTGTCGGATTTTTTTAAAGTCCATGTATGAATACAACTGTGATCCAGAGGCTAGCATACTTCACACTGCTGCCGGTTAAAAACCCGCTGACTGAGCAGGGAATTATATGGTAATTTGTTTATTTTGAGGATGACTCCACATTATAAAGAAAGGGACCTTTCAAGACCCAAATCAGCTAATCCTGAAGAGATGTAAAGACAGTCTGGGTCAGACCAACACACACGGGAAAGCCCGGCAGTCCAACCGGTTTTGATTAGCGATCCAACTAATTTGATTAGAGCATTTCCAGGCTTCATCCACGGCTGCTGTGGCAGCTGAAGCAGGAAGAGAGTGTCAGGAAGCGATAGCTGCAGCTAATGAAGAGACAGATGTAGCAGAGGAGGAGGGAGGCGGCAGCCAACACGCCGCAGATGGAGAGCCAGCTCGAGCAAAGGCAACAGGTGAGACTGTCAGCAAATACATAGATGCCGAAGCAAGGCATGTCAGAAAAGTGGATGTATTCCAGGGGGAGAAAAAAAAGAAGCTGTATCTCCCTTCTTCTATCACAAATAGAATCAAATTCAGAGGGAGAGACTCTTCTTTCCTTTTGTTCTCTGTATCACTGAAGCCTTCCTTCACTGTTGGAGCTGGGAGGGTGAGCAATTGGATTTTAGAATCCATATTCCCTTTATTAAACTAAAAATGAGATATGGAGTTCTGACATGATATCAGTGGTGGAATTTACCTGTCCGCCTCTCAATTGTGACAACCCGCTTCATCATACACGTCCACGCTCTGCCACACCTGCCTGTGCACACACATCAGTTTATTCCTCCGTGGCATGCGTGAATGACTCGATATGCACATATGCCTCTGTGTGTCACTCAGCGTGCGACTGCGTATCCTTCTCATCAAATCTCAGCTTCGCATCTTTTGCCACCCACCAAATAAGAGCGCTGATTCATTATGGCTTGATGACAGGCGCCGGGAAAGAAAGAGACACGTGTTGGGTATTGGAGAGGTGAGAGCACAAAACAAACAGCCAGACAGAGGGTGGAAGGCAGAGCGTGTGATTGAAGGGTAAGAGGTAAATGGATGAATCAGAGAAAACGGGAAGACAGTGATAAAGAGAGAAGAGAGGAGTGAGAATGTGAGAGAGGCAGCGACAGATGGAAGAAGAAACAAAGAAAAGTGCTTGCGAGTACTCCCTCCCCCAAATTGATTCTGACTGTCGGCCAGGGCGCCTGATGGATATCTGAGCCTTGATTGGAATTTACATGCCAGACACAACCCGCCCCCTTCCCATCTCCAGCACACCCAATAACCCACTGCTCTCAACCTGCTTTGAGTGATAAGCGCCATGAGAAAGTGCTGGAATATTTAGCCTCAACAATGGCACTCCGAAGACTTTCTGAGGCCCGGAAAAGAAGGCATTGTTTATCAGACAGAAAGAGAGAGTTAGAGAGAGAGAGAGAGAGAGAGAGAGAGAGAGAGAGAGAGAGAGAGAGAGAGAGAGAGAGAGAGAGAGAGAGAGAGAGAGGGTTAGAGAGAGAGAGTCTCGTTTCAACAGTTGATTAATGGCAAGGAAGCTATCGCCGGCTGCCATCGCGCCGCAGGGGCACGCCAGGCCCAAATTGGATGAGTGCAAGGGAAGAGGAAAGGTGCTCAGTTGCCAGACGGAGTGGAACTATCACATCAAGATATTTTTTCTTTTTTTTTTTTTTTCTTCTTCTCGCTTCGGCATGATGTTTGCTTTGCAAGCCCGTGCTCCTCCGTCTGGTGCTCGAAATGGGAACTTTCAGCAGGAACAACAGTGGAAAGGGAATCACTGCCATCGCCCACCTCTGCACATCAATAAAAGTCAGAAATCCTCATAATCCTGAATCATGACCGGAATGTAAAGCGCTCCTAAATATTTCAGGAGATACATGTGAAGGTAAAACAAACAGAAGGCTGTCCATACTTTGATGCTTTCTGCACGCACCACTCCAGAGCTATTCACACCTCGCCCCATGCAGTCACTCTCAACCTTCCTCTGCCTCCCGGTGGAAGGAGCGCTGGGTGTTATTTATAAGTGTCTTCATAGAGGTGTGTGCTTATAGCAATACAAAGTGAGACAACAATCTGGCAAGTTCGACGAATTCTTCCCACGACATTAACCTGAAAGTGTCTTATTCTCACATCATTTCTCCGCCAGTCTGCCGCGGAAGCCATTTTGACTGGTGCGATCACAAAGCACAGGCAGTTCAGGTTCTTGATTATCCAGAGAGTCTCAGGAAGTTGACGCATGAGATACATTTGAGAGCATTGGAAAAAAAAAATCAAAGTCCGAAGTCGACGTTGAATGTAGATAATGTCGTCTCACTTCAGGGAGTTATTTGGTTGACGTGTCCTTCTGTTTTGGCGGATATGGGAGGAAAGCTCACGCTGATTCTTGCATCAGCCAGAAGGTGATTGGTTACATATTTAACTTTTGCACACCCAGGTTTTAGCCAACAAAATGTTCTAATCACTGACAAGTTCATTAAAAAAAAAAAAAAAAAAAATTCCTTGATGTCACATCGCCAGGTTTTTCTAAATTTATTTTTTCTAAATCGTCCAAACAAATCAATGTCAAGGTGTCTGGTGTGCTATAGAGAAACTGCACAAATGTATAATATGAAGTGTAGCTTTTCTCAAACATACTTTTTGAATTTAAAGAAAACCAAATATGCAGGGAGGATTAATGGATCTGACTGGCGCCTATGATCTCTGCACACAGTCACAGCATGATTCGATTAAACTAAAGAAATAAGGATATTGTGAGAGAAATATCTGGCGGAACTGATATCACAGCAAACAGAGTTTCTGAGTGTAGGTTTAGGAGGACCAAGATGGCACATGAAGGGTTTCTGGTTGCTTCATTATCAGGATATTTTGCTTGATGCAGCTAGATAGAAATCTACTACTTGTGCTCCCTTTGAAAGCTACTTTAAATTTACATTTGCAGAAGAGAAACGGTTATTTTTCTTTCTTTTTTAAGGCTTTGTCTAAACTGTATGTCTCTCTACATTTTGAACACCAAGAACATAAAACTGAAACAATTGTTCTGCTCCAAATGTTTGGATACAACTGATAAAACAAATTTTCCGATCAAAATAACGGTGGTAAGAGCAGCAGTTCAAGAAGTTTATGAATAAACGTCACTGAATACTCTCAGGGGGATTCCCAGTAATTCTGTGATCATGATCAGCTTCAAACTGATGAAGTCAGTCAACCGTTTCTTAGCTCTCTGTGTTGTCGAACAGTGTTTCTGTCACAGTGCTTCTCAACAAAAAAACACATCAGGTGAAGCAGTTTTACGCAGCTTTTCAAAACCGTGAATTTCAAGGCTGTCGTACAACTCAAGGTTAGATTTCAGCAGTTCGATGTGTGTTTCATTACTTGCCTACGTTGCCCGTGCGAACGTGGAGCCGGCCTCTGACGATGGTGTGGACCGTCATGGGGGAGCCGGCCGAGCGCCGATCCACATCTACGCCCGTCAGTAAAGTGTCCGCTCCCACGTAATCAGTGGTCAGTACGTCCACCTCGTGAAGGGCCTGCACGGCCGATTTACCCTGACGCAACATGTGCTGTGGATGGCAGAGCGCGTGAGTGACACCAAGGATGCATTTACTTTCAAAGCATGCGTGCACAGTTCGAGACTTCAGAGGGAAATTACCGGACAAGACAGATGAGTGTGTGTCAGAGGTTTAGGAGCTGCTGGCAGTGTGTGTTACTGCTAAATGGATGAGGTCGACTTCAACACTTGACACTCAACAACGTTAATTCTTTCTCATTAAACGTTTCAGAAATTTGACAAAGATCCAGACACATCAATGGCACGTCGGGACGTGCAGGATCATTTCAGTCCAATCAATATAAGCAAAGCTGAAAAGAGCACAATTAAAAAGCCTTTAATGTGCGTCGCTTTCATCTTCACTAGTTAAAACAGGAGGGAAAGTCGTGTTGATGGAATCTTTGATCACAAACATGAGCAACATTGAAAAAGTACTGGAGGAATTTAAAGCAGACTGTTTTACTTCCTCACGTGTTTGAAATGTTTTGATTTTTTGTCATTACTTTTGAAGAAACACACACAATGTCTTGTAATTTCACATCACAGTCAAGGGTCATCAATTCATGGCAACTATCGTGCCATATCTGTTTTGTGCTTTAAAAGAAACCCAATGAATTTATAGAAAGATGTTTTGTATTTGACATTTTACTATCAGTTTCCACTGCACACCTGGTTCTCTCTATTAAATGTGTTTAAACAACTTGTTAGCAGTCCATGACAGATGCACCTCGCTATGATAAAAGTGTGCCATGACTCTGCAACGTGCGTGTAAACAAAATATGCCTCATCTCCTGCAGATGGTTAACAGTGGAAGTTCTTGAGAAAGAAATGCCTGCCGTGTTTCAGTCACAGTCAAACAGGACTCATACACATCATGTCCTTTCAAGCAATTAGGTGGAAGGCAGGAGCACTTCCCCCCTGATCTGGTGGTGTTGGTACCTCGAGCTGAATGGCAGTAGAACCGATGAGGAGCAACGAGTCGCTGTCCCAGATGTCGATGTGCATGGTGTGGCGGGCCAGGTAGCGAAGAAAAAAGCGCTTCTCTCCCGGCTTCAGGAAACTGTCATCCACTCTGAACTGAACCTGCAGACCCGGAGAGCCTGCGCAAGAACAGAAGAGGCTTCAGGCATTTTAAAGCAGTACAGGGTGATTTTTTTTTTCTTTTTTAAAGTGAAATGGCAAAATAGTACCAGAAAAATACATTTCCGTTCGAGAGTACACAGTTTCCGAGACTCATGCACCCTTCAGTTAAATAAACACTGTGGTATTTCAACAACACTTGTTTGAGAATTCAGTTAACTCCTTCCCTTTATAGCATCTGCACCCCCGATACCTGGTATTGTTTTTTTTTTTTTTAGAGGCCAGGAGTATAAAATCCCCACATTTGCATTTAAAATAAATACCGATGCATCATTCTTTGCTCCATAAATCTTGAGCACAGTCAACAAAAGCTGGACAGATGCAACACCTGAGTGAAATGCCCCCCCCCCCCCCCCCCCCCCCCATCTGTTTATTAAATTACCCTTTAACTTTGATCCAGATGGCTTTAAATTTTAGAGGCAAGCCCCAATATGTGTGATCAGCTGTCAGCCGTGCGGCCGGATCAACCCTGCTGCAGTAGCCGTCCGCCGGGAGTCGTTAGGTCTGATGACTGCACAGCATGACAGTATAATAACCAGGGAGTAGGAAGCTATTTCACAAAAAATTAGAAGCACCCGAGGGTTCTCGTAATTCAAGATGATAATGGTGCCGAACACACTGCCAAAAAAACCTCAAGAGTGATTCCAAGAATAGTGGGATAAAGTCACGGTTTAATCAGCACATCCACAATTGGCTCTTGTGAACCTCTGAACGCAGCACATTTCACTCTTCATCACTCTCAAGAAAAATGTTTTGCTTTGTAGAGAAGAGACAGAGAACACACTTCAAGGATTAAAGCTGCTCTGAGGGCTGCACACAGCTGAAGATCTTCCATGTTTGTTTGGTATTATGTCCATTTCTGCAAGGTCACATGCAGAGATATGAGCTAGTTCGGGCTAGTTCGAAATAAAATCCCCAGATTCAACATGAAAATGGAAAATGTGCTCCAGTCGTTCAAATGGAACTGAATCGTTCAGCTGCTAGGAAGCTTCCGTGAGCAGCTCGCTGGAGCCTAAACCAAACCTGTGGCAGCATATTAGCCTTCCCGTGTGTATATATCAGGTATGAGTCTAGATATGCCCCATGTCACCTCTCCAAGTCTGTACCAAAGCTCCCATGCTGTCCTCTTTTTTTCCCCATAAGTTCAACGTGCGGAGATCCAGTGGGCTGGATAGAAGTGGAGTAATGAGGACCTTTGGTGAAATCCTGCTGTGTGAAAGAGACCAGCCTGCTCCCCCGACTCTCCACAAACCAGTGAGACAAATACTTCTTTTCCCCCCAAAACACATTTAGTGCTGCACACATATGGTGCAAGGCAGTGTTCCCATGATGAATGCAGAGTGTTCCGAGGCTGCCCCAGGGTGTTTCTGAGGGTTCAGACAGGAGCGTGTGTTGAAGATAAATACTTTTAACATTTGCTGGGGCGACACAAATTTTACAAACAGACCTCAAGTTGAATCACTGACTCCACCTGCTTTGTGTGGAGTTTTTGATGGTCAGAATGACCTCCTGAAGCAGAGACACGACAATCCTTATGATCACATTCATTCAGCTGCGCTGGAATTGATTTGGACATTTACAAAGTTAATTTTCATTAAAGCACACACTACATTTCAGGAGTAACAAAAGCAAAAAAACTCGGGCATCGTTGATCTTTCATGAGTTTCTTTTGGCTGAGGTGTGCATGCGCAGCAGCTGCATGTTTCCATGGAGACAGAGATGCAGCATTTTGAAGAAAATCCCCTTACTGTTGTGAGTGTTACTAGTGGCCCTGAGCATCGTCGTTTAAACAGAAACCCAAAAGGCTCCGAAAGTTTTCTATTTCCACTAGAAAACGTCGTGTAAACAGGGCTTTATTTCTGTTCCAAGGACACTTCAACATATGGACAGGGAGAACGAGAAAGGTTTCAACCACGAACCTTAGGATCAGAAAACGATCCCCGAACCAACTGAGCCACTGCTGTGTTTACTCATTGATTTTAAGGGAATGCGACTTACTGCCAGAGCAAATATGCTCTTCATGTTTCACAAAGGCACGATCAGGAGCTGAAACTATATACAGTATGTGGTTAATGACTGCTCAGCTTACCAGCTAAAGCGAGATCTTAACAGAAACTTCTAAAATAAGTGTTGCTCATGGCAAATGTAAAAGTGGTAACATTTTCTATTTTATTAAAAAAGAATTGATTTCCAAAAGACAGGATCAATGATCTAATGGCAGACAATTTTCTTCATTTCAGCAGGGCGACGCCTCACACAGACTGTATTTTAGTTCCACATGAGTGTTGCCCTCAGGCTTAACCTCTAGCGTTTTCTTTTCTACTACTCACTTAAATAAACCAACATGTGCAAAGTGTAAGAGCACGTCGTTCATAAAGATAAGATTTTACTCTGATGTTTTATTTAGTTCATTCTCAAAAACTTTGAGAACACTTTGTATGCGACGCAGTCAAATCAACTGTCAAAATAGCTGAGGAGGACTTGAACATGATTAAATGAAGAAGCGTCCTGAGTTGCAGACCCTGAGCATTAAAACAAAGTCTGCTTTGGAAAGGCGTGTTTCATCTCTTGGTTGGTAAATCCACTATATATAGCATTTTCCAGTTTCTTTCTTATAATAATAATTTAAAACAAAGTATCAAACATCAAGAGAAAAGAAGTTTAACTGAAAAGTAAAGTGAAATTTACCCAGCTGGGCTGAAGCTTACAGTGATATTTTATACTCTGAGTGGAATGTTGTTTTTTTTTAAATATCTGAAAAAGACAGAAAAAAGATGACAAAAAAAAAGAACTGACTGAGAGAACTTATATTTAAATAAAGCAAATGACAGGAACAATGGGCTTTAACCTTTAGAACTTGTTGGAAGGGATTGAGTCGAAAAGATAATGAGTCAGAGAAAGTCAGACAAAAGGACAAAAAAGGTCTTGTTTTTTCCTCCCGAGCTTTTTCTCCTTTAACCTAACCTCCACTCTGCCCTCCACCTCCTCCCCTCTCCCCAGCCACCCACCAACTCTCTCCACTTGGACCATTAATTCTCCCAGCATGCTCTGGGGCCGGTGTGCCGAGTGGACGGGTGGCGATCGGAGCGCGGAGGGAGAGCGAGAGAGCGAGGCAGACTGTGTGTTTGCGCTCACGAGCGGGGAAGAGCTGACAGATCTGGCCCAAGGGCTGTGCAGGGTTGCGTCTGTGCGGCTCGGTCTGCAGACGAGGAGCGGCGCCCAGCAGACTTCTCCCTAACCTGGACGGCCTGCTCGGTGTGTACACAGCAGGCCGGGCAGGCTGAAAAATCCTGCCGGGGATCAGCAACTCTCGACAACGCTGCGAAAGCTGCAGGCAAACAAAACAGCGAGGATGCACAGCGTGCAGATAGCTGTAGAGACTGACGCAAACCAGAGCATCGTGGAGAACAAGGCTGCGTTTACAAACATATCTGCAGGAGAAGGAAAAAAAAACCCCCAAACATATACTAGCATAAGGAATTTCTTAGCAACATATCAGGGGACTGATGTAGTTCAATAAATATCCAACTGACACAAAAAAAGTTGTACTATGCAGCTTTGGAAAGAAAATTTACAAACATTCTAAACAAAACTTTAGCAACAGATTCAACAAATGCACAAAAATAGACCAAGGTATTGCTTATACAGCAAGATGTGCATGCTGTCCTCTGGGAGCACCACGTCGATGTAAGGTGATGCTGTGCTCCAGTCAGAGTCTGCACTTCGGAGCAGTAGCATGGTCAAAAAAACCCACAAAAAACATCAGATTTTCACTGGGGACTCTTAGTACAACCGCGAAGATGAAGGTCCCACAGTGACGTTGCTATTTCAACAAGAAACTGAAGTGCTTCCTAACCATGTCGGTTTTTTTTTCATCGAATAAAACCTCAACCTTGTTGTTTTACCAGCCGAACCGAACCAGAATGTAGAACTTTAACTCTTAACTTAATATAAGGAGCAGCACTGAACTACAAGCCAACACTCACACAGAAACCCAAATGCCAAAAACCAAGAGATGAAAAATCCACAGGCTGAAGGAACAAGAAGGCTCATGAAATCAGATCTGCACAACATTTGTGATGCTGCAAATGCCACCAAAATATATAGGCATAAACTCTAAAGCACTTCCTCCATGTTTAGCCTGGAAGGCTACACGTACACGGGAGGAACCCATTAAAGCTCCCATATTATGCTATTTTTCAGTCATGTCATACAGGTCACAGAAGCCCAAAAACATAGTATATAAGTTTGTTTGCCCCAAATTCATCCTATGTTCGGAGTTTGAGCGGTCTAAAAAGTGGCTCTGAGGAGCCCTCGTTAGAACAGGCTGTTTTTCACAGTCTACTCTCCGGGATGCACTTGAACGCATCCCAGGTTAAGTTTCAGTTTCATTTTCAAAAATGTGGTGCAGCTAGACAAGGAGGAAAAAGACAATTTTCAAATTTGAACGTCTTAATGAGGCTACAGCAACACATACTACTATAAGAAACTCCTTCACAAAGTGAAAAAGGCATCATATGTCCCTTAATCCGAGCAGCGTTTGCAAGCAGCAAAACACACACGGCATGAAAGGAATTGTCCGGGGGGGCTGTCTGTCACTTGTCTGGGGCGCTGTCACCAACCCGGAGGAGGAGGGATTTGGGTTTTTGACGTCACAAACCAGAGAATTTCAAAACCGAGCGTTTGAGCACACATTTGCTGAAAGGTGGAGCAAGCGAGAGAAGGAGAGAATAGACTTTTCTCATTTTGGGGGGGGTTTGTGGACAGGCTCAGGACGCATATTATTGTTACAAAACCATTGTAAAGTGAATTTTGCATAATATGGGACCTTTAAATGGCTTTTCCACTGTTAACTGGGATCAGTGATCCCACTGAAACTCTTTAGCTCATATATCAAATACCCAAATCAATATGTATTTTGAGCAAGACGCTGAACCCCAAACCCTTTCCCAATGGACAGACTGAGTGCGTTACACGGCAGCTCCCTCCACTGAACGTGACTAACAACACTAAAGTGATTTGGAGACTGAAGGACAAGCTATAAAAAAGCACAGCACACTTACCAGTAACCATATTTTTGCAGAAAAAAAAAAAAATATCACAGAAATTATATTAATTTTAACAAAGAAAATTGGTGATGATAATTTCTGGTGCAAAAAACAGTCAAATGTCCAAAAATGTCTTCTTTAGCTGTTGCATTATGCATGATTTTAGACATTCAGCCTGACAGCATGATTTTGAGGCTGGTTTGTTTGTTACGAGGTAGCCATCGCTCTTGGCAGTATCACTGATGTCTCCGCTCAGGTCTCAGTGTTGTGTTATGCCTGCTACTCTTTGGAAATTTTTAAAAATCAAAAAACCACACACAATTTTCTCTTTGGTTGGTGATTTTGTGGGCCAGACTGGAGCCTCTGGTGGACTGTTTTTGGCCCTACGGGCCTCATGTTCGACACCTCTGTTGTCGGAACTGGCACTAGGCCAACTGCGAGAAACTCACTGTATAGAGTTGTAGTGTGTTACAGGTCCAGCACAGAGAGGGAAAACATGCAAACTCCACAAGGAAAGGCCCTGTCCTGGAATAGCACTGCTGAGGTGACAGTGCTGCAATGGGTCTATATAGTATCATGTCAAATAATTCAGGATAATTTGTCTAAAATAATGTACAAAACCTAACTTACATCATGTGGCATGGCGGTTTCAATAATTAAGGTAAATATTTAACAGAAATGAACACTGTACTGACAGTGGAATGTTTTATCCTCCCCTGTAGTGGATGTCTGAGGTGTACATGCTTTCACGAATTCAAAATTCAGTTCAAATTCAATCTTACATGAGAGTTAGGTGATGACTTCCTTCAATCCACCAGCTTCAAAAAAGCTCATAAACTTAACAATTTAAAAAATAAAATAATGATCTGTTTCATGACAGCTGACCTGCAATTGGCTCTGAATGTCATTCCAACGCACAAAGCTATAAAAAGTGCACCGACTAATGTCCACAAAATTTCAGTTGTTTTCCATATGCTCTTTGTTATTGATCATTTCCAGCTGGGTACAGAGAAAAAAAAAAACGGTATATTTGCCAGCTCTGATGTCAAAACAGAGTCACAGGCGACTGTCAATTTATTCTAAAATAATTGCAGTCCGGCAGACCTTTGTTCCCTTGGCGAGGAGCAGGAGGCCCACGAAGAATTAATAAACAGCCCGGCCATGTTCTGTCCAGTGAGATGCCCTCAGGCTAATGTCGTAACGTGCAATTTTAAGTCTTTCATTCTTTCTGCTATCATGCAGCCAAATGCCAACACTGTTCATTTTAAATTAATAGTTTTTCTCTTGTTCGTGTCTCTTTTTTAATTGGTTTTATAACAATATGTGTCCTTTCAGCTATTTAACATTGCTTGTTAGTTGTCACCCTTCCCTTGCATTAGCTTCTGTACACACTGATCTGCTTCTTTTTACTGCCGCCTGTGCTTCTGGACAGCGCAGGCTGCAAATGAGGATCAATAAACTTGTTTCACATTTATACCCCTCATTGTCTCTGGTGCTGTGGATGCTACACTACAGTTTGTGGTAATGGAGACTATTACCCAAACAAAGGAAGACCTACAAGCCTTGTTATTTGGAACACTGACCTCTTCTTCATCTTTCTTACATCTCTGCTATGTTACATTTTACACAATTTAAAAGAGCTTTTTTTTTATTTGCTCCCAGTCTTGCCAACACTGTTTATGTGGCAATTCAATCCAGGCAGTCACATCAAAGAGAGGGCAGCGGTGGCTCGGTACTGTTCACTCTTATTAAACCTTTTCAATTTCACTCTGAAAGCAAAGTATTAGCGAGATGGACAACTTCAAAGACACTGCTAAAAGTTCCAAACAGAACAAGGAAGGAGAAGTGAAGAGGTGACAGTTTGCATGAGAGAATAGTGGGATGTTATTTGGTTGAAATCTAAGGCCACATTTACACAACAATAGTGGAAGTTTTCGAAAATGCTCGGATTCCGTTTCCTCGGAAACGAGGACAGCGGAACTTTTTCTGAAATGCTGCTTCTGCACATGAGCAACGCAGCCGGAGCGAATCGTTCTGCAGACATGCGAGAAGAATTCATTCGTAATAATGAACACAGTGTGTGCTGTTCACTCCTGAATTTGACAGTGGTTCTCTAATACTGGCTCACATGCCAAGACATATTATTTCTTACAAAGAGCAAATACTGAATAGTGCAAAATGACATAGCAAGACAGTTTAAAGGAGCTTCAGTGTTTGCAGTGTGCTGCTCTCTTCGTGCACACATTGGTGGTTTTATTACAAAAAACTGCCACCTGACATGAAAAACATTTCCTTTTCAATGTTTCTGCCATTTCAGTGTAAATGGATATAATTTTAAACACGCTGTGTAAACACGAAAGCTTCCTGTAACAAAAATATGATTTTAATTGAGACGTTGTGTAAAACGGGCCGAAGCATTCGAAGAGGCCCTGGTTCAATATAGCTCATGTGTGTCAGGAGAGTAAGACAATAATTGGTGTAATTATTTCCTGTGTTTATGATGTAGAAAATGAGGACAAGACAAATATTAAGAACCAGATTTCCTTCAACTATAGTAAATATTGGAGGTATTACAAACTTACTTTTAAGGAGAATAAACTGAAGCAAAATTGCCTCCCAGTGAGTTAAGCCGGTCTCTTTTTCTTTTTTTTTTTCTTTAATCTAGGATCAAATTTTAGGCTCAAACAGAGGATTTCTGTCAGAACCACATTACAGAAGCAACAGGAGCAAGTAAGTAAGTAAGCTCCAGGTGATCCTTTTTTTTTAAATTATTTATTTTTAGCCCATTATTACCCACATGCATATTTGTTGTACACATAGTTACAGCTAATGCCTTTTAAATTGTTACTTTGTTGAAGGCATAAATTTGCTTTGCTTCCTTCTGAATTCACCTCAACAGATAAAACAGAAGCATAACAAGAAAGCCACAAACACGTCAGTCAAGCGTGGAGACTGGAGAAGACTTCTAATCAGGAGGCATATAAAAACAAGAGTGTGGGTGGACTGTGGCTGTGTGGGGCATATCTTGGATTATTCACATCCCTGGTGGATAATTGCTAAAAATAACAAGGTTCTCACATTGATTTGTTGTTACCATTAGCAGGCTCACATTTTTCTCCACCAGTCTGTCGTACCACAGCCTTTAATGTAAAAACTGTGTCCTGTTGTTGTGGCCCCTAATTACAATTTAATACCAAGAAAAACAAATGGAATTTCATTTACTCCGTCGAACTCATTTAGCTGTTATTACCTGCAGTTTAATCAAATTAATTGCCTCCAAATATTTGTGATTTTTCTTTTTATTGCCTGAGTGAAACCAGTTGAGACAAAACACTTTAGTCTCGTCGTCTGCTAACTTCCAGGAGGAAACCATCAGGACGCCACGCTGCGCCGCGTTCCTCTCCCACTCTTTGAATTTTTTTAAAGTGCCACCACAGTCATCTGATCTTTTTTATCATAGCATGTCTGGGAGAGACAAACTGTTCTCCTACTTTGCTGGTGGAAAAACAAACAAAGAAAAAAAAATGCAGCTTTGAAATGCATGATTAGGAGCTCAAACTCAAAATCTCAGTTTAACCTGTTATTGAGGGCATGCTGATTTCACAATTTTTTTTCTGAATGCTGTATTATTGTTATTTTTTTTGTCACACATTCAAAGCTAGCTTAATATCTTGAAGACAATTGTTGATATTCAATCTCTGCTGAATATCTTTCTCTGGTTTCTCTTGCAGGAGACTCAAACTAAACAGAACTGGGAGCCATTACTGGCTATGTGGAGAAACACTTCAGTGAGTCGTACAGTTTAAAATGTGCTTTTCTTGTTTTTTTTGAATAACTAATAACATTTCATTGAAGTAACAAATGATAAATGGTATCTATTTTCTATTTATATTAAAAAAAAAGTTTTTTGACTACAATTTTAACAGCTACATTTTCTTCTTCTACTGATTATTTCAACATATATTTTACTTTTCTTAAATAGAAATATTTTTACCATCAAAATTTCACAGGAACGTGTTTGGCTGTGGAAATAAAATGAATTGCATGAGTGTATATTTCGTCATCAAGTTGCAGGCGAGAAGCAGGATGATGCGGAGCAGAAGTGACTCTCAGGTCTGTAGTTTGACACCCTCGCTCTGGACCATGGGTTATCAAACATCCGACCCGTGGGCCAAAAGCAGCCCACCAGAAAGTCCAAGGCCTGAACCATGAAATTTTCCAGCCATGAGAAATTATGACATTAACTGCAATATGTTTTTGACCTATTTACTATGAATTATGTGCAAGAAAACAAAAATTTCATCATTTTCTTCCAGTTTTCTCTTTAAAATATAAAATTCAAATGTTATATTTTGGATAAATGGCTAATGTAACAATACAAACATATTCTGATAACAGTAGACATAGAAACATTAAATATGCTGGAGTTTCTCCCTGATGCAGAACTTACTCCTTGTACAAACATGAGAAGTCTGTCTACAGCAAAAAATAAAACAATGCCATTTTTTTCCCATTTACAACACAAAGGCAAACATAAAATCTCAAAAGGTCCTTTGTTGTTCTAAACAATGAGGACAACTTGCTTCTTCATCTGAAAAGGAGAACACAATCCTCCTCAGGGCTGCAGTCTACTGCGAGAGATTTAGACACATTTTAAATTAATTTCTGTTCCTCTTTCTGTTTTTGAAACTTTCTGTATTTTGACTTTCATTCTGTGTATCTTTTAATTTTGCTTAGTCATTTTATATTCCCGGAAATTTCGTGCCATGAAATTCCGTTAAACCCTCTAGACTTGTAAATATTTATAGACTATAACACTATGATTTACGGGTCTGGCCCACTTTATGTAGCTCTATAGGAGTAAGATGATATACTTTAATATATAATATATCATTAATTGAGAATTGCAGTGTTTAATGTCAGTGTTTGTGTTGGACCAAATGAGAAGAGATCCCTGGCACCTTCGCGATCATAATATGTCTGTGATAAAGAAACTCTTTGCTTATGTTTCCTGGAAAAAAATAAGAAAAGTTTGAAACGCATGATCCCACTTCAAATTTCAGGTTCAACCAATTTAATGAGTCGGTGCACAGAGAAATATTTACCTCTTTCTGGGGGAGAGATTTGATTTCCTGCCAGTGAAAGAAATACAATATCGGAAGTTATTATGAAACTGACTGTTTTTCATACCTTTTATAACCCACTGTATCAAGTGTAGCTCTCAAACTAACTTGAGACAAATAAAATCATGAGAACTAATGAACACGACGTGAAGTGACCGCCTGAAGCAGGTTTCAGAGAGATTCAGACTACTGAGGAACTTTACACACAGCAGGATTCAGTCACAACACTGTAATAAGTGCAGCGGCTTTGAAGTTCAGAGCCAAAGTCTTTATTCTCTCCAAAGCTCTCTTTTGTGTCTCGTCATCACAAACAGCCGGAAAACTCAAAGTAGAAAGACGTCGCTGGATCAGTCGTCTTACACAATGCTGGGATCATCCGTGTGTTTATAAATCTCCTAAACTGCAGCATGTTGAATGTTTTACACTCACATTAATTTGCCCAATTAGTGAGTAAAAGATAATGGAGAACCTCGTTAGGAGAGGGGAATTAAAGTGAATCCCTTTATCAGGGCCAGTAAAATGTTGTACCAGTTGTTTAACCGTTTGAATATTTCTATCCAGAGACACTGTTTTAAATAGCAACAGAAAAGAACAAAATAGGAAATATCTTAAGGAAAATTTTGAATAATGATAATAATAAAAAAAAAAAAAAAGTCCTGAATCTGAAAATACACCTAGTTCTAGCAATCATCATGCATATAGTAATATTTTCCTTTCTTCTTTTCAGGAAAAAATACCTTTCACATGGCTCTGATGGCGTTCTTCTATCTTCATCAGTCACGTCTCTTTGATCCAACTTTGTACGTGACTTTCTTGTAATTTTTTAATTAAGTCAAAGATGGTTCTACAAAAAAAAAAAACTTTGACATATTTCATGCATCTTCAGTCCTCCATATATATATATATATATAGATACCTGCATACAAATTAAATAAAGCAGGCATCAAAAAGCTGTCATGTCAGTGGACTCGCTAATCAAATCACTGCCTCTATGTGCACGCTTTCTGTTTCTTCTTTCTCGTATCTTTGATGATTAATTGCCTGTCATCCCCCACATGTTTCAGGTGTTTCTTACTGCATTTCCTATAATGTAGTTGGTTGCAATGGTCATCTTCAAGTTTGACTAATAACCAAGAAACTGAATGTTTTTCGTTCCAGTAACCGCTCGACGCTTCAGCCAGTGCCGTTCCTCCATCTCGACGGAGTTTCTGGGAGTTGAATCTTGCTTGGATTAAACTTACTTTCACCTGTTGCCTGCCCGATGTGCCATGCTTCTGGCTCTCTGACAGTAACAATGTCAACACGATGTGCGGCATGTAAAATGTATGCTTGGAACAATCTGAGTGGTTTCATGTCCTGACACTCGCCTGCACACACACATTGGCAAGTCTCCTATAGGAAGGGTCATGAATGTGCATCGAGTGACTGTCAAAGCTCTTTCCAGCAGGAAGAGTCGGAGTCTGACAGAACTTTTTATGGCTGTTCTCTCTGACTAGCAGTAATGAGCAGAGGTCAGTCAGTCTCTGTTGCTGCACCTTAAATCAACATGAATCCACACATCTTACAAACACTGCTTTCTGACAACCTGTACTAAATGTGAATGTGTACTTTGTTCTTGATAACATGAGGCTGAAAACATACGAGTGCTGATAATGTTCTGACGTCGATGTCATACGGTTAGCTTTTAAGATGCTGAAATTTACAACAGTGTCGAAATAACCTACAATTTGTCCAGCGGTTATTACTGCAGACACATGGCAACAGGACTGAACAAGCGGAGGAGACCAAGGCTAAACAGCTCTGGCAAAGAAAAGAACACTGCACAGAAATGTCAAATATACTGAAAGCTTGCAGCGTGACGGGTTGTTCTGCCTTCAGCTGAAGTCAGCCGGGATCGGTTAAAGCGGTATAGATGATGGATGAACAGAGGGCAAAATTAAACTGTGACCTAAAATGCGCTGAAGTATAAAACTATCTCTGCAACTGAAGTCGGACATAAACTGCATTGATATGAAGGTTTGAGATCCAAAAGAAGATTTCTCCAGTAATAAAATCCATCCATCCATTTATCTATTATCTTCTACTTTATCTAACTTCGGGTTTGAACATCTCAGCCGACGTTGGCAGAACAATTCAGAAAAGTCACACACAAACTCACACTTACATCTCAAATGTACGTTTTTGGATTATGATTAAAAACCGTGAGAACATGCAAGCAGTGAAACATCTCCAATCTCACAATCAATCTCACTTTGACGGCACAGTGCCAACCACTACAACACCACGCCATTAGGTGTAGGGTTTTTACATTACAAATACTTTTTTTTGGCAGCTTTAACAAACTGGAAACCACACTGGGAAGGACTGTCCTGATAAAGCTGTGATGTTGAGTGCGTTCACACAAGCAGTTGCAAATCTACCCACCTGGCATTTTTCCTTCTCCTTTTCACTTTGACAATAACTTCCAACAAAAAAAACACACCAGACACAACGTCATTTATGCCAATGTTATGAAAGATATAATATATGGTTCAGTTTTAGAATAAAGAAAATATACTGAATCATGTTAGCTGGTCGAGAAGGGACACTTGAATTGTCCCTGAAAGTTTTTCTGAAATCCGACCTGGAATCAACAGACCGAAAACACTGCATAAACAACGTGCTGAGTTTCAGTGTTTTTTTTTTTAATGTTTTTCTTCATTGTATTAATATGAGATGCACTGAAATGTGACAGATGCATAAGCAGGGGAGAGTCATAAAAGCAAATATGGGCTAAAACAGCCCCTTTTTTTTGGCTACAACTACAGTACCGGTATATGGCTGGAGCATCAAAACCCCTGGGTGAACTGAATAAGGCAAAATGTGCTGAACTGCTTGTTACATTTATACAAGTCAAGCTAACTGTTTATTTGGTGCGTGGCTGGGTTTTCCATTGGATTTATTGATAACACTTTCTGGGGAAAATGAATTGAGTTTTGTGTCTGTTTGATCAGCCAGCCCACAGTAGCTTCTCTCGGGAACAGGGGATTTTGATTGGCACACAAGCAGCTCTTCAGAATTTTTTTTTGTTTGCTTATTGTGTCAAGCTGCAAAGGGAAAACCTGTGAAATAATAACTTAAACAGTTAATTCCTTATTGGAGGAAAGCCTTCCATCCAGAAGGTGGGCATGGAAACTCGTTCATCCGCGAATCTAAAGTTCTAACCGCAACCAACCATGACTGTAGATCAGCATTGTTATCTGTAAATAGGTGGAAATGCTGCCAGCCACAGTGTTTCTATACAGATTTGTCTTGATGTAGGAGGCTTTTGTATACACTGGATGATATAGACTGAGAGAGATGTGAAAATATTGACAGAGTCAGACAGGAGAGTGAGTGTCTGGGTAAAGGATATGGGTAGGCGTAGGAATAAGAGGAGGGGGCTGTTTGTGTGTTCAATATCACGCTCTGTCAGAATCTGTAATATCGCTTCCATTTCATTAGTTGCTACATGAATAGACTTGACATCAATCAGGGCCCGCTCGGCTGATTGAGAGAGAAGTGCTTCGGCGTCATGGAGAACATGGAGGAGCGTCATGGAACGAGCTCGCAGTTTGCGTGAAACACGGGACAACCTTGACCTGCAGAGCAGGAAAGCAAGTCACAGCCCAGTTCGTACCCAGAACCTGGAACGAATACACAGCTCCAACAGTTTGTAAACAATGGAAGAGACTTATAAACAGATATCTATGTAAGTGTTTCTTACTGGGTCGTCGATTTGATGCAAACCACAATGGGATCTGTGTTGGACTCACGTTGGCCTCATTTGAGTCAATAAATCTTGTTTTTTGGGAAATCCTTACCTGAGTTAATGGTGCCATCTTTGTTGTGCGAGGCTAGGACGCAGGGAAGCGGCTCGCCGGCCTTGTGTTGGACCTTTTCACTCTTCAGCAGCTTGAGCTGCTGCGACGTGACCGGCGGGAATCGATAGAACTGGAACGTGAGGTAGATGTTGTCAGGCCAGTCGGGACCCGCGCCCGGTGCTGGTATTCTGTTAAAAGACGAGAGATAATGATAAATCATGAGAGAAGAGGAACTCCTGGCTGCTTTAAGGGCAATTCCAGTTAATGCAAATACTCAAAAACGTACATTTGAGGTTAATTGCTAGTGTGTGATTGCTTCTCTTTGTCCTGTGATGGACTTGGATCAGCTCCAGCACTCTGCCACCCTCCATACCATAAAATGTTATAGAAGATCAATGAATGGATGGATGGATAACAAAGCAATACAGCATGTAAATAAATGTGACTGATTCATCACCCTGGTTAAGAATTGCTGAATAATTGTAATTTCTTCATTTCAAAATCAATGTAGGGAGTAAAGAGGCATGTAGATTGGAAAATTAACGGTTGAAAAATGTCATTAAAACACCTGAAGAAATAAATCACATTTCAGTTGATAAATTACCACCTCAGATAATTCCGGGAAGGAACAAAGAAATTAATTGGTCTTTTTCTTTCACGTCGGAAGCAGCAATTCAGTTTTATAGCTACTTCAAAGTGAAAGCCCACTAAGCATGAGGAGGATTACAACTCGAGGAGCAAATCACAGTCGGAAAGTGACAAAGTGGCTGCAAACCAGACTGCTCACTCAGAAGTTACAAAGTCAACATTCCATTTTCCATTCATAATGTTCAGATAGTTTGGCTTCCTCCTAAAACTTCAGAGCAGAATAACAAGTTTCCGAGAGATCTGTGGATGAAAATAAATTGTATGATTTATTTCTAAAATAAAACACTGTAAATGCAACTTAATTTTAACTTATTCATAAACAAAAAAATGAATTTTCTTTCTTTTCTTTTGTTTTTTTTTTTTTAAAGCAGCAGGCTATGTGGATATGAGAACCTCCTGGTGCTGTGTATTGCTTTCCACATAAATACCACCCTCTGAGTGTGACTTCACACACACGCAAACACACACACATCTAATCCCACACTTCAAAACTGCTGCTGGCCCCAAAAAAAAAAAAAAAAAAAAAAAAACCAGCGAGCCTGGCAACACTCGATTTCAGAGCTGAAATAATGAGCGAGCTTCAAAACCAGCCCTTTTTTCTGTCTCCATCTGATAAATAGATTAGCAATCAGTCATCAGCTATTCAATAATGGAGTTTAAAAAGGAAAATAACGCTTTCAAAAACAAGCGAGGAGTACTGGGGACTATTGGGAGTCCCCCCACCCCCCCCCCGATGAAGACAGACGGAGGTTGAAAGCCGGAGATTTCAAAGCAGAGTCTAATAAGAGCGGCGTGTGACCTCCCAGTCAATCGCACACTGTGGTTTTCCACTGTTAAAGATGCTGCCTGCTACGTCTTCAAAGAGGAGCCGGCATTAATATTCATTCTGTAAACACACAAGATTGATAATTATGGCGCCCGGGTGAGAGGTAGAAATTACACTGTGTATCCACGGGCTCCCCGCTCACCTAAGTGCTGCTGCTGCCACCGCCGGAGCGCGCGTCGGCCATATTCCTGTTTGTCATAATTATGAGGACACACACCCCACACCACAGTCCACAGCCAGCCACACAAAGACATAATGTATGCTCAAGTGTGTGGTTTTTAAATTGCATTTAGGTTTGGCCAGAGATGGGTTTAAAAAAAAAAAAAAAAAGGGACCAGAGAGGAATGAAATACGTTTTAAGACTGTCACAACGTCAACAGAGACGTTCGGCCTATCTCCAGGCATCGTCTCAGAGCATAACAAGGTCATGAAAGCCATGTTTTCGCTCAAATTGAGTGCAAAGAATTTGATTTCCACCTTGTGTGCTCACAATGACAAAAGTAAAAGTAGTCCCTCATAAAGGGAAAAAAAAACTTTCCTTTATTGTTTCATTGTTTATTTTTCTACTTCAGAGATTTCAGCTAAAAGCGTAAAGATAAGAGTTTCCACATACATTTGCAAGTCATTTAAAGTTGTGATTTGGCCATTTGTGATATTATCATAAAAAAATCAACTTTGTGTTGCAGCCTTACTTTCACAGACTTTTCCATCTTCACTCACAGAACAAAAATATTATGAATAAAGGAGGAGTAAACGCTGCTATTTGAACCTGCCTCTGACTGAACTGCAGAGACCGCAGACCTCGAGAAGCAAACACGGAACAAGAGGAGGTTCAACAGAGACAATCCTGCAGCTGGCATGATCATTTCATACATTTCATCAGCTGTTGATGCTTTTGAGAAGGAATCTTGACGACTAATTGATTAAGCGTCAGTTAAACCAATTCAGACTCTGCAGCACTGCTTGAGTCCGTTAAAACAATGTGGTTGGAACCTGCTAGAGACACCCTCCTGAAAATTCAGCGTGGTATATCAGTCGGGTCAACAGAGAAGCTCGTCAACATGATCATAAGTATTTTTTGGCCGATAAACATGAACCATGCCTTTGTGCTCAGCACAGCACTCATTGTAGCGGAAGTGTTTTCATCGAATATTAACCTGTCCACCAAAATGTCGACTCAACATTATGTAGAGCTAAAAGTTTTCTTCTTTTTCTATGGTCAGGAAACTGGCCCACAAGTGTCAACTCTTCAAATAGACTATATCTGCCATCTGATGTCTGGCAGGGAAGCATTGGAAATATTATGTTTCTTTATGAATACAGCCTTGAAAAGTAGTTTCACATTCAGAGCTTCATTAGGATAACTAAACTTTCAAAAGAATAAAAAACTGTAAAGCCTTTTTTCTGAACTGAGACACTTGTCTGATAGGCATTTCATAAAGTTGAATCATATTAGAAAGCACATATGTGACTAAAGTTTCAAAAATTTAATCAAAATGATGGCTGAGACAGCTTTTTCTGATATGCATTATTTTGCTCATTGGCTACAGAACGCAAAATAAGGAAATGCCCATCAATAGATTAAAAAGCAAGATGTGATTACTGTTTCATGGTACAACTCTCCTTTTGCATCTGCTCATCAGTACTGATCCATCCAAACCTGGGTTAAGATGTGCTGGAGTGAATCTCAGTTGTCAACAGGGGAATTCAAGACACAGCGTGAACATTAGTCTCCAGTCCATCCCGTTACAAACGCAGAGGCAGAGGCGACTTGTCGCGTTCACAGTTTAGAGTCACGAAACACTGCACCATCAAATAAGGGTGAAAACTTCATATACTATAAATAGACTCAACTGTTCAGTTTTCAGAGACACAATAAATCGTACCATATCAGGAGATACATCCTTCCTTTTTTGATTGGTCCCTTTATTCAGCTACATGATACTTAACATTTTTTGTGCCAATTGGTGTAAGTAGTGGTGGGTCTTTAAGATAGCGTCATCAAAAAATGTTGCATCTCACTCTGAAAGGAGAAAGATGTAGATGCTCCTCACATAATTTACACACACATAAATATTAGAGCCTTCAATTATATTCCCTTTTGAATGATTTATTCATTTATGTCTCTTTTCAATTACACTCAATCGTCCAGCAATCACCAAAGGAAAAACAAAACATAACAAAACACTTAAACGTTAAAGTTGCTGTGGCTGAAAAACTAACAGTCCCCTCTGTGGGTTCTGGGAAATCACAAGGTAAAACCTTTTTATGAATATCTGACAATTCATTGCTGGAAAAAACCATCACGGTAAAAAGTAAGTGGAAGATAGATGCAGACCCAATAATTTTTGAAATGCTTTCCGGGCTGTAACAAGACTTGAAGTGCTTGTTGTTGCTGCCGCTGAGCCTCTTTTCTGCCACTTCCTTCCTCCACTTGTCTGCACTTAACGGTTCCTGGTATTCAAACAGCATTGACGTCACTGAAAGAACCGTTATCAAACCACGTACCAAGGACACTTTGGCCACAACACTGACACCAAGGAAGGTGAAGTACCCAATGTATTGATCCAAAAACTGTGGGCTTTTTTTTCTGACAGAAGAACGTGTGTGGGCCACGCAAGGATCAAAATAGTGCCATGTTTTGTTTTTCAGGTATGTAACAGAAGTACATTTTACTGTTATTTAAGTGTTAAACAACTGGAATATAATGAAATGCTGCAGTGTTTCTGCTTTCAAGTTCCACAACATCTACCTCTTCAGGGCCGTGTTTCATGTCTGTCAACATGAGTCTAGTGCAGGAGTAGGTAATGGGACAAGGGCGGGAGAGTACATGATGAACACGACAAATTTAAGAACCGCTGGCAGAACTGATGACAAGATAGAGGGACAAAAAGAGAGGTGTGTTTTTTCCACCCATCCTTCAGCAGCCCCCCTTTGCTGTCAACCCCTGACAGAGGGGGATGTCTGCTCCCGGGGTTTTTTGGTGATGGGACGCCGTGCTGACAGGAAATGCGCTGCTCCGCGAATGTGAGTGTCTGTGTGCACGGCTGTGTGCGCTTGACACGCGTGTAGAGGATGACTGGCAGGTCTTCATGCCTGAGATATGTGCATTGAAATCTTGGCTGCCGTTCAAAGCAACTAAAAAAAATAAATAAGTGTGTGTGTGTGTGTGTGTGTGTGGGAGAGAGAGAGAGTGAGAGAGAGCTCTGAAGACATTGAGGTAAAGTCCTTGGCCGTCAACCAAAACGCCTAAAGGACAAGTATCTATTTCTCCATACAGATGAACTGCCAGGGGCTCAGTATACAGACAGATGTTGGCAAGCTGCAGTCAGATCGATGAATTCTCTTTCACCTACAACACAGCGATTCTGACATTCCCAGAAGCACAAATCACTGTAATTGCAGAAATATTAACGGAGGATATAATCACCATGTCTCCGGATAGTGTACAAGGAGACCCTTTCAAGTCACATGCAAATCCACTGTCATGCAGTGCACGTGACCGCGCTGCACGCCTCACCTGGTAAATGCCAGGAACTGGAACACCAGCAAGTTTCCCCGGTGAGGGTCGGCCTCCTCTCGCTTGGGGTCGAAGAGCAGATGTTGTGCGGGGTCCAGCACTTCTGCCGCCTGCCCGCTGCTGTCCACGATGTCAGGGAAGCCGGCGGAGAAGAGGTGAGCCAGCGAGCTCCTGGAGCTGACTGAGCCGGAACTGGAGAAGGGCGAAATTATAGGAAACCTTCAGATTTGCACATCAATCATTTGCCAACTTTAAAGACTCCTTAAAAAAAAAAAAAAAATGTGTTCTTGATGTTTTTACAAGCAGCAGGAGGTAATGTGTTTAGTCTGCGCTGCAGCGGCCTCACTTGGGTGATTTGTGGCTGTAAATGAGGCAGAAAAAATGTTTGGATCCCAGCGCGATGCAGGGCTGTTTTATCATCTCAGGCCCAGCTTTGTTTATCTTGGACGAGTTCCATCGCAACGCAAGATGATTATCTTCGTGGAAATAACGTCTATTGAGTCGCTTCATCCCGTTAAAGTGAACCTGAACCTCAATATCCGGCTGGACTTAACCAAAACGTGGCGAAACGATGATTAGACTGCATGAGGATGTCAGCAATATCCGTCAGGCAGCAGCTCGGCGACAACGCTTGCGGGGGGAGGGGAGGGAGAGTGGGTGCCCAAAGCACTCCCGCAGGATTTTCCAGCATAATTGGCAGTTATCTCTAATCATAGTGGCCACCTGTTTTTCTGCGACTGTGGTAACATTCATAACTTATACTTTCCACGCTGACACCCGAGCACTCTGGGTATGATAAACACAGTGCCCAGATGGCTGGTTAAAGAGCAAGCCATAGGAAAATGAGCGATCGTGCTCGGGCTTATCACAGCACCGCCTGTGTCCATTTGGTTAGCGGTTGAACCCCGAAGTGTCACATTTGTAAAAGAAGGGAGCCTTGATCAAACTAATTAAGGTAACAACAATGAAGCGGGGAGCCAGCGAGGTTTTCCTCTGCTGCAGCATCAATTTCATGCTTCTCCCCCAAGGCTTGAAGTTGCATCTTAATTTTGCCTCGGTGGATTAATATTCAAGCCATCGTTTTTATTTCAAAAAGGGGCCCGATGAGATATGCCCGGTAACTTCAATTAAACTTCTTCAGACTTCATTGTTCTTCTCAAAGAACTGGGTCATCCCACACTGAGAACAGTCAAGAGGATGTTTTGGCTCCGAGTGAAGAGGCAGAGATGTTTCAGCTCACTGAACTGAACAGCATCATGTCTGGATCCAAACTCTGGGATTGGGAAGCTGTTTGCTCGCCAGCTGCTTATTTACAGACTTTCTGCACTAATACGACGCCTTGTTTCTGAGTTACTCTGCCCGTTTGTGTATTTATTTGCAGAGCATACTTTCTCATTTGGCGTCCCGACTCGACAGACCTGGCTACATTTCCTCGGACATTATGCTTGTAAATTCTGTGTTAAATTTTTTTTTCCTGCTCCAGTGAATCACAGTCAAAACCACTGACATACAGCTTTGTTTGAAAATGATTTTTTTTTTTTTCCTCCACTAACAAACAATACTGAGACCATTACCCAAAGTGGGATGTAAAGGCTGACAAAACAATTCCTCTAAATTGGCTCTGAGTTGAATTTGCCTTTAACTAGGAGCCGCGTTATGCTACCAAGCAGACACATGTTGCCAATTAGTGAGCCAATCAATAACTCTCTGTACTGGAGATGGCAAGACAGTCAAGTGTTGTAGAAATAAAAGAGAAAAGTGGCAACACAAGATGACCTTAAAGAGTAAAACTACCACATAAAAAGACTATTTAAAGGAAGGCATAGAGCCCAGTATATCAGAAACACGATAATTCCAGACCACCTATTTTCATTTTACTGAAATTCAGCTAGAAGCAATTCAAACTAAATATTAGTAGCATCTATTGCTTGCAGTTTCAGATGTAACTGGCCTTTTTTAATTGCCATTTATTTTATGGAAGACCTCTTATCTGTGTTTTCTTTGGGATGCTAAGAGCAAACTGGTCCCACATTTTATATTCGAGGCCAGCGCAAATAACTAGCATTAACATGAGTAATGACGATGATTCAGAGGCAACGTGGAGAGAAAACAAACCAACGGTCCAAAATTACATGTTTTAAGAAAAAATGGTCAACACGTTTTTAATCAAGGCCAGTCTGTGTTACTCTCTGAGCAAAGGCAACATAATTAGATAAAACAAAAAGTACTGGTTATATTATGGGGCAATAAAAAACATTCTTTTTAAGTAAGAAAAAAAAAAAAAAAACAAAAAAAACTCAGCATCTCACCATGGCACATTGGTCCCCGGAGTAATGACCGGGGCATGGACCGGGGTAAACGGCAGCTCCTGGAGTTGTTCTCCTTCATCCTGAATCAGACGTGACTCGTCTTCCCGACTGAGGTCCATCTCCAGGTGGGCAATGCTGCTAACGGCCTGGAACGCAATGAAAAGCCAGCAGTATGAAGAGCAGATTAATACATAATCAAATAAATGAAAATTATTTGTCTAATATAATATAGAAGTGCTGCAATGACAGCATCTGGCGAAACCACATATAGCTGATTCCTCGTATTACAACTTGATAACATAAGAGTGTGGAAACATGAACTCACTACACCGTGACAGGCAGGAAGGAATCAAAAAACTGTCTTTACTAGAACATGGAAATCACATCCAGAGCAATTTTGCGTTATGGGGATTCAGATTAAAACGGCGTGGCAATAACAGTGAAAGCTCGCGGTGGATTTGTCACAACGCATTCTGGAAATTGCTCAATACGCTGACTGCTCCAACCCCACGCTCCGAGGAGAAACACATATCTTTAATACACTGCAGCCATATGTCACGAGGGACGTAAAGAGCTTAGCCCGGCTCACTTTGTCCCTATGAACGTCTGCATTCATTCTCAACAACTTTGAGTTACAAGGCACTAAAAAGCCTCCTACATCAATCCACCCCCCTCAGCTTAGTCAGCACTTTTATTTGTGGTCATATGAATCAAGTCTAAAAGCGGCGTGAGGTTACTTTTCTTGATTTTGATTTATTTTGAATTGGCCACAATGAACTGATTAGCTTGTAAATGAGCCGGATGACGTGTGAATCGCAGGCACTACGCTAAGCTGTTCTGTTTTTGCTAATTTGACATTTGTGGAGAACCGCAGGATGTCTGAGGCAGAAGGAGTGACTTCACCACATTAATCACTCACTACAAGTCTCCAGGCTGTTTTTAAGAACCACAAACTAACAGTATGTTGATATGCATCTTAAAATCTGACACCTGTCATCCGGATTTAGCGTTAATTCTCTGCATATGTTTCTTTAATGCTTGTGTTTACTATTACTAATCCGTATTGAAACCATTTGTTTTCTCTAAGGAATGCCATGTCTATGGAAATGCTCGGTAAATAACCTGAGATGAACACAATACATCACCCAAGCAACTGGTGAGCTGTGCCAAATGCCAAGGCAATTTTTCAAGCAATCAGGAGCAGAAAACTTCAGGTCGATTCCAAAGAAATGCGTCAGTGGAGACACACAGAGTGTATCATTTGCAGCCAAAAGAAAGGGAATATGTATGCTTTTATTTTTATTCTATTCTTCATCTAACATTGGATCCGTTGCAAGCAGTCAGTGTTATTGGCCTGCTTTCACACAATTTCACCCGACTTCCAACACGGGGTTTCATATACGGCAGGTGCACTGGCAAAAAAAAGGCACATCACAGGAAATGGGATGCAGGAGTGTGCTGGTTTGCATCATGTTGCAATATGCTTTCATTCTGTACACATTGTTTGCTTTAAAGACAGGAGAACTGGCTGTGTGTTTGTCCATCTCTCAATTCATTGTCTGCTATTTGAATAGGATAAATTCATAAATAAAGTAAATGAATGAAATGAGACACAAAATAGTTTCTACTTAACCCTTTCCTGAACAATTTTTTTTCATATTAAAAGTAAAAAGCTACAGATGTAACTGAATACAGAGTTATAACTGACTTTTCATGTTGAAATATTTAACACTATATTAACACTTATTACTGTATTCTTATTTTTATGTCCACTGTGACAGGAACAGCTTTCCAGGCTCGCTGCACATTGAACTGTAAATCAATCTAAGTGAATACAATTCCTCCACTGCTATCAGTCATCATAAAGTTGTTGTATATACATCTAGGTAATTCAACAAAGGTGTATAAATTCACAACACATTTTAATCAAGACATGAGCAACAATAAAAAGCTTAAATAATGATTGGAGTTTTTCTTTGGAGTGTATTTTTTTTTTTTTTACTAATCATTACAGTAAATGCAAATACTCATTTATGTTCAACTGTATATGATGGGGTGCTGAAAATAAATCTGCAAAACATTAAATCAATTTAATAGTGAAAAGTAATGTGTATATATTAAATGACTGAATTAAATGCTAGCAAGTTATTGTCTATGCATGTGCATGCATTTCTTTTTTAGCATTTAGTTAATTAATTACTGAGCTTTTTTTCCAATTTAATAGTGTAATGCTCATAAATATTCTCTTTTCAGACAAACGTCACTCTGTAAATGCCTGAGAATCAGCTCAACATCTCTAAATTTTGTGGCAAACATTAATCCTCTCTTTATTGTCATTGACAGATACACAGCTGGAGGGGTTTTAGCACAGATAATTAGCTAAACAGTGTTAATGGTGACATTTTCCACTGAAGTGTTTTTTTTTTTTTTTAAATGTAGTCTTTGTAGAGTCTTCACGGTTGAGTAGATCTATTAGAGGACATGTATGGTTACAGATTATTGAGCTTTCCATCAAACATGTTGTTAATAACCTCAGCCCAGGAAATGCTGTGCTGTTACATGTATACAACATGGACAATGCATCTTACAACTCCTACACACACTTTCCTCCGCTGATGAAATGACCAGCAGTGTAATAACTTAAGCAGATGATAAGTCATGATCTAAAAGCTTTAACACATCAAAAAGCTGTAAAGTAATGGCTTCAAACTGTATGTGACCCCTGCTGCCATTAAGTCTTAAGCTGCTTGATGACATATGAGGGACTTTTATAGGCAGGTGCGATCAGGTTATGAGGTTAAAAAGGACGAATGGAGGTTTCAATAATCATTTCTCTGATGTAGTGGATGAGCTGGTGGGGTGATTGAAGAAATATGTATAAGTACAATGTCAAACAAACTCACTTTAAATATTAGAACTGACAGAGAAAATCAAGCCATCTGAACTAAACATGGAAACTCAATGATTCACCAGGATGTGATTTTTTTTTAAGTAAAGTCGTATATTCATCAACAATTTCATGAGGAACCCTTGTGCCTTATTTACAGCAGATCTACTGCCAGAAATACTATGATACACTGCATCTATGATCTATACAGCTGAGCACATAAAGAGCACTGTAATATAACATGGTGCAGGTTTGAACCCAGGCAGAACTTCCTGTGTGGACCGGACCTTGCCTGCTCTCCCTCAGTGGCCACAAGTTTGCTCACACAGTCCCAAAAATGCATTTGAGGTACTAGTGACTCCCTAAACTATTGTTGCATAGTTGCACTATTTCAAAATGTTGTTATTGTAACATTTTAATTATTGAATTAGACATAAATATGTGTGGTTCACTGTCACTTTAGGTTGCTCCACCTGTCCAGAATGTATCCTGCCTTCATTGACTGAGGTCTTCTTCAGCCCCACAAGCTGGATATAGCAGTAGAAAAAAAGTAGATGGTCAAATACATACTATGGTGCACGACTGCATAATATGCAATACTCTTATATAACACTGCGCACTGTGGTATCTCATATTATATTATGCTAAAATGAGGGATACCTTTAAGTACTATGGCATAATTGGATATGATGTGACGTCCTCATTGAATTCACTGTTCAGGGTATAAAGAACATGTGGATTTTAAGATAAAGAAAAACTCGCTGAACCATCTCCTATCAACGTAATTACAGATATATATAACTAATAATTTGTTTTTTTCAACAGTAGTGTATAACTGGGTCTTTCAAAAATCAAACTGAATTGTGCCGTTTTGGAGAAATATTGAGCATCTGATTGTAGTTTTATCTCCGGTAAGCCTTAGCCACAGTTCCTGGATTATTCCTGCGCTATGATTCAGAGCTTAAGCTATATGGATTTCAAGCCGGAAATATGGGAGAAACCTATTGAAGCTGCTGGTGTCTACTTAGAATATGAGCAAACTCCTTTTCAGCTGTGCTGAGATATGAACAATCACACGACACAGTGATTGACTGTAGTACTGTGTAGGCTGAAGTACTGGGAAAAACATCTCCGGCTGGATTAAAGTTACTGTAGGAAGGTAAACATCCACTCTCTGACCGACTTGTGGATGTCTGCAGTGCAGGGGACCGTCGCAATCCACAGCTCATCACGGGGCTTCAGGCACCACTACAGACCAGACTGCTCCCTTTGCATTGAAAGACTGAGGCAGCCTCTGAGTGAACAGAGGTGAAGGTATTTCAGGCATGGCCAATGAGAGGAGACAGTGGGGATTTATACCCCATCTGGTGTGGGAACACCTTGGGATGCCTGAGGAGGTGCTGAAGGAAATGGCTCGAAGAAATGCACCCAGGCTGCTGTGCTCAACTCTCAAACCGACAGACCTGGACTCACGTCAGAAATATAATGGGTGGAAGCACACCGAGGTGGAAGGATAGTAAGACGCAAAGCAATTCTGCATAAACTGACATGGTTTTCTAAACGTTGCCATTTACGTTTAGACACATTTTTGCTTTGATGTTGGAAACCAGACAACATGGAATATAAAAAAAAATCCATGTGAGCACAGGGAGAACATGCAAACTCATAAAAAAATACCAGAATGAAAACACTGTCAGAGCGAAGCATCCTCGTTATTTGTGTTTTCATACGCATTACTAAAAGATAAGATTGACTCACCACAAAACAAAAAATAAATAAATACAGTTCCACAGCTAATTATAGTTGAGCTGATTCATGCAGCGAGGCACACAAACAAAAAAATGCCAAAAAGGAATTTCTCTTTGACAAGAAAAACTCAGAGATTGCCAGAACAGTCGCTATCTTTGTACGAGCTATCAGAAATGAATGAACACTGCTGCTTCATCCTGGTACATTGGATTTGTTTAAAGACGTTATATAACAACTTTGAACAATTACTAATGGCCAAGCTCCTGGAGACGAGTGCTGTAACCCCAACCGGAGCCCTTTACAAGTGGAAAAACTAAACTAAACTATCTAAACTATACTAACTAAATACTAGTTTAAATACTAAACTATCCACAAAGCTGCACTAGGAGCTAGAATGCTGTGGGAAGTACGATGCACTGAGCCCTATCCTCTAATGTCTGAATGTTATTCCCTTTAGTCCGTTCATTGCTTTTCACCTGTTGTCCCCCCCCTCGAGGGGGAGTCTTCTCCAGTTTCAGTTGCTGACTCCACTATTACGAGGGCCTACGAACAAGCTCCGTCCAGACCGGGAGGACACTCCTGTTGGTGCTGTGCCCGCAGACTGGCTTCGGTTCTCCTTCTGGGATCCGTGGTTCTTGTGCTGGACCGTCCAATGGACTGTACTCAACATAGTCCTAGGCTTTACTTCTTATTGTCTCATGCCAGCTGTTGCCAAAGCTGTCCGTCCCTGGGAGTGGGATCCCTCCATACTGTGGTTCTCCCCAAGATTTCTTCTTTTCCCACTGGGTTTTTGGAGTTTTTTTTCTTGCTGGATGTGAGGGTCTAAGGCGGTGGTTGCTTTGTTTTGTCTCATTACTGTGAATTTGACATATTAACATTATGCTTATTCACTGTTTTTATTTTTACCAACCAATGTAACATCTTGAAGCCCTCTGAGGCAACTGCTGTTGTGATACTGGGCTATACAAAAATAAATTGAATTGAATTGAAAAACCCAAAATGAGTTAAAATGGACCTGTAGGGTGTTTGTAAAAGCTATTAATATATTCTATTTTTGAACTGTATTGGGGCCACAAGTCCAACAAAACTAAGGGAAATGATGAAGTAACTTACTGCTTTTGAAGAAAACCGTGTGTGTGTGTGTGTGTGTGTGTGTGTGTGTGTGTGTGTGTGTGTGTGTGTGTGTGTGTGTGTGTGTGTGTGTGTGTGTGCGCGTGTGGCAACAGTTTCAGTTCATCACTGAAATGCAATGATTTACACGCAGTAAAACACACGCCTGCACTTGTGAAACATCAGCGTTTTATAGCATGTCTTTCCGCATCAAAGAGACGTAGTATATATTATATATGAATGCGCAAACTGACTTTGATAAGCAGAGAAACAGGCAGGGTTAATCCCCGGATTACAGAATGATGATTTCCACACAATTCTGAGAGGTGCTGCCACTGTTTCTGATGTGCAGTGTGCTGAGCACCAAATATATGCATGTCTGTGGGTGAACAAGGTCCAATTTAGCAAAGACAAGGCAGCTTGCAAAGGCAAAATGACTCTGCAAGTCAATTCTCTGCAGCAAACACCTACAACTGTGGGGAACAGGTTGCCCCTGCGCATTCTCAAGAAATTATTCAGCTCAGCAGAGATACTGAAATCAGCACAATATAGCTGACTTCCTCGTTTCTGCTGCAGCATATCCCCCAGATGCAACCACACAACTTTGTTCAGATGCATGAGGCTTGTTAGCAATTAAAGCCTGTCAGATATTTTCCTCAGATCTAATTTCCACTCGGTGCTCATTCAAGTAGAAGTGTGAGGATGAATTCAGACAAAGATGGGTGAAGAAATCAATCAAACTCAACACAAAATTACTGCGGTGTGTAATAGCTAATCTACTCAATTCCTTTCTGCAAACCTAGACTGTAACGCACCCCAAGGCCTCAGACTGGATAGGAAAAAATGCACTCAAGGATCAGCATCATATTTTGCACTGAAGTCCATTTTAACAAGTGAAAGAACAACCTCTTTCTCCAACTCACTACTAATAGTTATTGTAGTTATTGGATCTGTAGATACTTGGACACTTGTTTTTGTCCAAATGGCCTGCCGTCTGGGACACACCAGCACTTGTTTGTAATCAGCACCACTTGCTGATAAATGTCCTCACAGCAGGAAAACATCTTTTAGATCACTTGGAGATTTTGTTGAATCCTGTACCAGGCTCAAAGACGTCTACAAACCTTTCTTCTGGTGGCCTTTGCGATCTTTAAAGAGCCTGTCATGTTGCCACACTTCATCAGCAAAGACACCAGCAATATATCAGACCTGTTCTACCCGTCAGTCCTCAACCAGGTTCCAATCATTTGCAACTAATCAGACAGTTCTGCTGTCAGTTTTATGGATCTAAAGAGATGAGATGACTGCAATTTATGTTCTTTTTCTCCCTTATGATTATCAGCCCGTTTTAATGATCTAAAATGTATTATGGTCTGATAATATCACTGTAATATTCACAGCAATTTCAGAGAAGATTTAAAGTTTGATAATCTCACTAAGTCAATATTTTTGGGGTGGGATCTGCCAGTTGAGTGAAAATATTGAATTAGGTGTCAAACTGAAGTGCAGACGGGATCAGATGGAATGAACTAATTTGAAAAAAAGTGCATTTTGAATTTTGAAGCAGGATTTAAGGGGCAGTGAGAAAGTCAATGTCAATGATATCTCAAGGGAGAGAGCTCCACAGGCGAGGGGCAGGAGGGCTGAAGTCCTTAAACCCCATCACAGGCAGTCGGGCAGGAGGTGTAAGGAGGAGGAGGAGGAGGAGAAGAGAACAGGAGGGTGTGTAGAATGAGATCAGAGCGTTACTACATTATAAAGAGCCTTGAAAGCGAGAGGCAAAAATCTTGAAATCAATACGGTATTTAACAGTAAGCCTGTGTTGCTGCAGGAGGACAGGGGGCAATGTTTTCTCTGGGAGGGGCTCTGCTAATGGTCCGTGCAGCGGAATTCTGATACAGAAAAGAAGCAGCTAATTGTTAAAATCATTAATGCAGGGAGTCGGAAAAAAAAAGCATATATTAAACACATTTTTCCAGGGGGTTAAATGTGAGACTGTGCAGGACACTGGCTTGTTTAAAAGGAACTGCAGCAGTCTGTGTGGAAAGATTTGAAAAGTCAAGTTAAAGAATAATGTTTCTTTTGATTATAAAGATGAAAAGGAGCCGCTCCGGCACCTCCAGCGGCTCCAAAGACAAAGAGTGAGGTGGGTTGGTGTTCGGTTATGAGGTTTTCTGTGTGTCTGTGTTTCTATGTGTGTTTGCATGCCTGTGTGTGTGTGTGTGTGTGTGTGTGTGTGTGTGTGTGTGTCTCTGCGGGTATGGGTTGGGAGGTGAGAGATGTAAAGGTGAGAGTCTTTGAACTCTGGAGAATAACTGTCTGCATATTCTCTGAAATGTATGAAGTCTGAGGTACCATGTTGTGTGTTTTTGTGATACAATAAATAGCAAACCTTGTAAATGCATCTGTGACTCTTACTTCAAACACGTACGTGATGTATGAGAGGCTATATGTGCGCATGTTTCGTCTGTGTGTGTGTGTGTGTGTGTGTGTGTGTGTGTGTGTGTGTGTGTGTGCGTGTACGGGGGTGGAAATCTTACGACATGTGACAGCTGGTGGGCCGATGCCAACGGGGAAGGATGGAGCAGAGAAGGAAATGACTGTTGCCACGGCAACGCCGAGCTGGAGTGGCTGATGGTCGGGTAGCGTGAAGTAGCTGCCAGCTGAGACAGCGAGAGCTGCAGAGAAACAATGCAAATGACTCGCTGTTATTATTATGATTATGAACAACAGGGCTCAGGAATATACTTCACGCCAGGGAGACACATGTGCCGTCTCAGATGACAACAACAGCCCATTACACCGCTTTGCCGCTCATAAGTACCTCTAACTCCACCCGCTTCCCCACCCACCATCTTTTAACGTTGTCACCCCACAGCAGGTCGGATTCAATGCTGTTTGTGTCCTGCCTCTCAAGACTTGAGTGGAAACAAAAAAGAGTGTACCTTATGATTTGAAAGCTTTTGTTGTTTTTTTTTTTTCTCCGCGGTCGTCTTAAGGATTACCGAGACACGGCATACAGACATATCAATTACTGCGAGTGCGGGATTTGAAAATATGTGATCCAAAGCAGCTGAACAGCACGGCCACTCCACTTCTACCCAAAGCAAATAAGTTTAAGAATGAAGAGCAGAGCTACACTCGCTGCATGTTTCATACAGTAAGAATATACAGAACATGACATCTGCATCGATTAGCAACAGCAATTTAAAACAGCTCATCTTTGAGTGATAATTTGTCAGAATTTAAATTTCCATATTGACACTGACTCATGCTAATGTATGTTTTAGGGCCGTAATTTATTCTTCAGTCTAAAAAATGCACTAAGTGTAAGTAAAAAAAAACACAAAAAACATTTTGCTTTAACTTTTTCCTCAGGACACATTTAAACAGAACCTCACTTGCTTCCATTATAAATTCTAAATAGCTTACTTTATTGTCAACGGAACCCATTATTGCTATTGTTCATCAAGTTGTGGTGCTGATAGCAACTGAGTACCATATCCCTCTCTTTTTGGTTTTTTTCTCTAGTGGATATCTCACATGAACAGCCCGGGGTGAAAGGGTCAACATCGATTGAAAGCACCGAGGAGTAAGAGAAGGAGAGATAAAAGCTAAGAGCAGTTAGCGGGGACTATAACATGACCTTCTAATGGCTTAGTGATGGAATAAGTGCCGTTGAAATGCACGAGATGCTAATGTGATGGCCAGCTCCAAAATTTGCATTGCACCTGGCCGCGATCATTGATCTTTCTTCGATTAGCAGTGGCAGTAAAGTAAGTTGAGGAGGTCTGATGGTCTTTTTTTTTTTGGGCCACCTGCAGCTAATGCAGCTAATAATGGGGGACACTCAGGCATGCCTGTGCTTGACTCGACATAGATTATACCTCTGGCATAACTGAGTCCACCCCAAGGTTTCCACCCAAGATAACTCACAGCAAGGTATTTTCTATCATCCGCTGACTTTTGAAGATAAAAAGGAGTTTTTTTGTTTTTTTTTCTGACCTCCTTATAAGAACCTTTCACTGAAATCAAATGTAGATAAATGCAGGGAAGAAACTGGATCTGACATTTTGATCATCACTAAAAAAATCCTTGTTGCAGAGACACTTTATACTCAAAACTGAACTATTCTTCTTCTTGAAGTGTAACTGGCTGTGGAAACTACAGGTTGGACACTGGACTGGACTACTTACTTCACCCACTACCAGATAAAGTTTCAAAGAGCTGTAGCTTCTGATTAGGGAATGTTCCACTGGCAAGACAAGAAGTTTATTTAGGTCTGTTCTAAGGCTTGTTTGCCTTCAGGGAAATAAGGCTCTCTTTGCTGTTGTAGCCCTTTTTCATAAACTAGGCCAGTGGCTATTCACTAACTTACTACCAGAGTCCTGATTTACCACAAACAAACTAGAGACGTGGAAACTTATCGCACTGTGGATAAACTGGCAAGGTCATTACCAGGTTACATAAATACAATCATTCATCTTTATTTGGGTGAAACAGTTTTCTATTTCACTGTTTGCATGGCTCGTATCTGTCTATAATTTTGATGTACCTTTCAGTTTGTTTTGGCCTTCACCGGATCTATGAACATCAAAAACAAACGGCTCTCCGGGGGAAACTAAAGATAAAGTATTGAACCATACCGAGCGATAAAAAAAGAGGACACTCACTCACTCGCTCACTGATCTGTTGGAGACAAACGCTCACTGATTTTGGCAGTCATCAGCAAACCGCGGTATTGATGGGATTCTGTGAGGCACACGTGACAAACCCCAGAGTGGACGACAGTGTGCAGGCCGCTGATAACTCTTCAAGGTAACCAGCTCAGCCCCGTTCTGCATGCGGGCTGAGAGCAGCATGCAATCAAATAAAATCAATTGTTCATGGCATGCCAAATTTGCTTATTAAAAGCAGCATGTGCTTGTTTGAATGCTCCGTGAACACTTCAATCAGTTCATCTTAGGTGTATTATTGGCAAAGTGGCAACTCAAAGAGAAAATATTGCCAAGAAAATTCAGTTTCCAAGATAATAAACTGACACCATGTTCAGAGGTTAGCCAAAGGTTAAAGCTGTTATTTTATCTTAAAACAGTGAATTACAATTAAGTTATTTCTGTTTGATGATCACTGATGTGCTCTTGAAGAGTAAAATAGCGGCGGTAAAATTCGCTCCCGAGACAAGATCAAAGATGTGTTCTTAGCGGCACAGTGTTAGGTGTTTCAAGCTTCAATCTATTCAGCACAAACTCTGTTTCAATAAATGTGCTTATTAGTTTTGAGCTGTGATTTGGTCAGGATCATTGGCGGTGCTGTATGGAGGCCAGATCACCACAGCCAGGTCTTCGCTCACTGCCTCAGTATTTCACTGTTATTACACAGTCAGTGCAAAGGTCTTTCGGCCCATGGACTCCGCAAAACACATTTTGCATTGCTTTCGTTGATCTGGAGCCCACTTTCAGCTCGACTCTGTCAGGTCCCCGTCTTGTCATTTATCCCTGCCTGTGTGTTTGCGTGCTTGTGATGTGTTTGTGCGCCTGCAGCTTCCGTGCGTCTCCCCCTCGTGTTTCCAATCAGCCCCTCCTGTGTGTGCCTAACTACCCTCATGTGGTTCACCTGTGTCTGCCCCTACTTAAGCCCCCCCCCCCCCCCCCCCCCCCCCCCCCCCAGTGTTCTTTGTGTTTACTCGTTTGCTGTCATGTTTTTGGACCTCTGCTTGGATTCTCTGTAGCCTCGCCCTTCTGAATACCACGCCTCTGGACATTTTTTTTCAAAGAAACTACAGTCTTGACCAACCCCTTTCTTTCTCCGTCTAGGAAAACTAGACCAAACAAAAACATCCCCTACTTCTGAACAGAGAATGAAGATTAAGGTTATAGTTAACAGATGATGCTGGATTCAATCTTTTTTTTCTTTTTTAGAGAAATTAGCTTGTTTGATGATTGTAAGAAATTCATATTCAAGGTTTTCATTTATATTTTGAGGAGACTTGAGAAAATGTTTGATGGAAAAGTTGCTGGTTTGAATTCCTGGACTGGCGAGAGATATGGGTGAAGAAATTCCCCATTGTCCCCCATGATCATCCAAATGGTCCCTTAAATCCCTGCTGCTTTGAGATTTGTCCTTTGTTAAATGTAAAGGACAACTTTCACTGTATCACACTGTATCTGTGACAAACAGGATAAATAAATATTTCTAACCATGAGCAAAGATTGTTAAAAGATATAGGCTCCTCACCAGAAACTGCCTGCCCCTCCACTTTGCTCATTTGCCTGCAGCCTAAAACCCTAAAACCAGTTATTTTGGCTGTTGGAGTCGGTCAAAATGTCGTCACAACTCAAAATGTCCCAAAATGTCAAGGCCAGTCGACTGTTACGAGCCAGCACTTGCATGCATTGCAAAACTAAATCACATTATACACACACAAACACAGGCATGCGTGCACAGACGTGCGCACAGACACGCACACGCAGTCCCCCGTTGAGTCAACACATCCTGCACATATAGGGTGTGAAAGACACCAGATACACCCTGCATGAGACACACACCAAGGGGAAGACGTGGAGCGAGGCAATTAGTCGTGGCACTGCTGTGGCTGCCAATGATCTGAACTCAGCCTGTTTGCCCTGACAGCCAAGCAGATCATCTGTTCATATTATGGCCTCGTGGCTTTTGTATGTGTGTGCACATGTGTGGTGTTAGTCCCTGTGTATAACTGAAGAATACACCCAACAGCAGAGGACACAGAAGCTTGGAGCAAATTGGACAATAGGACAACAGTTGGCCAAATAATTGCACAAGAGCATGAGGAAAAAAAAAAAGTCAAAGATTGGTAATCGTATGATTATGAGAACATGCTGTTTACATGGTTTACATTTGGCGGCCTTATCGCTCAGACTGCTGTTTCAGTTCTTGCTTCTCATCCTGCAGACTGACGTTCAGCCTGATTTGTGGGATCTGACTGATCTTCTTAGTATCACCTGTTCTGTTTATCTCAGCGTGTCAGATTTGCACCATACCTATTATAGAAAAATTGTTTTGGTTTGAAAGATTTTTCTTTTTTAATCCCACATGGAGCAGGATCAGACACTAGTAAAGCCAACCACCCCGTATCAGGCTCATTTGTTGAAGCAGCTTAGATGTGACAATGAGTCCAAACTGTAAACGTCATTATCAAAACACGTTCACGTTGAACATTATAATTATTCATGATAACAGAAGGTAGAGACACATTTATTATGTGCACAGAATGGAAGTTATCATTGCTATAAGTTCTAACAGATTGTGCTTTTTTAATTGCTTTTACTCTTAAAATGTGAGGTGGTGCTAAAATCAGAAAATCAGCATTACAATATATGTAATTTATTAAAATATTTTCAACAGTCTTACAGTTCTAAACATGTTTAAATTAACTGATTAGCAACTAAGTGGAAGCTAACAAAAATCTTATTTTTGGAGAAGGGGTGGAGTTTAATACCAGTAGCACTTTTTCCCACTTATTGTTGGGCATTCAACCATTTTAAATTGTTGTGGTTATTTATTAGTTTGGCAGGATAACCATAAAGAAATGGAAATAAGTAACTTTAATCCAGTTCCAGTGAAGTTCTGTGCCGTTCCCTCCCTGCACCCTTCATGTTTCCTCACCAACGGAATTGTCTTTCTAGACATGGATTCGAATCAGACTGACAAATTCTCTTCACAGGGACCAACAGGGACATTGAAAATCAAGCGAAGAGGTCAGGACGAGAGACACGGATAAAATATTGAAGTGCTGTTGAATTTCTTCAATGCTCTGTTGTTCGACTGTTTTCTCTGCACAATTCCTTTGGAATCTGGGAAAAAGTAAATCAGAAAATCCCATATCTTTCTGCAAACCGTGTCTGACATCTTTGCCTTTCCTGGTAAGAGGAAACAAGTTGAACTAGTTTAGGAAACTGTAAGTGATGCACAAGAAATACGGAGTACCAAGTCGAGTAACGAGGGGTTCATGCGAGTAAGAGTGATAATTATGTGAGAGTGAGATGAGAGAAAATACGAGTAATGACATGCAGAGTAGGGGCGAGACACAAGAAAGACAGTGTCTACATTCTCTAAAGATTAATGTGAAGACAGAAAAAGAAACACATCTTAATACGGCTTACAGGATAACAGAAAATGACAGGGTGTCTACAGGTTTTAGCAGTTTCAACATCTGTGCTTTCATAGCAAAATTGAAAAAAATTGGCTCATTCCTGAAAGGCTGCTCTCTGACGCAAAAGGAACAGAAATCCATTGAGAATTCAATTGGTTCTTTTTGACCAATTTATCTTCGCCCAATTCCAAGAACCTGAATAGTACAGGCTGACACACCGTGAGCGGGTTAATCAGATAATACTTGTGTTGAAGTCTTTACAGCAGAGTGAGCGGACTGAAAAAGAAAAGTCAACTGCCTTCTATGACAGCGCGTTGAAAGGATAGCTCAAACAATTTGAAGTGAGGGTACATGAGGGACAGCCGCTGCACAACCCGTGCACATAACAGAATGGAAACGATGCTAAGAGCCGGGACAAAAGTAAAATCCACTCCGGGCATTGTGAAGAAAGTGCGCAAAGTTAGATGACGTTACAGTCAATCGGATTTCCAGATTTCCATTTCTGAAGCAAAAACACCACATTTGTTTTCCAGTTGAGGTGATTTACTGTGATGAAGCACACCAGATCTCCGACAAATGTTTGGTTTGTTAGTTTGAGGTTTTGTGTATCTGTATTGTGAACGTTGTCCCATGATAAATTCAAATTTATGTTTTTTGGTACCATCGAAGATAATGTCTCATTTATACGGATAAATGGAAAACTTTGGTTGCATTTTGGGTGTGAATTTACAGTGCTGAAGGTGAAAGGTGGAACCCATGCAATTTCGTTGCACTTGTAAGTTCGGTAACTTGTTGCGATGACAATAAAGACAATTCTGAATTCTGAACTTTTTCAAAATGCTCAGTCAGTAACTGTGAAAACAGGGGAAACCCAACTTTTCAAAAACACTCCAACACTTACAAAATAACCAACAGCACCAACTCGTGGCCTGGCATGAAACTTCATCGTGTTCAGTGGTTCTGCTGTTTCTGTGCAAAATGTTGTGGTTTCAACGTTGAAAATGTGTTGTGTACATGGGGCCAAAAATTTGCTATTTTTATTTTTTGCACGCAGTTGTGACCTAATTAACTTTTGCTTTCTGATAAATACGTTGTGAGTGGGGTTGTGGTTAGCACTGTTAACACTGTGAGGGGTTCCAGTACAGATGCAGGGTATTTCTCTGTGAAATTTACATGGTTTCCATTGCCAAAGAATATGCCCCCTAGTCTAAATAGCTGCCAAATGTCCAACTCCCAAATGCATTAAAAAAATATACATATATATATATATATATATATATATATATATATATATATATATATATATATATATATATATATATATATATATATATATATACATTAATGTGGCAAAAATATTAGTGTGTGACTGTCTTTCTGTCAGTATGAAACTATATTGTCGTTATCTCTTGGCTGAAAAATGACTTCATTGAAACTTCCCACAAAGAGTGAACATAAAATCCAGTCAGACAGGATGTCTCATTGTGTACTGATGTGATCTCACATTTGCATGTGTATGAAACATTGTTCAAAGTCATTAATTCATCCAGCTTCTATATCATTTAAGCAGTTTATCTCACTGACAGCTGCAGACAGCTGGAGACGAACTCAGCTGACTGGGGGTGAAGGCATACCACACAGGCACACAAGCTCTTCACAGGAAGGCCCCCAACCCAGACTTGAACCAGGGATTTGCTGTGAGGCGAGAGTGCTAACCAATACTTTTATTCTTCATCTTGAAGGTTTCAAATGAGACTGATGCCTCAAAATGTAATTATGAACTATAGTTTCTCTTAAACCTTTAACAGCTTTTCTTTAAAGGTCTCACAGTTATAGAACTGTGGGAAAAAATGTTTCATGCCATTTATGGCTAAAGTTCTTTGATAATACGTGCACTTTGAATAATTAATGTACAGAATGTGATTGACTGGAAAATTAATGATGAATTAAAAGTAGCCTTCCGTCAGTAAACACTAAAGTAGTGGCGGTCATACTGTAACCTCCACAGTCTAATTATCATACTGCACTCATATAGGAGTTCATCTTAATTTACACTTTAGTTTACTGCTAAAGGCAGATTCTGGTGTCAAACAAACTAAGACATTTAGTAATTAGCTTCACAGCAAGAAAGTAAGTCAAAACAACACCGGAATACCTGCATTCCATCTGATTCTGAGGTATAAATAAATGTTTTACCGCTGGAACTCTGTCAAAATGTGGATAAAGTTGAGAAAAGCTGGGTATTTTCTTCATTTGACACAAGCATGAGACACCAGCTACTCTCTGTGATGCAGGGCCGCTAAAATTAGGTCTGCCTGAGCGGGTGCCAACAGCCAAACAAGCCCTCTGCCAGAAACTAACTGAAACATGGCCTCACCTTCGGCCCACGGACTACCGGACCACCTGGGTCAACAGAACACGAGCGCGACCCCGAAACACGATCGCGGCCCGATGAGAGGAATCATCATCAACAGAGGCAAACAAATTCAGCTGCTCCTCCAAATGTTAGCTATAAATACCGCAGGATCTTTAGCATTCTGCACGGAGGCAAACCAAAGAGTGTCAGGGATCAATAATTTATGCAAACAGGAGAAAGTTGTCAGATCCAACAATGTCTACAGACAGAGCTGGAGCACACAGCTTGTTTACGGAGCCATTTCAGACAGAGATGCCATTGATTCATCGGCGCTTGACAGCCATGTTGAGGAGGAAAGTCTTTTTGTTTTGTTGAATGGGAGAAATATCGTAAGACTGGACAAGTGTATTTTTATTTCAGTATCTTAGAGAGGGTGAAAGAGACGGGCAGAGACAGAGACTGCGTCTGTGAATTTTGCAGCAGCCCGGGTCGTGATGAATTGTGGGGTGGCTGCCATCAGCGGTGGCATGTCTTCACACGGTGTTTTCTCTTTCTTTCTGCAGAAGCTTGGATAGCTATCAGACAGATATCTATGCTCTGTACACTCAGAAGCCCGGGCACTAATGACTGCAGCTTCACACCATTTTTTGCCCAAAGATATGAGAGCACTGTGCGGTGCATACACCTCCTCTGGATTCCACAGAACAAAGCGCAATCTATAACCTTCAAAACAGCAAACATGTTAGCAAACAGTAGTACAGTACTGCCCAATCAGAGCATGTATGTATTTCATGACAACTAAACAGTCTTTGAATGCGTTTGTAGCATTCTCATTGTTGTTTTGGTATCCACCAGCTCCTCAGCTCTTTAGCTCCTGTATATTTAATGCTTCTCATTCATTAAGTCATAATTTTCAATGTTTCATTATTTATCACAGAGTGAAAATACCCCATCCATCTTTTATATCGCTTATCCAATGCAGGGTCACAGGGGTTGGAGTCGATCCCAGCTGACTACGAGTGAAGCCAGATTAAATCACGGACAGGTAACTTCTCAGTTCCTGAGTACGTTATGTCTTTAACAGTGAGTTAGAGATTAACAAGAGCAGTTCAGCCACCACTGTAAAGTTTAAGTACAGGAGTTTAGGAGAAATAAACGGAATATAGAAGCACATCAGAGTGATTCAGATTGTAATTTCTTTCTCATTCTCTCAGTCATTTCGTTTGAGATTATTTTACTTACTGAGATGAACTGTGAGTGGGGTAACAGTGAGGTATAATGCAGTCGAATCCAACCTTTTCTTTTTTTTTTTTTTTTTTAAATGTCATCCCCTAAGAGAAGCCCAGTATGACCACATGTATCTCCTTTCGGCCCCGGGGAACTGCCCACTCACAGGCAGTTCCACTGCCCTCCATGCTTAATCAAAATGAGGGTTGATTTGTAAAGTTCAGGGGTGCAGCACTCCCACCACTCCGAGCCCCTGCTGGTACAATTCAACATGAGTCGACAATACCGACCACTTTTTTTTTTTTGGCCCAGAGAGCTAATACTGAAACTGAGCTGATCTCTCTCCTCCTCCGCTCTGTGATAATGTGTGTTTCTGTGTGTGTGTGTGTGTGTGTGTGTGTGTGTGTGCGTGCGTGCACGCCTGGCCTCATCCGAGCAGAGAGCACCATCTATCACAACTCCCAGTCTGTACTGGCACTTCCACTCAGGCTGAGGGATGATAGTTACGCCCTGTAGCTTGGCACAGCTGGTACAAACAAACACGTGATGTACACACACGGGAACACACACCGCTGCTATGTACTACATGCGGTAGATGTTGATATTTCGACGAAGAGCTGCGTATGAGTCATTGTCACCCACATACATGGGATATCATGGATGGATGAGCGTGCGGTGCGGTTAAATTCATGTCGGGTTCGTGTGGGATTGATCAGCAGAGATCAGATTCCTTCGGGGAGCCGCAAAACATCAGCTGATGCTAATGTGACATTTAATATGATTGGATGCAACTAAGCATGATTATTTATATCATCAGACTTACCTCTGCTTTCCTGGTTTTGGTGGTGATCTAAGTGTTTCATGACGGATACACAAAGACATCACTTTGATTGATGCAAAGTTATTCAGGAAAAAAATAATCTCATGTATTTCAATAAAGAATAAGTGCAAGCATAGTTACACCTCCGAATCATCTGGCTACTGAGAGATATGAGGCAGATGAAGGAATTTCCTTGCTATTTCTTGATTTATAGGATCGACCTGAAATCTCTAACGACAAGGCAGACACAGTAAAAGTCTGGGTTAGTCGAGATTTATGCACCTCATTGAGGGTGTTTTGAAGGGGGCTTGGACCCAAGTACAGGTGGCTGTTGGATGGCTGGAAAAAGTCAAGCTCAGAAATAGAGTTAACACATAACTATTTTCCAGCAAGCAACAAAAAAGAACCACACTACATTCATTCTACCTCCTCACGCAATCTAAAACAAACATGTCTATAAAAATCCACTTAAAGCACATTGAGAATCTGAATTACTTTATGTTAAAATCACAGTACAAATCGTATATTGTGTGTACACAAATTCACACATCAAGTTCTCATTACAATCATATTTTGAAGGTTATTACTTTACTGTAAGACTGCTTTATGCCAATAAAAGTTTTTTTCTGTGAAGGGACATTTTCACAATGCTCCTCTTTTAACTCTAAATTTTCCAGTATTGTGAACATTTAGGATTTGTTTATATAGTAGTGCTTAAAGGAAACAGACACAGGAGGAGCAGAATGGTGAGACTGCTTGTGTGGACACGCAATTTGGAAGAAAAGGGTGAACTGTAGACAAAACCTAATTTTCAAAAAAAAAAAAAGAAAAAGAAAAAAAAAAGCTGGTAAAATTCAATAGGTGACAGAGAGTCTTACCCCGGGGCCTTGAGGAGACTCTGGAGGAGAAGAAGGCAGAGCGCGGCTTGAACCTGAGAGACACAAACCCGACAAAAGCAGATAAAGAAAGATTAGCTTGTTATCTGCGAACATGCAAAGTGATTCCGTTCTCGTTCAGCTTGAAGTCTAACTTTTCATTTGCGTGTCATTTAGTTAAGTGCAAAAACTCTCTTTCGTGATTTAACAAGCTCAATTAACAACATTGTAATAACTGCCGCATGCTCTGTGCACCTGGCAGCACAGTTAATTTTATAGTTTGGTTAGACATTTAATGGAAAATTAGTTTGAGTGTGAGCGGGAGAAGAAGTTGACAGTAAAATGTCAACTTTTGTAATTGCTTTCCCCTTGATTGGATTCACAGTGAGCTGGCATCTCATGTTATGAAGACATATGGGAACAATGTGAAGCGGATAAACGTCACTGAGCAGTTATTTACCAACAAATCCATCCTGTTTCACACAGATCAGGAAGCAGTTTAAAATCTAACAATGCTTCCTGCTATTCTCCTTTTTTCTTCTTTTCTGTTTTTTTTTTTTTTTTTTTTGGGTTGGTCGTCATGGTAATACTGAAATGAAAGGCTTTCCGGCATCTCTTTGTCCTCCTCTCCCACTCTTTCTCGCTCTCTGTGCTGGGCTTGACTGGCCTTTTGGAAATTGCCACAGTTGCCTGGGGTGTCTTACTGTAGCTCCCATCTGTTCAGGCTACATGCACACAGAGTGGACATGGAGCGGGACTGGCTGGTTCTCTGTCACAAATACACCCCGGCGTCGCCGCCACGGACGCCCATTCTCGATCAACACCAGTCCCTCATGAAAGCTGTCTGAACTATCGCGGGTGCAGGCACCGATATGAGCATAAGACAAGAAGGACTAATGAATGCGTTTAAATATGAGGCATTAAAATTCTATAAGGAGCATCTCTGTCAAAACAGCAAAACCTTTTTCCGCATCCACTCGGCTTATCATTAGAGGCTGCGAGTGATGTGTGATGTTTGCCGTTAACGACAAGGGATTGTGGAGCTCAATTATAGATTAATGATAATGCGCAGAGAATTTTCACCCCTCTCACTGGAAGTCTTGCCGAGGCCCATCATGAATAAGTAAAAGGTTCATTTTGAGATTGGCAGAGTGTGCTGCTCCTTTTTTAACAAGTGGTTGCCTGTGAAAAAATAAATAAATTAATAAATAAATGCTATTTTGCATTCACAACATGCATTAAAGATAGTAATTACATATTCCATACTGGCTCTGAACGTTACCTTTCATCTGCTAAGCCGGGCGTGTCAATCATAAGGCCTGTGGGCCAAAACCGGCTCACATGAGGCTCCGATCTGGCCCGCCGAACCACCAAGCAAATCGCATGAAGTCCAGAGAAAACTATTTTCTTAACACAGAGACCGGAGGTGCTACTGCTATGAAAAAAACAGCTGCCTCATAGCCAGAAAACTGGCCTCAACTGTTTTCATTGAGTTTTCGAAAAACATGCATAATGCAACATTAATAGAAGTTTTGACATTTCACTGTATTTTGCTTCATGGCTATCATCAAAATGGGCTTTTATGTTGAGATTTTCGTCATTTTCAGTCGTAAACGTTTGGAAATATCAGCATTTTTATCACGTATACCCTGCGCCACAACAAAGAAAACCTTTAAGGCTTAAACTAAATTGAACTAAACTGTGTTTGACGCCCCTGTTCTAAGCTCTCTGCTATGGAAAGCAGTACACTTACTGGCATGTATTTGCAATCAAGCTTAATTTTAGTGAAGATTAGAGGAACTGAAAATGAAGTAAGACAGAGATTCATGATATCATTTAGTCGTGAACGCTCGTTCAAATCGGTAAAGCCTTACTCGGACAACCCTCGGAGGACATTTGAACACTGATTAAATGTCATTAATAAACATCGGCAAAAGCATTGTCTGCAGTCTGGAGTCAGGCCCCTGATCAATGTATTCTTCCCTCTAATGATACAGAATTATTCTGGAGGTGAAATCATCAGGTTTACGGCTGGGGTCCGCTTCAGTTCTCCCTGCTGTCACTGGGATTGAGTGTCTGTATGCCGGTGTTTACTACACTTTTAATCAATGTACCGAAAAGACAGAGAGCAAATCTGCCGTTTGGGTTTGGATAAGGGATTCAGACGGTGGCACATCATTTATCTTTGGCTGCGTGCAGGATGTAGAATATTTAATGGGATCTCTGTAGCAGTGGGAGGCCTCGAAAGCTCGGGGTTCAGCAGTTATTTTTGGAAGGATGTTGTGGAACAGTCATGCCTAATTGGGACCGGTAGAATAAAAAAGCTTTTGCTGTTGAAACTCAGAAGCGTTCACTGATAACCCCCTTCAAATCCAATAAAACAGAAGGGAAAAAAAAAAAACAAAAAACAAAACAGGAATATGATGCAGGTTTCATATTCATAATGACTGCTCTTATAGAAAGCAAATAAGAGTCAGTGTGTGTGGAGACACAAGCGGCTGCTGAGTGAGACGACTGAACAAACACACTGAAGCTGTTCCACTACAATAATCCCACTAATAAGGAAAAGAGTATGTCGCTGCGACTGGGTGTCATGCAGCTGAGTTCAAGAAATCTGATGAGTTTTCAGCACAGAAACGCTAATCCTGTGTCGCCAGATTGCTATCACATCAAGTTTATGGAGGTCAGGAGAGATTTGAAAACAAAGGCCGCTGATGAAAGGAGTGAAACGCAGCAGGCTGTCACACTTCGACGTACAGGCTGTGCTTTCAGACCAATAAAACCGCAGAAATTCGCACTTGGGTGAGCCTGTCTCACAAAGCGATTCTGACCACACGCTCCACAAAGTTCTTTGGAGATTATTTATGTGAGATTAGAAAAGCAGTAAGCAGCAAGATCCCCACCCCAGCATCAAAAGATGGATGAATCAAACACAAACACACTAAACACTGCTTTTAACTCGGGTTCAACACTCACTGCAGGCTGCTGCTGGATGAAAACAGCCTCTGATTAGAATGTAAATTACACAATGACTGATTGGAAAACAATTAGGCCTGGATTATCATCAGGGGACTGTACTGGAAATATGGGCCTTAACCGGGGATTTTCAGTTCTCAGAAGAAACTGTGGGGGGGTCTACAGTGTAATTTTACTGCTTTATATGAAGGAAAAACTGTGCGACCCAATGTACAAAACTCAAAAACTTTCTCAAAAAGAAATCAAAATCCAGTATTTATCATATCAGAATAAAGCTTCAAAACAGTGCGAGGGGCTCTTTTTAGACTGCCTCTATGATCTAATGCTGCTTTCCAGCTGCCTTGAACCTTGGATATTTGAGCTGTTTTCAGAGTTGCGTAGGTCGATATCCTGTGAGGATAAACTTGGGGCAGCTTCGAAGACTCTTTCTGTTTTTTAAGACGGCGTTGAGATATTTGGGTTTAAACGAGGATTTGAGGTTGTTTCACAGCACATTTTGTGGAACATTTCACTGACATGTAGATAAAGCTACAGCGCTGCCTTTGTCTTTTTCTAATGTATAAATATTTCAGCTTTTAAATATAAAATTCCTCCTTTTCTTGATAGAAATGGATTTAAATGTGTGATGGACCAGCTACGAAGAACACACTCAGACATCTGTTTACAAGATCTTTAAGTTGGCTGAACTTCCTGAGTTGAGGAAGATGCTCTAAAAAATGCATTGCTCTTGCCTGAGTCCTTGAGCAATGAGCTTCAACTGTGCACAGAGAAAGATCTGCCTGCTGCAGGGACTGGAGTTTGAAAACCAGATTTAATTGTAATAGTAATGCATCACTCTGTTTCATAGTTATTCAGAAAGCAGACACCATTTAGTTTTGAAAGAGCAAGAGGTGTCAGGGCTTTGCTAAAGACGATCTTTCACAGGGTTAAAAACATGGGTAACACTTTACTTGAAGCCCCTCTTTATAACACATTATAAATAGTTATAAACACTAATACATGATCACAATGCTTTATAACTCACTATACAGCAGTATACAGCATAGGATTAAGGTTAGGGTTAGGGTTAGGGTTAGGGTTAGGGTTTGGTCCTGGCATTGTGATCATCTATGAATGTTTATAACTACAGCTACACATGTTATAATGGCATTATAATGCTTTATGAATGTACTTATAATGTGTTATGCAGGGGGGCTTCAAGTAAAGTGTTACCAAAACATGCAATTTACTTCCTCTCTCTGATTCAATGGCTTAGTTCAGCAAAAAATAATAATTATTAGATGTAATAAAACACCTAAACGCCGTTTATACCGGTTTGATATTTGGTCTCAGTGCTATAGAGCCCATCCTGTCAATATCTCCAGATATTCACTGTGTCCAAACATTAAATTATTTCTTTCTGAAAGCCTGTGTTCGAAAGAAAAAAAAAAGTATTTGAAATATTAGGAGTGTGATGTTCAAGAATATTCAACTCAAAGTTCTGCTTTCAGAGCTGCTGTGCCGCAAGGACACAAAGTAAGCCCTGTTCAAGATCAAGGAGCCCTGATGGACAGCGAAAGTCTTCTCCTAGCACTTTTCGTTCATCCCCTTCCTCCCCTCAGACTGCAATCATGGAGCGTGCTAATCATGCAGAGAGCAGGTGGTGCCATTGAGATAAAACTGAGGAAGTGGGGGCAGCGGCGAGGGTAGAGCACGGGCTAGTTTGATGCTCGACACTTGGAACTTTTGCCTGATTACACCTGGGTGTTGCCGCACACTCGAGAGGACCTCACAATTAGCTGAAACAGACCACACATTTCCAGGTCCAAAAAAGCAAATCCTGTGTCACGGAAACGTTAAATCTCGGCCTGTTCAGAGGTGCGAGCAGCTCAGGTCCTCTCACCTCTCGCTTGGCAGAAAACTCTTCATATGAGGCTGCTCATGTACTTTGAGTTATTAATATGTACTTAAAAAGCCGTTACGGGATGACATGGTGAGCTTTACCCCGTGAAGGTGTCGCAGGGGATCTTCTCTGATGCGGTGCTTCTTCCTGCTTTGTCCTCAGAGATGGCTTCGGGCTGGATGCCTTCACCTCTACGCTGGATGTCAGCCAAAAGGATATCACATCCTCCTCTCCCGAGAGCTCCTTTCGAAGAGCAAGTTTAAGATGTTTGAGAAACACAACAAAACAGCTGCAGAATAAATAGCTTACATTCTGCCAGGAAAGTACACAACTGGGGTGAGTGAGACATAAAAGAAGCAGAGCCTGATGACAGAGTGTCGTTATTTTCAAAATTTTTAGACGTGATAATTCACAGCCGCAGTGTGAAAAGTGAAGATCACAAACTGTGAACATCACCAAACTGTGAGCACATGACGGGGCACAGAAGAAAGAGGAGCAGCATCATAAATAATGGGCAAGTCTTTGTCTTTAGGGAAGCGTCTCTGTCAGCAGGGTAAAGCAGCGCCTCGCATGAACCCCTCTGTTTAACTCTCTGCGTCTGTGTGACCGTGGTACCTGGGCAGAACCCGGAGCCGGGGCCGACGCGGGGCTGGGAGACTTGGCAGACGCCTCGGTGCTGTAGACCATGACTGCATGAGGGTTTGGCCGTGCACCTCCTCGCAGAACGAGCTGCAGCTCGCTCTGCCTCCAGTCAGCCGGCTCCTGGAAGGGGCACCAACTCCCCCAGCGGAGGCTCTGCAGGAAGGCGGCCCGCGACGTAGAGGTAGCAGACAGCTGAGAGACGGGGACAGATCAGAGAACAGCTCATTCACACACTCAGATCAGGTTCTCTGCAGTTGCTGTGAGTGAAACCTTTTCTTTGAGGGAGAAAATGTCCATTGTCTTCATCTATTTTGTTTCACTCTCCTTTTTTCTGTTTTTGTCGAGACAATCAATTTTTTATAAGCTTGTGGATTTAAAACAGTTACTGTTTTTTTTTTTTTTAATTTATTTTATTTTTATATTCTTTTATCTGCACATTACTGTAGTGGTTTAGTGGTTTGCACTCACAGGAAAAATATTCCTGGATTGATTCTGGGTTTTTCTGAGGGGCCTTTCTAGTTTACATTTTAGACCTGTTGGCGTGTTTGTTTTCCCTCCCTCAGTCCAAAGACATGTACGAGATGAATTGATGCTAACTGACCAGAGATGCTGAATAAAGTGTGTTCTGTGCTGACCCTGCAATGAGAGCAACAAGAATCTGCACTAACAATATCTGACACCAGATAAAGTGTTACACTGGAGTAATTACAAACTTTCACAGTGTTTAACAGTGATCAGACAAGAACTTCATTCACTTACGGTAATAAAGCAGAGCATTGAAATGTATTATGGGTTTACGGTCTCACAGGAAAGAGAAATAATTAATACATCATTCAATATGCCAACTCGGGATTTTCTTGCCCACACTGAAAAACTGCATTGTAAAGAGCTTTTTTTTTTGTATTTTTCTATTCATCTACGTGAGTGCCCTCTCATATTCCATCTCACGATTGACCGTTTGCTGAGCACGAGGCGGCACGTGCACTCTGGGAGCAGCCTGGCTCTGTTCGGACGTGATTTACAGTCCGTACCGCCGCACCTCCACTTCAGGCGTCCAGGAAAAGTAAAAAAGTCTTTTGCTTTAAATCATGTACTGAAGGACTTGGGAGTTTTGCAGAATCGATTAATAAGCTGGTCAGCCTTGGACCATTGTAATCAATCATACACAGGACAACGCAGAATACACAAGGAGCCTCGGAGTCCACACTGCCTCAGCAAAGGAAGAGGCTGAATGGCTGAATGCTTCCAGCTACTCTGGGCAGTTTATTTTTACACGTAATACCATAATCTTTTACTGTGGTTCAGCCCTTATATAAGTGCTGTCTTTATTCTAAATGTCACGCACTGACATTAGATGGTATTATAAAAAAGAGGAACTGCACACAATTATCTTCAAGCAAATTGTTCCCATTTATGCCAAATCATCTTTAAACTTCTATAAACTGCACTTAGAGGAAAAAATAAAAGAAAACTTGGATATTTAGTGTATTATTCTGCTTTTGCTGAGTCTTTTTCGAGTCAAATGTTAAAAATTCTGGATTCTGCAATGCACTTTATCGTCTGGCCAGAAATGAGAAGTCAGCAGTGCCGGCAGCCAAAAGAGAAGAGCCTGTTTTCCACCAAACTCCGCCAGACTTGCAACTCCAAACTGTGTTACAGCTGTCACTGTCCACAGAACCAGCTGTTACTTCACTGGCTGAAAAGACGGCCGCCAGAAGAAAATGTCTTCACCACCAAAATCAAGAGATTCAGTGGAAAACAGATTTCCTTTCACTTCACGAGGAGTGCCCTCCATTGATTTATTAATTCCATTCCCTGCTGTCGCCCAAAAGGCTGTGTTCCCACAGAAAGAGGGCAGGTCAACAGCAGTGCCCCGGGGAGGGAAACTGGAGTGTGTGTTTTTGTTTGTGTGTGTGTGTGTAGCATCATATGTATGAAAGCAACACAGCGGAAAACAAGAACTCTTGTATAGAATCTGAACAAAGACTGGAAAAAGAGTTCAATTATCTGTTACTGGGGACCAAAACCTTTCACAACACGAACTGTAAAAGCCAGAAAGGAATTGGTGGACAGCTGGGAAAAAAAGGCTGTTTGACTCCAAAAGCCAACGCTGAACAAAGGGTTCACATAAACAATATGGCTGTCCAGTAGTCATACAACTCCAAATGCATATTTACTTCAGCTTATAAGTGAAAGTGGAAAACACACAAACAAAAGAAAAAAACATTTTGTTGGAGTTCCCAGGAGATAAGACAGCCAACACACGGACACACACACACACACACAAAACAGAACAATAAAAAAACTGAAGGGCGGCTCAGAGAGATTGTTCTCACAGTGAGACTACCCTGATTCAATTTTAGCTTGGGCCTTTTTTAGATGGGAGTTTGCAGTTTGAAGCTCCTACTGTGTGCATCAGGTTGTTTTTGTTTGTTTGTTTTGCTTTGAGAACTCCAAAACATATGTTTCAGAATTGCCTGGTGTTTGTGTCAATGACACAGTGATTTGCTGTGTTAAGGCAAGTGATAGACTGGTAACCTGCCCCAGGTCCAACCTCTGTAACTCAAAAGTGTTTTTTTTTTTTCTTTTCTTTTCTTTTCTTTTCTTTTCTAGTTAACCTTTATCTTACCAGGAAGTGTCATCCGGACAAAGTCTCGTTTTTTGACGGGTTTCTGGCTCAGAGGGACACTGGTAGAACGTACAAACATAAATAAAATGGATGGATGCAAGTGTCAGGCAGGCTGATATTTGGATTGAGATAAGGCATAAGTAAAAGTGTAATGACAGACTCGTGTCTTGTTTTTGACTTGTCCAGAGAGGTTTCTGTGTTGGTAATAACGCCACATCCACCTTTGCTCCTGATGACCAACACGAGGTCCCTGTCAGGGAAACAGAAACTACGATTGTTTAGTTCTTTCACACAAACAACACCCGACTTTGTCTTCGTTTATTTTCGGGCAAGGGCACTTTTCAAATGTCATTTTATAATGCATTATGCAAAGCAATCTTTCTGTCCAGTTAACAAAGCCCAAAGTCAAGCGCTGGGATAGGTTAATGGAGCTGACATTTTGAACGCGACAAGAAAAAGTGTGCCGCAGGATCAACTAAAAGTGCTAAAGGTGTAAAGGTTAAAGACATGTCAACCGTTTGCAATATTTGAATATTAATTCATTTTTACACCTTTTTAATCATCAAACAAGCTGCTGCAGTCGCTTCTTCATCACTGGTTGTTCAGACACGCTAAACTTTACATCTCAAATACGGCACAGTTTGTTTAAGTTGTGCTTCGCAGACGTGCACGAGGCAAAGTTGCTGTCTGTGTTCGAGGAGAGAGAAGTGAGCTGCAGATTGCCCAGCACAATCATTAAATGTCCATTATGCTCGTCATGTAAGAAGACCTCTCTGAAACATCACAGATCTGAAGTGGCCCCAGACACTGATCAATACGCTATTCTTCTTGAGAGGGAGTTCAGACCATAATTTTCACCCTCAAGTAGCGCAGACATTAACAGCGATTTCTTTGAATTTTCCCTCCAGAAATATATGGCAGCCATAAAACTGATAGCATCATATCCTCCCCTGAGGCACTGCCTGTTTTTCCATCTCAAGGGGTTGGATTAATAAGATGCTTTATGTAAGACATTAAATCAAACACGTCTGTTTTCAAAATGATGATTTTGTAGGAATGATCCAACTGGAGAAGGATCGTTTTATGGCACGGGGAGTAGCCAGTAAAAAAAAAAAAAGTGCGGCAGTTTATCTAATGTGTCTCTCTTCTTTCACTCTCTCTCTCGCTCAGTCTCTAACATGTCTGTGCTCCAACGGAACATGAGGGAGAGAGCAAAATGAGTGTCTCGCACATGACCCAACACTCACTTCTTGTATTATTCAGTGAATATATTGCAGGAGCGACTCGAGAGCAGAAATGCTGGCTGAGCTCTGAGAGAATGAAAGAGACAAAAGACCAATCAGGGCCCCTTTTTCTATAGGGACGCCTACAGCCTTGGAAAAAGCTTTTATCTGTCCGACACTCAATGCTTATCACATACTTTCGCTTTTCCAATCATAGGAAACTCTATGTTGAAAATTGCATGGAATGACTGCCACTGGTGATAAAACCGGAGAAGGAAAAGTGACTATCAAAACACCCATTGAAATATTACATGTTCCCCTGGAACCGCGCACGTGAGGTAAAGATCACTTCCCAAGAATAACTTCGTAAAGGTCAAACTGGAGGAGCTTAAATCCAGTTTTTCAAAATCCAGCAATCAGAACAATGGGCAGTGAAACAGTGCACAAAATCAAAATTCACTTTGAGATGAAAAGCTGGGAGCAACATGAATCACTATTGAGGCTTTAGCACCGTGGTTCTGAAGTGCTTCGGGATAGTGTGATCTACATATGAACTGTGGAAAGCGCTGACAGCTCGGGCTGGCAAACAAAAGGACTGAAGGAATCTCAAAGAGACTCCGCAACAGAGGTTTAAGTAAACAAACAGGATAACAGTTTCGCTGAGAGCCGTGCAGAAAATTCAAATTATGCATGTAATCCTTGAGCATTCACAGCTTAACAGCTCCAATATGCATTTTCCTTGATTATGTGACAGCTTAGATCGATGCTGAACCTACATGCAGGTGTAAAGCATTTAATGGTACAGTATTGCGGTAAAAAGCACAGCGCTGCAGGAGGTTGTTAGCTAATGTATTCATGTGTTGAAGGCCTCCAGTGGGGAGAAAGTTGCCGCGAGGGTCAGAAAAATCGACCGATTCTGAGCACCACAGTAACTCAGTGAGTCTTAATCAATTGCGAAACCTGGTGGTGACAGCAAAGAGACATCCAATCAATGACATTATATTTCAGTGGAAATAAAGTATGACTTTTTCCACTTGCAAGTTTTTTTTTTGCCAGGATACATTCGAATTAATCACAAAAATTTGCCATTTGGATTAAAAAGTTGCTTTTAGAGGTGCTCACCAGAGAAGGCAGGCTGATCAATAGCCAATTTCCCCAAAGTGTGATTGCACTGTCGATTTGGGTGTCAAAGGGTGTATTTAAAATAAGAGTCATTAACTTTCGCTCAGAGAGCAGCGGAGCACTTGTTTCAATTGTGCATTTGAGAGACAAAATAGAAACAAAAGCCTAAGGCAAAAGCAAGGAGGGAGCAAAGTTTTTCATAAAGTTGCAGTGAAAACAATAACAGCCGATGTCACCGCGCACATAATTGCTCCAACTGGCAGAGCATTTTTCCAAGGGAAGAATCCATCAACCTTGTTTAGAAGTGGAAAAATCTAATACTGCAGCATTTCCAGACAAATAAAAGAGAAAAAAAACAGGAGGAAAGAAAGAAGAGTGTGTCTGTTTCAAACATATGATGGGGTGGAAACAGAGATCTCAAGTCTGTAACCTGGAGCCAGAAAAGTAATCATCTAACTTTTGGGGGGACATCGAGGAGAGAGTGGAGGAGAAAATAGAAAATTATCAAAAAGGTGACAGAAGGCAAGTTTTGCACTTCAAAGACAGCCAAAAAAAAAAGTATTTCCCAGCAGACGAGAAGAACTGGAAGCAAAGACACCACCGATCTAATTCACTGCTGCTTATTAACTGGGGAAAGTATGATCGGCCTCTTCTTACACCGCCATTGTAGAAACAGCTACCAAGTCAGGGGAAATGTTTCATAAACTGGCTTCATTTTTTTATTTTTTTTAATGCTCCTCTAATATAAAGGGGTCCAGTTTTGTGATGGACTGGGATAAAGCAAGAACACATTTTCTTGAAAGAGCTCAGAGGAAATGGCAAGACATTCAACAACTCAGGGCTTTCTGGAGTACAGCAGGAATTAATCCTAAATTAGGGGGATGTGAGCATTGATGGGAGACGAAGTCTGACAGTTATTACCATTACCGCAGTCTGTTGGGCTGTTCAAGTCATTATTTCAGCCAAGACCCTGTGACAGGCACCGGCCCACAGCTCCCGCTACTTATTCTCCACAATGAGAGGCCCTGAAGGAAGTGAGAGAACATGCACTGAGATCATTAACTTAAGAGCACTAAACCACTCACATTTTCATCCATCTGCACAAGTAGTCCAAATGAACCCAGCAGGCTGCCGCGCTCTGCGCGCCTCACCAAGGCCAAATCAGGCTCAGGAGGAAGCCTTTCTCAGGTCTAGCTGTTGATGGCAAAACTTCAAGGAGTTGTTCATGAAAGTCATGTTCACTGCTCGGCCCAATTTACTGTGAATGTGCGCATTTATTATCAGCCCCTTGGATGTTCATCTGAAAAAAAGAGAAAGCCTCAGGATCAGCGGAGACAGGAGATGTGCATTGCTAGGATACCGGAGTTCACTGCAACATTTCTTGAGAGAAGTAGGCTGGAGTGAAATGCTGAAGCTCCTCAGCAGATTACTTGTTTTTTTCACTGAAAATAGCTTTAAATAATGTCTAAATATGAAGGACAGGAGATTTTACTCATGCTAGACATGTGCTTTTACTGATATTGATTCTTGACTGTCAGTCCACTTTGACCAGTTTTTCCATTAGCAATGCTAGCAGGTATCTGTTACAATATAAAGCTATTCATTTAACACCTCACACTGACATGCTGTGGTGGTTACCATCACACTCCAGGCTGTGGGGCCTTTCTGTGCAGAAATTGCATGTGCTCCCTGAGCACACAAAGGTTTTTTTTTTTTTCTCTTGCCTTCTCCCACACTCCAAAAAGTTCATTTGATATTCAAAAAAAATTAAACTTGAAATTTTCTAAAGATGTGAATGTGACTTTTTACTTCTTCATTTTTATTACCCCTCAGCCTAACAAACATCTCTCCAACACTGTCATGGAGAAGCAGAGTATGAGTATGTGTATTTAATATGCACTTATCACAGAATATAATACATTTAATTATCAACAATACTGTTTGACACAGAGTTACAATAATTGATACTGAATACAAGAAATCATTATTGAAACAATAAATGCAGCATAAAGTCCTATCTAAGTTAATACAGTAACTATATGTTAAAGTTTGACAATAAATAAATAAATATTGACACACAGAAGGGCTTAAGTTAGGCTATTTATAGAAAGAATATTAAATCCTGATGGCTACAGGAAGGAATAGTTTCTCATATCATCCACTAAAGCTGGATGACATTACACGAGATACAATGACAAGTGAAAATGCTATCAGTTTTAAAACATGTGTAACTCTTTCATGACGAGACTGAACATTTTAAGAGTAAAATTTGATTGAAACATGTATTTGATTAGTGCATAAAGACATTCAATAGCGTGACATAGTTCACGCTTGTTTTAAAATGTCTTTCAATGTTCAGCAGGAGGTTAGTTTAAAGATTCTTAGGGAAAAAAATATGTTTCTCACAGAAAGCTTGAATGACTTCAATGTATGTTTTTAATTTAAAAGTAATCGATTTGTTCATGAAAGAAAAGGTCAAAATGTTGGTTTTAAAACAAAACCAACCAACATTTTACCATCGCCTTGTTTTTTGAATGAAAATGAATCCCAAAACTTTGTCTGACAAAGTGCAGGGCCTGAGCCTGTGGTGGTCATTTACAACCCAACCATTAGACGTGAAAACATCATCACCGATGCCTCTCCGGCTGCCAGGGCGCTGCATCCATCTGGAGAGAGATGGCACTGCTGGCAGACACTGACAGGGTAAGACTCACTCTGGGCCTATAGCATGAAGAGATTGATGCACTTCTCAGCGGGGGGAGAACTGACATTCATTTTAATTAGGCGGGCGAAATATTGTCTCTGCGGCATGCAGCCTCCCTCGCCTCGACTTCTCGTCTCACTGTGAGAAAAAAGAAGCAGGAGCCTCCAGGGACGAGAGACCTCCAGTACAGGTCACAAATCTGCAAATTACATCACTTCTGAATGATGATGGCCTTACTTTTCTTTAGATGTTTGATTAACATTTAATTAACATTTGTGTGACATTTCAGACGTGCAACACAGAAAAATACAACTGGTTTTCCTCGAGGGTGGAGTCCGCCCGAGTGGGATTCTTGCATCAATGCAAAGCAAGTAGTCAGGGAGACCGACAACCAAGGTGGGTTCAGAAGATGGTGTCATTGTAAAGGAAACATTTTAATGAGCATGTGATTGGGAATAACTTTGCTGGATGCCTTTCATTCAGCAAACATCATTGGAGCCCACAGGGGCCCACAATAATCATGCAACACACAACAAACTGCACACAAGCAGGCACTTAAGGGACATCACATGAAAAACACACAACAATCTATACAGCGTGTACCTGTCGGTGAGCCAATTAAAACCCAAACAAGAGTCTCTGCAGTGCAGAGGAGAAGCTGTACACCAACACCTTTAATAAACCCAGCCGCTAGCCATGTCACTGCTCTCTGCCTCGCACACTGTTTGTCTTCCTTCCCCTGGCACTGACATCTGAGCCAGACAAAGAAATAAAAAGGTGAATAAGACGGTGAGATTTGTTGTCAAGCTCAACTTAATGAAGGCCTTGCAAACAGCGAACATGCCTGTGCAATATTCGGAGGCGCTTTTACTGAGCCATCAGTCAAACGCCAGTTGCAACTTTCTCGAGCAGATGTCACCACAGCAGAGCAGGAATGAGATTCCTCTCTCATCATTGGTTTTTCGTAACATTCAAACCGCCCAAATGGTGCAGTGAAGAGCCCAGAAACAAATGGGGCGAGTGGAAAACGCTCCTGCGAACAGGTTCATCCGGTTCTGATGACACGATGAAAGGGAAGTCCAAGCGATATTACATTTGCTTTACTGAAAACTGTCCATATTTGACTGACATTTTCAGTAACCACTGGTGTCAGCTAAGCTAAAATCAGGAGCTGCTGGTGCAAAAGAGACCCTCTGCAGAACTGCATATGCATATCTAATGAATGCAGAATAGAGAAAGGCCTTCAAGTAGACAAGTTAGGCTTTTTTTAACTCAAATCAATGTGAGCTTACTTCAATAATAAGAGTTATTTGGCATGAACCAAGAGATGAATTATCTTAACAGAAGACAAAAACTGATGGTATGTGTTTGTGACAGAAAAATTGCCATTAAACAAAGTGAAAAGCAGCCCTCCACTTGTTTCACAGACTTTATCCTATTTTGGTTGTTGCCATATCATATTAAACAAGGAGATTTGGACAGTTGTACAGCGAAGAGACAAAGCAGAACTGCAGTTTCAACAGCACAGCAGGCCTGTCAAGGCTCGGATTTGATGGCAGGTCAAAAAAAAAAAAAGAAAAAAAAAGCGTACATCGCACTGGAGCTAGTATGACATGCTACCAACAAGTGAAGAAAAGTTGCAGGAACAAGCGTGGAGGGAACTCATTTAACAACGCAGCTGCACAGCTAACTTGTTTACAGGATACAGTACAAATCGAGTGGCACTTCCACAGGAGAGGGCTGCATTGTTTTGGAGAGTTTAGACACACATATTCGCAAGAGGTGAACAAAACTTTTCAAAAGGGATGTGGTTTCACACACACACACACACAATAAAAAAAAGGAAACAAAATCACTCGATACATGAAAGACTTGGTGACGACTAGTTTCACTGTATGATTTGATGTAATCAAAAACACTTCTCTTTGGGTACAATCACATATTTTAAAGAAACAGATAAATAAAATACTCGCTCTATTTTAATGTAGTAGGTGCCAAAGTCATTTATAGCATAATCTCATCCTCATTCCTGTTTATCCGTACGCTTGTGGTAGATAGACATAAACATGTCATCTTTAACGACTTCCAGACAGTCGACCAGTTAATAATATCAAATCGCCTGTAAATAAATTGTACTTTCAAAGCCTACTTTAGCACCTTAGCATTCTGAACCCAAGGTTTGTACATATCAGTTGGGGCAATAAGGAGTCAGCGTCTGACCCAAGGGCACTTTGCAACATGGACGGGGTAACACGGGGCTTGAATGAAGATGATTGTATGAAGAGGTGGCCTGCTCTCCAAACTGAGTCAGTCACTCCAAAGTGATGTAGCATTCAGCTGAAACAGCCCTGATTTGTAGTGACATGGACTCCACGAGACCTCTGAAGGTGCCATGTGGTATTAGACACCTGCGAGGTGACAGGCTTTCAATGATCGGGCTGTAAGGAGTATATATTCAACACATGCTCAAAAAGATCTGGAGTTACCGGACGCGAAGTCAATGGCATGAAAACTTCGGTGCTTCTCGGGTCAGCGAACATCTGTGCACGGATATATGATGCATTTGACATTCACATACATGCAATGCCACAGGACTTGAAAGGAGGATTGAAAGCTGGTTTGAATCCTGCTGGAATGCATCCCGTTGACTTTTTATCACATGCTTCACTGAGCCTCGAAAAACCCATGACTCTGTTTCAGGTTCACCAGTCAACCATCTACGCACCTCTTTCTGTGGATACTGACCCCTGCATCAAACAACCACCGCTCTACTCTTGCCATTTTCAGTATGCAGCGATCGAGTTTTCACATTGTGTGCACTTCAAATCCAATTTTCAAGCTACTGATAGTTTAGTCTTCTTGAAGGCTGCTCAAACACTCGCCCATTTTCCTGCTTCCAACACAGTTTGCTATCAAAGCACACACTGGCCTTCGACAGGTGCCACCGTAAAGTGATGGCCGGTTTTAGTCGTATTAGTTTGGTCAGTAATTTCAAAGCTGTAGTTCAAAAGTGACCTTTTAGTTCACAAAAACAAATCCTTGTTGCCCGTCTGGCCTCAGACAGAAACTCAAACAACATTCACAAATGCCACCCAACTCTGACTTTGTTTCTTACATATTTTCTTCAGTGTAGCTTTATGTTACTTTAGATATTTTATGAAAAGCGGGCATGCTGCCAGCTGCAGTCCTGTGTCTGCATATATCCAGATGAGAGCTTGGTAAAGGGCAAAACAGTGAGTACATTTAAAGGTCATGCATTAATGGTTGCACTTCCAGACGCTCAGTAATCGACTGTGTCACTCACGAAGCCCGGTAAGGGTCGAAGGTGATGCAGCATAAAAATATGATGCGCATGACACCTCCATTACTTTCTGTTACTTACTCACTCACTCAAACGGAGAGAACATATGAGAATGTGACGCATATCAAAAACTGTCAGCACTATTTTCCAGCAACACAAGTTTGCTGTTGTGTAACAGCTTGGGAGAGTCGCCAATTACTGTTTCAAGGATGTGATGTGTGTCTGACAGTCTCTCAGAAGCTGAACGGTGGTCAGCGAGAGGATGAAATGAAGAATCTCTTCTCACTGTGTCCCTCCTTTCCCCTTCTGTCTATCCATCTATCAGCTTTGCTTCCATCTTTCTGAGGCTGTGACCTGCGAGCAGTCACTCTTTCTCTCTGTCAGTGTTGTGGACGGCTGCAGCTGTCTCCGTCTCCTCCCTGTCAGATGGTTTCCTGGCAAAAGGACAACACTGCGTAGGCCAGCAGCGCCTTCTTCCACGATTTCCCCAGGACCAGCCCCCATTAGTGATGAGCTAGTGCTTGTCATCAGAGCAAGGCAGGCAACAGTAAACCCCATCATGTCGCATTACAGTACATGACTGTACTGCTCTACGGCTCAACAGCAGTGCCAGGCGCACAGTGGAAGAGGAGAGGCGGCGATCATCAAGCAGGAGCGGGGAAGGGATGTCTCGGATGAAGTTACGACGGGGCTAAATTGGTGATGACAGAACATAATTAGGAGAGCCGTCATTGCCTCACGTCAGTTGTCATTGACCCAAGCAGTGAGTAAATCATGCGCTGTAGAAAGGCCTCCACTTACACTTCTGAGTGGATAACGAAATGCATCATGTGTTATTATGGATACTGCTTTCCTCAGTTCTCAAGGAGATGAGTGTGTCAAGGAGCTGAGAGCAGCAATTAGAAGATCAAAATATGAGACAAGTGTTACTCTTGTCAATGTTCCTACGACACTTTAAAAAAGGAGCTCGTTTTTTAATGTTATTAAAACAAATGGGAAACCAACAAACTGTATAGTTTGTTTGACGAAGATACCAAAAACAACAAAGCTGAACATGTTTCCATGCTTTGTCGTATTGATCCGGGTTGATATGCCATGAACTTAAGACCTACTGCTCCTGTTCAAAGATATTATCAGCCCCTCGCATTGAACAGTGTTCTCTGTGGATATTCATTGTTTCATGCATCTACATGTAAGTAAATCAATTAATGCCAGTACAGGTTAAGTTATGGACGATACAGATATGGCCAGGCCAATAGCACTGCATGTTGTGATGAAAGGATTTTATTGTTCAGAATACATAAATCAAAAATTATCACTACAGATTGGGCCTAGGAAAAGGATTTGAGAAATATCAAATGATTTATGTTTGTTTTTGTGTTTGTCATCACCATTCACAGTATATTCTGATAGATGAGAGTCAGCAAATTAGAGCCACCCCAAAAAACACAACCTCACCACAAGATAGTAGTTCATCCAGAGCTGCTGGCAGTCATGAAGTTATCGAAACTTTTCAGTGCCTTGAATAAGAAACGAACATGTGACAAACAAACATAAATAAAGCCCGAGATAGTAGACAAGAATCTGTCAGCACAAAAACACAACTTCAATCACAGATGACAAAAAGACCAGCAAGTGAGGATGTAGAGAGTGGAGTTCGATTTAATTCTCAACTAGCTGGATTTTAATTAAAGCCAAACTTAGTGAAAGACCATTAAGTTCAGTCACTTCAGACTTATGTAGCAGACTTGAGTAGATCAGATAAATATGCTCAACTGAAAGAAAGTTTCAGCTTTAAAATGTACTTTGACATGTTGCTTCAGTTTTGATAGCTTCATACTGCCAGTACCTCACTGGAGAATAACAACACTTAATATATAAAAATAAACCTACTAAGACAAAGGAACTGGGATTTTAGACTCGCGATGCAAAAGCTACGATGTGTGATCCTTTGATTCCCATTTTTGTAAATTACTATGTTCAAATAGACAGTCTAGAAAAATCCAAAGTACCATCAAAGGCTGCACAGTTAACCCCGCAGTGCTCCTAAATCTTTCATTCAGATGAACAATTACACATTTCCATTCAACAAATATGTCTCAAATTACAAATCATTAAAGATCATAAATGAGAAATTATAGTAATCAGAGAAAAGGGAACAATAGAACTGATCTTACTGCCAGCACTGCGTGGAGAGACTAATTGGAACTCTTAAGTATACTTCTACGCCGCCTTTTTTTCCCCCCTCTTGGCTTCCCAGGTTCTTCCTCAGAAGGCGGTTGTGGGTTGAAGTGGACATGGAAAGACAAGAGTTCCCTGTGTGCAGCCCATCAAGCTCTAAGTACTGTGGGGTGTGCTGGGTAATACAATGCAGCCCTCGTGAATCAGCTAAACAGCATAAAGAAAGTGACAAGGAGAAAGAAAGGCCTGGGAAGTGGACATGGTGTCTGCAGAAGAAGTTGATCACTTGAAGTTCGTCGACCCCAGACAGTCTTTGAGAACAGCCTATCAGACAAAATCCCAGTTCCTTTCCTCTCCCCAGCCTCCTTCATTTAAATTGTTATCTTCATCCGTCTGACTGCTGCTAAGGAGCATGAAAAAAGTCTGCTCCAAGGCACAGAGAGAGGGAGGGAGCGAAAAAGAAAGGAAGACAAGACAAAGAAGCCAACCCAATCATAACTAAAATCAAAAATACTAAAGAGGACAAATGACGACACTGCATGACTTTCTTTCTCCATAACTAAAAGCAGCGAAGGCCATGCAATCTTGCAAAAAGGAGGCCATCCTCGCTTTTTATCTTGCAGTGAGAAGCAGACTTCAACACGGCAAAGATATGAGACATGTAGGCAGTCGAAGATCATGCAGTGATTGCCTCTGTATTGCAGTGGTAATATTTAAAAGGGGGGGGAGGGTTCAGCAATATTGTTTTCCTCTTCTCACCCACCTTAGCTTCCAGAGAATACATCAAAAGACATAATTCTATTTAATCAGAGGAAACAACAACAGGCAGGGAGACTGCGAGTTCCTGCCGTGAGCACAACCCTGAGAGCAGAGGATGTTGCATTACACAGCACCATCTAGTGTCAGTGTGTGAGGAGGAGGCTCGGCAACACGGGAAACAACAGAAAACACATTTAGTGCTCCAATGCATGAGGTTCAGTGGAAGTATCAGGACGTCCATGTGCAGCTCCGCACGCAGAATCATGGAAAGCTTTGGGGATTTGTTTGTCCCTACAGCTCTCAGTCTGCACAAGAAAGAAACTTTTTGGACCTTTATGTTATTGAATCCAGGAAGGTTCCTCTGCACAATAACACAATATATTCTATTGATTTACATGTTCTTGCATGTTTGTATCATTTTTGACTCTACATTTTTTGTACAATAGTTAATCATGTCAACAATCTATACTGAAATACATGGCATTCAATTATAAAGTCTGTCACCATGGATAAGGTACATTTTTTTCACTTCCTGGTTTAAACTTGCACAGACAAATTTAAGTGGTTTAATTTTAGGTAAAGCTCAAGTTTTACGAGTTGCAACACAAAATATCAAGAGTAATCACTCACTTACGGTATATGGCACATTTCACATTGCTTGAACAGAGCCCAGCGCTTTACATTGCATATCACATTTACCCATTCACACACCAGTGGAGGCATCTGCCATGCAAAGTGCTCAATTGCCCAAAATATGCAATTCCGGTCTTGTAACACTTCACTTTATTCAAATATAGAATATTTCACTTCTTATTTTTGCCAAAAGGCCAAATCTGAATTTGAACATTTCTGCCAAAAACAGTTTCACATGTCCACCCAGGTGCTCAGGAGGCTGCAGGCCTTCACCTCCAACAAATCCGGCTCCGCGGCGTCCTCCTCAGTCCCAAGTGCCAGACACATCAAAACTATAGTTTACAGACACATTAATGTTCTTCTCACACGGTGTCAGTTAAAATTACATATGCTATTAAATTTATTCCTAAATTTCTTATCTGTAGCTCAATTGGCTTCAATATGCATCAACATGATCACATGTATTTTTACAGGACAAATACAGGATGCTTAAGGGTGTAGGGATTAAATATGGCTCCGTAACTACATTGATAGATAACTGTAGATAACTACATTGTACTTTGTGTTGGGGTTAGTGAGACAGCTGTTGCTCATCTTCAGCGGGTCCAAAATGACCAGCTGTTCCCGGTGAAGTTCTTTTTTTTTTTTCTTTTTCTTTTTTGCATGATTTCTGTGTAGTACTTTTTGTCCCCGTGATTGTTTTAAGGAACTTTATAAATAAAAGTGAATTTAATTGGATTCACACTTCAAACAATGTTGATTGATCTGTTGCCGGTTGGAGAACTACCAGTGTTCAACCAGATCTTGAGAATCAGACAGAAACTTTCGACATTTCTTGGCATCATGTGGTGTGAAGTCTTGTTGACAGTGTACAGCTGGCTGCCCTGAAGGCACGCCTTAGCTCAATACAGCGAGTAACACCTCAAAAGCATCACTTTTCTGTCAGCTGTGACACGGTGCAGGGACACACACAGATCCTGTCCCATCACACTCTTCTCAGGAGCCACAGATACCGAGCACGGAGTCGTGGCAGTCAGGTGAGCCTATGAGAGCCTTTTGCAGGGTTGAGGGGGAAACACCCAGTTCAGCCACTGGGATTATCATTCTCAATCATAGACACACCTTTTTACTCTCGTCGAGCTAAAAATTTCCCCACCTCATCAAAGATTCATGCCAGGAAAGGTGATGGTGCTGATGTAGAGGGTGGAAAGAGGTCTTCTTTTTTTTTTTTTTTTTTTTGGTCATACTCGATTACTATTCTGGGACAGTGTGCAAGAAGTTCCTAGAAGAAGAAAAAAAATCTGAATGGATGTTCTCCCTTATGACAATATGTTTGTTTTAGATTGAAGCGTGATTGAAATAAACTATAGTTGAAATAAATCAAATATGTTCAAAATAAATGATTTTAGAAGAAAAGCTCAGGTGGAATGATCATATTCTCATGAATTGTCCTGAATGTATTGAAAAGCATACATGGCAGGTGTAAAGTCAGAGGTGGAGCAATCCAAGAGATGACTAGCTTCACCTCCAACCATCTTCCACATCAGTTTATCCAATTTAGGATTGCCGGGTTCTGACAGACACTCAACGCAAGTCACCAGTACGTCAAGGGGAAAACACAAAGCGACAGACAAAAACATGCATTCACTCATGCGTTTACACACATAGGAGTCACCGGTTAACCTCAAACAATACCTTCACACCAAAAGACACCCAACCAGACCCAAACCAGGGAACTTCTCTCTCCGAGTTGAGAGAGCTAACCACGACAGAACTAAATACAATATTTCCTATTAGTAACTGAACAATACCACAAAGAAAGTTCCTGAACAATATGCAGTCAGTAAGAGCTTCAGCAATTTGTCATGTTCTCCCTGAGCATGCCTGTTTTTTTTCCAAATACTTTCTTTACAAAATCCAAAACAGGGTGTAAACTGGTAAAATAAATGTTAAAAAAATAAAAATAAAAAATCACTATTGTCGGAAACATAGAAACAGTTAAATATGGAAATCATTTTGAGCACTTGGTGTGACTTGAAAACAGATCTTTTAAATGGTGAAATCTGTTGAGGGTGACATTACACACGGATGTGTTAGGGCATCTTTTCACTGAGCTTTGACTCGAAACCCCTAGTATTTACAAAGTTCTGGAGAGATGCACAAAGATCAGCTATCACTGTGTAGGTAGCCCAAAGAAAATGACTTTCCAAATCCAGCGAGCCCACAATCACACCTACTTCTAGAAAGCTTGGCCTTGAATGCGGCTGAAACACACCCACCACATTCTCCATACTCCATATTCATGCGCTCTCTGATCAACACGACAATCCTCAATGAAGCTGAATCAATTTTATGGTGACATTATACAATGAGAACTGTCAATTCAGTGGTTTATTAATCTCCGGTGCCAAATATCTACTGGCTCAGGTTGTCTTTCTACATTATTATTAGAACCACCCAATTGAATGTAACCGTTCAATTTGCCCCTTTAATGTAGGGGGCGATTATCTGGAACACTCAATGCACGTCCTTCTTCATGTAGATTTCATGTTTAAGATTCAGACTGCACGACTCTTGTTTGGCTCATTGTATAAAAATGACACCATCCAGGATAAACACCAAGTTAAAATTTTGAATGAAAATCTTCATGAACTGCATAATAAAAAGTTATTGGCTCTTTCGGTTGACTTGTTATTATTCTCAGAGTCAAAAATATCATTCACCATATGAAAACCTTGAACTTGTCTTTCACGCGTCACTGTGTCAACGGGTTTGTGCAATGATTGCTAACATCCACGGGAACAAAAAAACAAAAAAAACAAAAGGAGGCGAGGTGAGCCGGGGGAGGACTGTCCATTTACAACAGACTGATTGCCTGTCGAGTGCTTCTAAGGTAAGGTAACAAGCAAATTAATACATGAATGCAAATGTACCATGCTGTTCTAATGACTGAGTGGCTGCTTGTTTTTCTCCAGCATTTAATTGGTGATCTGATCACCCCTGCTTGTATAAGGGACAACACACAGTAACACAGTGAGAGAGCAGCCTTGGCCTGCATTAAGTGTTTGGAGGCTTACCCACGCACATAATCACCACAGTCTTTCTGCTGCTGTGTTTATCGAGGCCGTTAAGTGGTGCGGTTTGAATTCGGAATTCTCTGGGAACATGTAGATCGCGTGGGTCTGCAAACAGCAAACACGGCAGATCTCATGTAATCTGACTAATGTTATTAATGTATACGGGCTGGATATTAAGCAGTAACAGTTTAGTATGCAAATACATAACATTATCTTCAGAAAATCTGAAGATGTTATTTTTGGAATGTGTACCTTACAGCTACTCGACTCTGTTGTCCGCTGGCAGGATTTGACCTGAGTAAAAGGGTTTGTATTCTAGTTTTAGGATATGTTTAGTCTATGTAGCACAAAATCGATCTTTGATTTCAGGTTTGAAAAATCTTCATATCAAATACTTAGTCACCACAGTTTTACTTTATTGCCACGGGAACAGTGAGATGTGTCCTTATATTTTCAAGACTCCTTCAAACATCTAATATTAAATGTCCAACAGACTCCTCATCTGGCTCCTAGGCGGCAACGTTGTGATCGCTGTTCACATCTGTGCCAGAGAAAGAGTCAAACAGGTGGGATGTCAAGCCGAGCTCAGTGTCTTTTCTTAAAATTTGCTTCTAAATATTTGATAGATCCTTTTCTATTTCATGTCATCTATTTTATTATCTAAGGTACCACATTTATTTTCAGTTGACCTGTATTGTCTTAAATCTTGTCTTAAGATGTCTTAAGATCTCATTCTTTAAAAAAAAAAAAAAAAAAAAAAAAAAGAGAAAAAAATGTATTAATGAAAATCCCTTAAGGGCAATTCACTGAACTTGCAATAAAATTAAAAAAATGTCAGTATTTGAGTATTCAAGCAGTGGACTCCTTGAAAATTAGTGATACATGTATATATATATATATATATATATATATATATATATATATATATATATATACACATATGTACACATCACTTCAGTGCTGACCACAATGATTCAACTTTCAATTCAATTTTGCTTGAAGCCTAACATTTGCAGATTGAACTGATGAGTCAGAGTAATGGGTTGGTGAAATGAAACAGAGCCCAAGACACCCATTACATACCTCTCACTTTAGACTGCCGTAGACAGCTGTGAAGTGAAAAAACGCATCTTACATAAAATTCCTGCAATTGTGCAGAGACTCAGCGTGAAAAATATTACATCTAAAGCAAAGGGTGTCTTTCTTTCCAAGCAAGGACTAAAATATGTCTTACAGTTTGGGTAAATGCTGTTTAAATCATTTGCACATAATCATAATTATTGTCTGTTTCAATTCTACTGACTGACAGGTACGGCCCCATTTACACAGCAATATTTCAAATGTTTTAGTTTCAGGAAAGTTTTGCTTTTACATGGCAAAGTTTTCAAAACAACGTCCATTAACAAAGAAGCGGGAAACTGCTGAAAATGACGTAGTTATCATGTTGGACCATTAGGAGACACTGTTGTTTGTTTTTGTAATGAAACCACACACACAAACAATATGCGAAAAACATTTACAATGGCGAGAATACGGACGTTTATGAAAGTGGATTTCTATGACAGGTGATTCTCAACGATGAAACTACAAAGCTCCACTAGAATGTGGACAGGCTGTCATGACACTTTGGAGGCTGAAATTATTGTTTTTGTCCCTCTATTCATGCCCCTGTGGAAGAATTATTTACTACAGTCTTGGTGCGCATGTGCAGCAGCAGCACTTCAGAAAAGCTGTGTATTTCTCCATTTCCATTTTCAAAAAGTTGAAAATGCTCAACCAAATGGTAAAAATATAAGTTTTACCAAATTCAACAGGTGATGGTGGAAAGTTGATTTGACACTCTGAATTATCCACAGGTAAGACTCCATTTATAAGGAAATACCACCATTTGAACTGGTTTGTTTGATCCAGCCTCACCAACATCTTTCCATCCTTACTTCTGTCAACGTTTTTTCCTCGATAGAGGCCAAGAATGCTTTGAGTGATTTCCCCTGGGACAGAAAGGCAACAGATGGATGGGGTGATACTCAAAGAACAAGGAAGAGGTGGTGAGGGAACAAAGGCAAAGCGAAGAGAGGACAGTGGGATGTGTGCTGGTGTCTTTCCTCATGCATTATTGCGGAGGTCTGTTTCAGTGCTCTGAGTTCACAGGGAAAGGAGGTCATTGTGGTTTCTCGATATTTCCAAAAAAAAAAAAAAAAATTGATTTAAGGCTCAGATCTGAAACACAATGAAGCAAATTTCTCACTGGCTTGTGTATCTGTGCTTACCATGGTCTCCCGGCCGATCGGAGCGGAGAAGACATACTCCAGCTGAAAGATGATGGCTAAGTCTTTGTGCTCGGCCAGCTTGAGCTCCAGGCTGCTTCGAAGGCCCAGCATCTGAGGGAGCGGCGATGCTGCAGAGCTGGCAGGGTGGAGAACAAACAAATCTGTGAATGATGTGAAGCTATTACAGAAAAAATACGAATGTTTACCTGAAATGCGGAGACACATTTATTTATTTTATTGTAGTCGGAGTCTGTATCCCGAAGAAACAACTTCAATGTCTTGCAATATTTACACTTGCTTGCTAAATGTACCCTGGCACACATTGATCCCCCGTGTGAGTAGCGAAACAGCACGCACAGTATTCGTCATTCACAGTTTGCATACACCATAGGCGCGAGCATAATGTGAAACGCACGCATGTAACGAGGTGGGGCCGAGAGCCATGCAGGATAGGCTGAAAATCTAACATTGTGTTTAATGCCAGCACTGGCATTACAATCACACCAATCTACAAAGCACTTTGCTCTTCAAAGAGAAGAGGAAAAAGTGCAAAACATTAAATGCCGCCGAGCACATGATCATTGCTGCTGGAAGCAACTGAGCAGAGATCTGTGTGCTTGTGCACACCTTCTCATAGTATGAAGACACCAATATAATCACCGTCTATGTGATCATTACTGCAGTGAGCAGCTGATTTGATGTACACAGCACAATACATTTTGATTAAGAGTGAATGAGAATTACTGCCTCGCAGTTGCATGCCCCCGCCAATCAGCCATGATGGAACTGAAACCGTCTGGACAGACTCACAAAATACATGTTGTGATGACGGTTAAAATAGAAAGATAAAAAAAAAACAAAAAAACATTCATTTGTTCTTTTAGTGGAAATAAATGTAATTAAATGATTTATCATCACCCATCAAAATGGGATCTGGGATCGTCCTCATTTCTTTAAAGCCTCATGTAAACAAGATTGGCACACAAGTTGAAATCATCCTAGTGTTAGCTCTCAGGTGTTACTGCTGGAGAGGAAAAAAGAGATCATCTCCCATCACCTGCATGAACCACACTGGTGTTTTCACAATTTGACCTGCTATTTGAATCATCTCCACCCGACAGATTTATTTGATCCTGAATTATTATTTCATAAAAGTGCCCAAGATCTGACGTTTCATCACCCTGACAGGAAATACTTAAATAAAAGTGCCCACAGTGACAGAAAAGTGTGGAAGAAGATGCATCATTGTCGACTGGCAGCAGGTGTGGGCTGTCGTGTGTGTGTGTGTGTGTGTGTGTGTTTGTGTGTGTGTGTGTGTGTGTGAGCCCAGCATCATACTCTCAACCAATTAGGCATTTTGCAGACAGCACTGTCAGCACAAACATACTCCCTCATACCCCTCACAGTTAGTATCATTAGTTCAAGGCAAATCCAGACAGCAAAAAAAAAACAACATCAAAATTAAAAAAAAATAAAATATCACACATGCCTTGCATATGGAACGTCATTATTTTTAAGACAAGCCAAGTCTATCTTGTCTTTAATGCCACTGCGTAAATGGACTGAATATCTAAAAACTACACACTGCACCCCAGCTACTCTGGATTTTTCGTAACTTTTTCGTGCAAGTTTAACATCTGTCTGCTCAGAACAAAGCACTCAGGTGACAGGCTTAATCTGCCCACGCAATGTTATTGAAATAAGACACGGGACATTTCTTCACCCAAAGCAGGGCTCTCCAATGCCCCCACGCGGTTCAATTAAATGAAACTGCTGGCTGTTGTTTACTGGAACTGGTCAGAGGTCTGCCTTGGAAATACCTCTGGTGATTTAATGGGCTGCAGTGGGGTGCTGGTGACAGCTGGCGTTCCTGGAGCACCGCGAGCTGAGAAACTATCTGAAGAGCTATTGTTGTTTTGTTTTGGGTTTTTTTTTTCCCCCTGTTCCCTTTCTTGCTCTATTTAATTCAGCTGGTAAGAATTCATTTACAAAACGCAGAGTGGCCTTAATCCTAAATCTGAAGACTTGAATTTAGTTCAAACAAAACGAAGGAGCGTGCCTGCGCACTGTACCCGCTCTCATCCCTGGAATTATTGTTCACTGCAATAGGAGGCAGAGGGGTGAAATCCTCTCACTCTGCGTCACTCCAAGTTCGGCTGCGAGTCGCAGCACCTCCTCAGCTTTGTTCTATGAGCCAAGGCAGGCAGACGCTGATGACCTTACATTAGCATATCCACTTTGACGAGGTTAGCATTGAGCCTCGTGGCGTCTCCATAAAACCCAGGGGCAAAGGAGGCAGGAGTCATAGCTCCTTGATTGGTTATGGAGTAGCAGCACGGGCTGAAATATACAGCCTGGCTTGTTTTATGAGGGCACAAGCCTCTTTGGTGAGACTGTGTGTGTAAATTATCAGTCTGGGGTTGAGTTAGGACACGAGTTACTTTATCAGGAGTGCAGTATTTCTTCTATGAACAAGGTCAATGGACAAATTCTCAAGTCACAGATACAATAAGAATATAATGTATTGGTTCCTTTAAAATGAAATCAAAAATCCAATAACAGCATCAGCAAAGGTGGAATAAGGTTATTCTGACTGAATGTTTCTTCAATTCAACTGCCTGCTGCTTAGCAAGTGATACTTTTTTTATATGAGAGTATCAAGGGGAGAGGCCATCACAGACCCAATTAATCCATCATGGAGTTCAATTCTTGTTACTGTGGCACTTATTTTCTCCACTGATAAAACTGTACACAAGACAGCATTGATAATGGACCAATGGTGTCTTTCAGATAAACACCAACATTGCGCTGGACTTTCACTTATGATTACATCAGCAGGGAAAGAAAAAAATATATCAACGAAATACAGGCGTGTTACACAAACCAGGGAAGAATATTACACACAATATGGAAAGTTTGCATGTTTTCTTTTTTGCAGATCTTTCACCCAAACTGAACTCCAAGTTTCTTAAAAGGACACATTTTTTGCTGACTTTACTCGATAAACTTTCAATTACTTGCCTATCGGCAAAAGAAGCGCTGCCTGGAGAAGCTGACGAAATATTGTTAAAACGGGGACTCTTTAAATAAAATGTTCCTTTTTTTATTTTAAGAGTTATGCTCATGCGAGCTCCACGCTGTAGTAATGTACTCACGCTCCCCTCAGCTCACCTGTTTGGGCGGGTGCCTCGCTTGGAGGTGCCGTCTGCTCGTCCTCTGAGCCCTGAGGCCAGGGGCTCCAGCACCACCACTTGAGGTTTGTCGAGAAAGCACCAGCCGTTGTGTACACCAACATGAAGCCTCCGTTCCTGGATGATCACGGCCTTGTGCGTCCCTTCTGGTCCTGCTTGTTTCTGAAAATGGAAGAAAAAGAGTAACACTTTCAAATTTACCACGAGTCCACATGAATCTTTGAGCTCTGTTCCTTCGATATGATGACAATGTTCTTCAAACCACTTTGTGGTTCCAGCTGGAAAGTGCTTTTGTCTATTCAAGCATGGTAATGTTCCTCAGCTTGACACGCCAGGTCCATAAATGACTACCTCAATTGGCTGTAAAAGAACCTGAATGGCCTGTTTGGAGCTCCGACATGAACCCCTTTCAGGAGGAGCTGAAACACTCGCTGTCAAATGTGACCAACATCACCGATGCTCCTGTGGCTGAATGGGATCAAATTACTGCAGCCTGGTTATAAAATCTGGAACAGTGTCTTCCAAAGGAGGTTGTTAGCATAATAATGAAAACGGAGACAATATATCTCCCTGTAAAAGAATTATGCTATCCATCCTCTTTTTTTAAGCAACGACATCCCACAAAAAAAGTAAATAAATTTAAAAATCATTTATTTAAATCATTTTAAAGCATTGAAAGATGCTCAAAAGACAGCGTATGTTACACGGGATAATGCAATTACAGCCTTGTTTCAGTTTCTTATGAAGGGACTTCAAGAAATCAGTGACAGCTTGCCCCAATTATCACATTGCACTATCCTCCGGCCGTTCTCTACCCCGACAGCATGGCTGTCACTGGTCAAGCACTGCTCTTGCACCAATCTTGCACATCTCGGTGTACAATTAAAGTAAGATTTAGCATCCAGTCAAGTCAGTGCTGATTCTGTCAAGATGTTCAGAATAGAATATTTGAATTATTTGACTGTGGGATTATCATGATCAGTAAAATGCAGAATCATCAATCTGCTGCCGACCCAGTGATAACCTGAATAAAGCAGGTCACGCAGTGTTGTAGGCTCGTGTCAGAATGAATTGTTATTGTGGCCAAACTGGAAAGACAGGCTGGGAGGCCTTCCTGAATTTGCACGCTACAGTCACAGTCCACAAGCATGTACTCGAGATTAATTGGTGACACTGAATCATCTGTCGGTACGAATTTGAGTGTCTGGTTTTGTGTGTGTGTGTGTGTGTCTCTCTCTCTCTCTCTTCATTGTGTGATGAAAAGGTACAAGGTATACCTTAACCTTGCCCATTGTCAGCTGGGATCGTTTCCAGTCCCCTTGGCACCTTCAGTTGGATGAAACCGGATGGAAAATGGATGGATGTTTAGAGAGTCGATTAGATGTACACTGTTTTTAGCCACACTGTTAGCACAGGTGTGGGGATGGGAATTGCTCACCACTGGTCTGATCTATTACCTCTTTCTATAGAGTGCCGTGGGGAAAACCCCAACACTGCATCAGCAATAGAGGTCATTCAAATTTTGGCCATGGGGTCCAGAACCCATTTCAGCAGACACTTGGCTTTGCACGGGGTGCACTGCATGCACAGTGCGAGTTCATCACAGAGAGACACACAATCACCGACATCTACACACACACATACACACACTTAGATGCAATCTTGAGTCCCCAATCAGCCTCACATGTTTGGATTGAGGAAGCAAGTTGAGAGAACCAGGGACGAAGTACAGGGACGTGATGCCAACTAGATCGAAAAAGGCATAAACCTGAAAGCAAGTTTAGGTGTTTTAATCGTAAGGAGGAAGTGTTAACCACTACACCATGAGGCTAACCTTGAAATATGTAAACATTAGTTATTTGTACAATATTTGAGCTGGTATAGAGAGGAAGAGTCGAACCAAACAGGTTGGACACAGATCTTGTAGCTTGTGGGATTGAGATTGCCAAACAGGAACTCACCATGCTTACAAACAGGAGTGGCTCGCACAACATTTGCTGTTGGATTATTACAGAAATTAGATTTAAAAGAGTTTTTATTGGTTAATTGCTTCAGAACTCTTTTTTTCCCCCTCACATCACCTGATAGTCTTGGAACCTCTCCCCAAATATCATAAAGAAACCAAATTCTGGTGGAAACACTCTATTCAACGGGAGCCTTTCCAGAGAAAATGTATAGGCAATTTCCTGTCTAGAATAAAAAAAGAAAAGTAATTGTATGGTTTATTTTACCCCTGATTACCTATGATTTGACAACTTTGGACCTCCAATGATCTCTGCTGCATCCCAGGTTGGGAACCACTGGTTAAAATCATCGTGCTTGTATAATACTGTTGAGCAAATATTTCCTTTGGTGTAATGTCACTATGAACGTCAGAGAATGGATACGGCTATTAGCACAAGACCCAAGTTGTAATTATCTTGACGAGCAATAACATCCCTGTACATCATATTTTATGTTCATTGTCCTTTTCAAAGGATAATGTCTGCACTAATTGACAATGGGCTTAAATAAAGCGAGGCGATGTGTCTGGCTGCTGGGGTCCATTTCTGCCGCACCTGCTGTCACTAATGCGCAGCCGGCTGACTCACGTTCTGTGACTGACAGTCAACTTCGTAACCTCAGAACACAAAGTCACGCAGAGCACACCTCTCGTCCCACTCCACTCCTTCCCATTTCTTTTCATTTCAGTCTTTTTCCTCTCACCAACACATCTAATACTCCTACTCTTTTTCCGTTGTCATTCTCTCTCTCTCTCTCTCTCTACCTCACTGCTTCACCTCCTTCCCTTTGCTGCTTAAAGCCGTCTCCACATCCGCCCACACTTTCTCAATCAAATTAGCATATCAATTCAGCTTTGGGGTTTTCTTTTAAAGCAGCAACAGCAGGAGCTCGAGCAAGAGTCTCAGCCCAGCGTGCCTGGATACTGTACAGCCCACATACCTCGCTGCTCTCCTCATGTTAAATCTATGCACAGGCGCTCTCGGCTCCCTCCCACAATTCCTCGCTCTGTCTACCTGTTTTCTACTTGTTACTGTCGTTTGTTCTCTCACTTACAGGCAATGGCTGAGATGTGCCCAGCAGCGCACCGCACTTCTTCTGTGATGAGGAAAAACGATTAAGGATCGTGACTTGACCTCAAGTGATTCCTTCCTTTTTCTCTTTCTTGCTAGAAAATACCTCCTCTCATCTTGAGGGCTGTTGTGAGCAAGAAAGGCTTGTGCTCGTTACACAGGGATTCAGTCGCGGCCACTCCAAAATCGAAGCCACACACTAAAAACACGAGTAAAATGATCTGTGTATAGTGTGGCTTGAATAGTGTCAGCTCTCCTTTGGCTTTGGGAAGTGTTACATAAGTGTTTTCCAGCTGGATCACATAAGCTAAGGATCCAGTCAGTCCATGTTTGCCATGTGAAAACCAGGACTAAGACGTAACGGCACAAAGGAGGGTGCACCGCACGAGATTCAACAGCACTCGCCTTGATAAATAATTGCCCCAGAAAATAAATAAAAATAAACCACCCACTTCAAATCCCTGAGCATCAGGTGAGGTGCTACTGGAGAAAAGGGAGGAAAGTAAAGTGCATCTCTCTCTGTGACAATTAATGGTTCTGGAGCTCGAAACAAAAAAAAAAAAAAAAAAAGTGGTAATGTCAGGAACATTCAATTCAATTTATTTCCATATTCAGATTACCTTCCATCCAGTGTGATTGAATTCTCTTGTTATGGTGTATATATAAATAAATTGTTCCCAGGTTTATCTTGTTGATGAGAGAAATCTCTCAAACATATTTACATTTTTGATGTGACAATCAGCCTCTACTTCATAATTGTGTTCTGTTTCAAATGAAATAAACAACACACTGTAGCTACGGCTGCAAAAGAAAAACGGAGGGGGGAACTTAGAGTACTTATTTGAAAAAGCATTTTTCAAACAACACGTTTATTGTGGAGGCTGTTGAATGTTTTCAACAAGCGAAAGCATCAGCAGTTAAATCAAATTCGCTCGAGATTGTTTCTGACTGGAGACCATCTCACGGTAGCTCTGGCCATCCTGTCACTGGGCCTCACACTGTCTGTCGTCTTTAACAGTTCCTCATTTGCGATTTTTTTTTTTTTTGGGCCAGTAGATATTGAACATTTTACAGAGGCAGCTGTTGTAAAAGACATTCACCTTTCTCATGTCTCCTTTCGCTACTCTCCAGCACTCAGAGCCATTCAACAGAGCTGTATGATTTAGACTTCCAGATGTCATGGAGTCAAGTGAAGGCACCTCTGGCTTTGTTAAAGCCTTGATGTCTTTATGGGCGGCATTGTCACTATTTATTAGATGTCCAGGGAATGTGAAACCTTCAAACACTCCAGTTCCTCTAAATCGATGGTGATTCGGGCGCTGTTGGGGCACCGAGACACATCACCTGGATCTTTTAGTGAGATATGCAACATATGAATGATTGTCCAATTAACATGGAAGGTATTGAAATTAATAGAGTGAGGGGAAATTAAGTTTTTGGGTGTCAGTATAACTTAACAGGAATAGAAATCTTCATAAAACCAAGATTTCTGAACAAAAGGAGGTGAAATCACAGCACAGTCTCAATCAATCACAAAATCTAAACCACAGGCAGAATTTTACAATCTAACTGAATTCAGCATATTATTAAAATAAAAAGAAAATGAGTAAAATTATGTTCGTGTTTGTTATGACAGAAAATGCTGATGTGAGTCAATGAAGTTGATATGCTGCGAAGGCTGCAAAGCTCCACTTTATGATACGGCTCCTTGAGGTTATGTTTGGGCACCAAAAAACTTAAGAAGGTTCAAGAAAATGGTTCAGGTTAAACTTCATGGTTCTGCTAATAAATTCAATTCAATTCGATTTAAATTGTGCCAAAATAAAATTTAAAAAAAAAAACATGTTGGTCAATACATCCAGAAATTTAAACATGACTTTTGATAAAATCTACATAAATTATTTGTTCCCTAAGGAACTGAGCACAAGTCTGTGGATCAAAGTGTCAACTTCCCCTTCAGAGGAAATTCTCAATTTTAGTTGTGTTGTTGAGACTCTGTCAACATTGTTATCATAATTGTAAAAACAGTAACTCTAAAACCGTCCAGTTGGGGTGAATTCCCACCAACCACTTAATTCGGTAGTGAGTCAGTCTCACAGCTGTGCTGCTATTTCTGCCTTCACAAAGGTAATCATGTTTACTTTTGCTTGAGATTGTAAAAAGGTTTCAGTTGAACTATTTGTTTTTTGAATTTGGAGTTTGCTTTAGCGCAGAACAAGATTGTGTTTCAGTGAGACGTCACAACATGGGTCAAACACACGGTTAAAAGAAAGAAAAAATTATATGTGTGTGTGTGTGTGCATGTGTGGTGACTCGGCAGCCACAAATAAATGTCACATGCAGATTGTAAAGGAGTCTTTTTCCAACAGACTGCTGCTCTCGCCGTTCCCCTCTGCTGCAGAGATGGCAGGCAAATGGCTTTGTCTTTAGTTGGACAGGTCTGGCATGAGGTGTTTCAGGGAGAAAATGAAAGAAAGACAGGAAGAAAGTTGTTTATAGGACAGCATCAGTTGAAGTGCTGCTTTCTACCCCGCTCTTCACTGCCCCCCCCCCTCCTCCGAGTTTCTCTCTCATTTATTTCATTTCTCTGTTTTCTCACTCCGTCAGTTTCCCTCCCTCTCTACCTATCTTCCTCGCTATCCTCTTTCTTCTCCCTCTTGCCTCTGTCTGCTGCCGTCACAGATTTCTTCCTCGCTCGCCTGAAATATGAATATTTTAGAGCTAAGAAGCTTAAAGGGAACAATGAAATGGCCCCCAAGTTAAATTATACTCCATTTCCAGAGTCACAGAAGAGGGACTTTTCTGAGTGATGAGCGCACCGTTGCCACGTGGGTGTGTCTTTCTCTTTCTACCCACACACTTAAGCTTGTTGTCTACTACCGTTGTGTCATATTTGTGATATTCCCTGAGAACCTGCTTGGAGAATTGCTGAACCAGACAGGGGGACTGCAACCAATCAACTTTGTCCCCTCAGCTATCTCAACGTACACTTGACGCTGGCGTTAGAGAGAGGGAGCTCCACCGCGCTAACACGCTCAAATGTTGTTTGTATCGTTTAAGGAAAAGACAAAAAGGATGCAGAACAGGACTAATTTGCATGCTTTGGGAGGCAGTTAGTTTTAGAGCTTTGTTTGGGGAGTAAACAAAAGCATTGTGTTGTAAAAGTAGAGTTGGTGGTAGCTTTTTTTTCTTTGTTATCCAATTAGACGAGTCACCCTAGTGCAGGCGTTGTAAAAAGGAAACCTAACATTCAACTCAACTATCCACTTTATGCAGAGAAAAAAAAAAAAACAAAAAACAAAGAAATTGTCAAAAAAATGGACAGAAGCCAGAGTGTCACTATTGTCTGTAATGGTTACTCTCATGGTTAGTGATCCACAGCACATTAAGAAAAAGCAAAAACAGATTTTTCTTTTTTATACAGATGGGACCTTGAGGGCTAAACAGATATATTTCTTAAACTGCAAACGCCACATTTCCACAGTGTTTGCCGTCTCTGGGGAGAAAAAAATGACCAGACTCCTTTGAAATCTTGTGTTGTGGATGAAGTGTCTGGTAAAAAGTCAAAAGATAACTTTGGTTGAAAGCAAATCTTATCTCAGAGAGAAAACCACCTCTGAAAACACAAGCAATACGTTTCAGCGGATGGTCGTGCATAATCACTGCTGACAAAGGTTTGTGTTTGATTCCGGTTCACATGAATGCGCTCCCCATCCCTCATCTGCATTTCAATCCAAAATAAAATGACAAAAAAAACCTCTGAAGTCAGGGAATGGGAGCTTATTTCCTCACTTCAACATTAACACCTGGAAATGGCATTACCATTGTCCCACATTAACAACAAAACATTCTCTGCCAGTCAATTTACCGGTCCAACTGCTGAGAGAGGCGGCGGGAGAGACAGGAGTGAGGATGAAATATTAGTAAGCAAAATTGATTAAGTTGGGGACACCGTCGCCTGAATGAAATGGGAGTGCAGAAAAAGGAAAGCCATTTAGTGCAAATTCAGAAATAATAGCTGTTGAGAAAGGAATGCAAAGCAGGTGGCAGCTGCCTCATTGTGTGCCTTCCAGGGAAATGAGTATAGATCGTCAGGGAGGGAAAATTGGTTTCTGAAGGTCATTCCTTTGTGTTCAGAAGCTGAGGCAAGAAGCACTCATGAGAAACAAGATGGTAAACGGATCTTGACCCAGTGATCGCTGCCGTCATGACTGAGCCTGAAACTACTGGTAACCTACTATTTATGTTATATTGACTGTCACAACCACTGCAGCACAGCATCTTCAAAGAATGAATGTGAGATTTAGAGTTGTATTCATCAAAGTTAACTTTAATTTGAGCAGTCAGCAGTTTTGTTACTCTCCCAAAAACAATAGCATACCGGATACTCAATACATTTATTTGCTTCTTCATGTCTACACTTATTCTAAACCAACAACAATATATTAACAACTTGTTAATTAAAAATACATAAAATTGCCTAAAGTAAAAAAAAGTGAAGTGCAGGTAAGGTGAAGTTCAGATATTGATCATTCATGAAAATTACAACAAATCCTGTTTTAAAAATGTCACAGTCACTAAAAAAAACCTCCCCTTTGCTCCAAATAAGCAATGCCTCCAATATAGAAAGATGTTTAATGACATTCCAAAATATTTGATCGCCACGCGCTGTGACACACAACAAAAACATCTACAGTGAGTCAGTGAGTCATACAAGGATCTTCTGAGGGGGAAATGAGACATTAAACGGACATTAAACACAAAATGGTAATTTTATCACCTTTCTTCTTTTTAATGCATTCATAAGAAACAAAATAATAACTTCTCCATCCGTAAGACCCAAGTTAGACTCATACCTTTAATGGTAAAGTTATAGCACTGAACACTTCAGTGTAGATTGTTTCCGCTTTGTCTCATATTGATCATCTGTAGCTAACGCAGCTTCTTATTAATGAGTGACTGCATACAATTGCAAACTAGGGATATACAGCATTACAGAACCTTTTTAAAGAACTATGAGTGAAATGATTACGGTTTCAAGATTTCACAAAGTATGTTAAAGATAAAAAAAAAAAATACTGTCTGGTGTGGCCACATTGTATTCTTTAAACAGCAGCAATTCTCTTTGAGAGTCATGTTTTTGATTCTATTCATTTATAGATGTTTATGAAACTGCATTTTAACTAGAATTAAACATGAGTCACAAAAGACAAACTCCTCAAAATACCAGGTAGTCCAAACCAGATGGGCTTTAGCTCAAAAGCTTCAAGTGAAGTATGTGTATTACTTACAACGATCTAACGTGCTCAGTTTAACGGCCAAATTTTCAAATCAGACGAAAAGGAAAGTCCTCTTCCTCATTTCTTCCTTCATATAAAATAGCATATGCAGACAAAAACAAGCTGCAATAGCTCTAAAACACTTGAACAGTTAAAAAAGGAAAATAGTTTTGGTGTTTCACAACTCTCCCAAACTCCACATTTTCTCTTTAAGGCGCCGTGAAAAGCTGTCAGCTGCTCGTCAGTAAGTTTCCGTGTCAGTACTTTGTGAAATCAACGTGTAGGCTGTTGTAAAAGGTAATAATAACTCGTACAGATGGCAACTGTCATTTCAAGGGGAGAGTGTGAGCGTGCGAGGGAGATGAAGCAAGAGGGAGTGTGAGGGAGAGACAGCAGGTGAAATGATGTCCCATATGAGTTTTGTATAAGCCAATTACCTGGTGAGTTACACAACTCTGACATGTTTCACATACCTTTGAACGCCGGAGAGCAAAGGGAAGCGCTTCTCCCAGTTTTTTGTGATAATGCATCAGTGTTGAAGCCGAGCAGAAGACACCAGTAGGCCAATAAAACGTTGTTTTTTTCCATGTTTATGTGTTGTTACCAGGTGGTAAAACATCAGTCGGAATACTGAGCTCCAGCAGAAACATGTTTTTAGGTTTATTGGAGCACAGCTTCAAAGACCCCTGAAACGTCTGTATTTTCACCTTTTAATAAATCTGTTTCTGTCAGGGCGAGCGAGTGAGCGAATGAGCAAGAGAGTGAGCGAATGAGCGAGTGAGTGAGCGAGTGAGTGAGAGCCGCGACCTACGCAGTGGATGTTCGCTCCCCCGTATTGAAGGTGAGTCATCCATGGCAAGAAACAGCAGCGGCATCATTAGCATGCTGCTCTCATCCTCCCACTCCCCTACTCCTTAACAAATTTTAACTGGCGCGCAGCTTCCACCGATAAATCATCGTTGGTCCGCCGCTGAAACACTCCCATAACTCAAAACCCCAAAAATATTAAGTCAAGCACACATGCGTACCGCTGCCTTTCTGTTTCCCCCCCCCCTCGTGATTTCATATAGTTTGTCCCCCAAGCGTAGCATCAACGCTTTCTTTCAATGCACACGCGGCACTACGCCACCATGGGCGCACGGTGTGCGGTGGGTGAGTTGGTTTCACTTTAAAAGAAAGAATGACTCAACTCAAAAGTGCCAACAGAGCAGGAACATGTAACAAAAGGATAAAGCTTGCATTAATATAATCCATTCTTCTTACTGACAAGAGCGAGCCAGTCTCATTTATTTGAGATATTGGAAGTTCAAAATAGGTCTCAAATATCCAGCTAATTATTCCAGTATAACGACCCAGCTGTGTTGGAGCATTATGGCGCATTTCTTTTCTTTTTCTACAAATATTACTCATGAACGCAGTAGGCAGCCGTTTGTTGTTGAGTTTTCAACTATTTTCATGTGAGGATTAAGACACGTCTGGTGCTCAGATGATGAAGGAATGAGTCACACAGGGCAACATTATGTTCAATTGATGTGTTTTAAACAACATTTGGAGGAAACGACCCCCTGGGCAGACAGGAAGAAAGCAGGATTTGGTAAAAACAGGCAACACATGTTGATACAATGTGAGATGTGAGGTTTGGATGTTTTAGTGATTTTTTTGAAGGCAGGATATCTTTGTTGGTACAAGAGGTTTGCTCAGCACAGAGGATAGTAGAATGACATTTAAGCAAGGAGCTGTGTTATTTTTTCAATCAATCAATCAATTTATTTTTGTATAGCCCAGTATCACAACAACAGTTGCCTCAGAGGGCTTCAAGATGTTACATTGGTTGGTAAAAATAAAAACAGTGAATAAGCATAATGTTAATATGTCAAATTTACAGTAACGAGACAAAACGAAGCAACCACCGCCTTAGACCCTCACATCCGGCAAGAAAAAAACTCCAAAAACCCAGTGGGAAAAGAAGAACAAAAATCGACATTACGTAACATTGTGTCACGTATGCACTCAGGTTTTTCGGTATTAGCACGACTTTCCAAAAGTGCATGTACTCTGACAAGCATTGCTAAAAATACAAGTGATATTTCAGTGTCGGAAGGGTTTTTAGATTCATGAATTAAACACAGCAAAAAGCGTGAAGCGAGGAGGAAGATAATTGTCAGACGTAAATGTACCTGTTAGTGCTGATTATCAGCTGCAGCTAACCGGAGCAGAAGCAGCGCTAATGACGCTCGGTGACGCGGGCCTGACGGCGTCTGATCGATGGAGTTCGGTACTTCGATTTACCCGCATGAAATCGATAGTTAATTTCAGGGTGCAACATTACGCGGTGCAGTCCCACACCACTTACATTTGGCATGACGAGTCTTCTGCTCGGCAACACTCCACGCTTCAGGAGTGAAAACTTTTATCACTCATAAATTAGCCTAATTCACAATGAGAAGCACTTTATTGTGTGGTGGGGCATTAATTCATCTCTTGTGTTCTGGGAAAACGTTTCGGGACTCCTCAAAGACTCACAACTTCATTCATGAATCCATCAGAAGAAAAACACAAAGCAAAGCGCAGCGACTGTGAGAGTTTTTTTTTTTAAAGTTTATGAATCTGTCTCTGCTCCTCCTGCTGCTGAGCATTTCCTGTCTCGTCTGACTTATAAGGGCTCTATAATCAGTCGCAGTCTAGTTCATCTAATGATTGGATCGTCAATCATTACGAAGACCTGCATTTCATGAATATTTGATGCGAGCCAAATGCATTAAACCCCATTCTTTTTGCGCCGCGCCGGTTACAGTTGTTACCGGCCTGCAGCCAAACCGGGCGTCCTCAGAGAACGATGAACGAGACGCCTCCTATTTCAGAAACGCTCAACCTCCTTTGTCTTTTTTTTTTATGGCACCGCGTCCACAGGGGCAGTCCTACTTTGAGTGCGTTTTCTTCTTTTAGGACAAATGAAAACTTCCTGGGAGCTTTGCTGCCAGAGTCTTTCTCCATTCATTAAATCAGCCCGAGGCGTTTTGTTCTGCCTGCGGCACGGCATTGGTCCTCGCCTGCTCCTCTCCTCCTCTTCATCATCTTCTGTTCTCCTTGGCCTTTTGATCACGAGCCAAGACGCTACCTAATTTCTGACAGGATTTCAGGCCCTTTCAGCAGGAGTAATAGATTTCTATAGAGGATGTGGGTGAACGGCTGCTCCAGGTCATTTCAGGTGATACGACTCGAACCTCGCGGCGAAGCGGGATTGAAGATGATTTGATGATTTCCACCGGGCGTCAGGCTGCGTTCGGTCAGGTTTAACACGACGGCTCAAATCCGTCAAGCTCGCTCATTAATGTCTGCTGGGGCACGGGCTGGATATTAAGTGTGGAAGTGGACTGTAAAAAGAATATATACTCTGGAATAGTTTGTGGAGCTAAAAATAGAAGTACTTATGGGGAGATTATGTGAAGACTGTATGTCAGAGGAGCAGCCGGCATAAAGGATTCGTTTCATGCTGCACTGTACGTTCCTCTGCCTTCCCATTCCTCTTCATTTTCGTCACTCTATATCTGCCTCCATATCAATTTAGGCATAGACACACTGGCATGTACTCAATACACACACACACGCACACACATTTCCTGATCTGGAGGGTGAGGTGTCAGCATCACTTTACAGACAGCTTGATGACAATCCAGCTGGAGTCACACTTTTAAAGGTCACACACAGATCACACACACTCTCTTTCTTTCTGTGTGTCTCTCTAACCCCCCCAACACCCACCCACACACACACACACACACCCACACACACCGGCAAAATTTTAATTAGAAGCTGCAGTCGTGCCGACTTCTGCACACATTAACGCCTCTCACAGACGTGAGAATGTCGTCATATCGCTGAAGTTATAAAAGTCTGGAACGTTTTACTAATCTACGCAGCTTCGGCTGGATGTGAAGACCTTTGAAGAACATCTCGCAAACTTGGGGGGGAGGAAAAAAAAAACTGTGAAAACCAAAATGAGAAGATTATTCATGCTAACTTGTCACTTACCTCACTGAGGAGAGGGAGTTGTAGTCTACGATCCTTTGTTTGCATTTCGATAGAGGGGGATGGATTTTGTACATCAGCAAGAAAAGATGTGAATGCATATAGAAATGGCAAAAAGTGAGCTCCATTACCTTTTCAGAGTTCCTGAGCTTATCCTTCGAGCGGAGGACAGGCACATTTATTAAATGTTGCTGTTTGTTTTTGCTAATTTCATTGTGGTCTAAACATCACAGACAGATATATATAGGAGGAAACACTCGACCGTGACGCCGTCAAGAACTTTAAATTGATCGTGATGTACTTAAAAACACGAAATAAACCTCGGAGTAGCAGCGCTGTAAGACTGCAGTCTCACTTCCACTTCCCGGGAGGTTTTTTATAGTCATCGTCCTGAGAGGAGCACATTGACTGGGGGTACCTTCGGGAGTATAAAGTCTGCCTCAGAAAATTTAATAGCAATTGGTTTATTAAATTCGATTTTCCCCTGAGACTCAATTTATTAATGAATGTAGTAATTTATTGCCCTCTTTCTCTCTGCCTTTTTTTTTTTCGTTTTATAAAATACATATTCTGCCATGATGTAAATCTGGGAGTCCCTGCAGTGTCAGGGGGCAGCAGGCAGAGTTAGGGAGGGATGATTCTCCATAAAACCCTCCTTTAACTACACTGGAATGGGATTAAAGGTCCCTGAAGAACAGAATCTCTTAAGTGGGTCTGGATCGAGGAATCCACAGGGAAGAAAAACTTGACCTATGAAAAGGTAACTGCTTCCAGTTATGGGGGCCGAAATCAGTTTACACCTTCACATTATGATTTATTGTCTTAAAAAAATTCTTCAAGTGGGTTAAACTATTACTATTAAAGTGCATGCATGTGTGTACATCATGATGACTTGTCAGAAACTCGCATGGAAAAAGTAAGCCTCTCCACTGTAAATCATTCAACGTTAGATCCTGCATTAAGACTGGAGTTAGTTGAGGTTGTTAAGCACCTTGAAATAAAGGAAACAACTGGTACAGTGTGATCTGGTCTGCGGTTTAAAGAACCTGAAGTTCAATCAATGAAATGAGACTTGGGCTTTGTGCGCAGATACTTTGACAAAACACTTAAACTTTATGAGTTTGCTCATAACAAACAGCATGTGCTGCGTGAACCAAGCATCATAAAACCACAGAAGGCCTTTGCTCAAGAATTATTGATTGATTTTCCACAGACAGGATGGTGTTACTGAGTAGTTAAGCAACTCAGCAGACCATCATCTCCCTTGATGTGTTCACCCAAGTTGTATCTGAATGGAAGCAATGGAAGCATCACAATTCAAGGTTGATTTGGCGGATTTCAATGTTCAGTATTATCAGGACGCTGTCAGGTCAGCAGAGGTTCGCAGAGGTTGCAGCAGGACACTGTCTACAAACAAGGAAACATTCACTTTATAACAGATAAAAAAAAAAAAGAAAGAAAAACATTAATTTTCTAAAGGCTCACTGAGACATGAATCCAACAGACTTGCGGTGAAACGGGCTCAGGAGAGCTGTTCACAGCATCTTTAGAGATACTCTCAGGATGTGCTATCAGGAATCATGGTTGGAAATTCCTCTTAATGGTTGTGCAGGTGTGATCAGCAGCAAATGAGAGTGTTTGTTGAGCACACTGCATCCAACAAGAGGTTGTGCCAGTTATTAAATTTCAAGTTTACATGCTTTATTGCATTGTGAATGGACAATGAATCAAGAAATATTGTAATTACATCAAATAAAATTGGTCATCTTTCAGACTCGGATGTAGACTGGATCATATTCTGTTAATTAATGAGAGAAGGAGAATTATAAATGCTATTGCATAACATAAAACTACTCTCCATTTGGGCCTAGGTGATGGGACTGGCTGGTCATGCTTGTGATAACTGTGCTTTGTTGAAAGTTCATCCTTTGTTTCATCCAGGATGGTTGAAACCCTGTAAAGCATCAACACACAAACCCTTACAGTTTATGGACCTTTCCCAAGTTTTTGCAGTGTCACAGAGCTATTTGTCTGACTTCTGAGTGAGTACTTTAGATTGCTTCTTTTGATCTCCCGTAGATAATGTTTTATGACACTGTCGGAATCAGAGATGTTTTCAGCAGCGTTCACACTTGTCAGGTCCGGTCCAGTCTAGAGACTCTGGTGTGATTGCTCCGTTGGCCTGGTCAGCTTGTGGTGTTAGAACCACTGAACGGTTAGTGAGTACAAAATGAGCAAAGGGGTGTTACATTTAGTGCAAACTGTCTGACTCTTGGGGGGGGGGGACAACAACAACATCTGGATGCTGACAAACTGAGAAAAATGAGACTTGGTAAGCTCTGAGAAGCAATTCTGAAAAGCATTTGTGCATGAACATGAGTGTGTCATTTTTTAATTATTCCACCTTGTAGTCATCCAAACCCATCAAAGTTTGGGCGAAAATTCCCCAGTGTTCATAACTGACAAAAAAAGTAAAATGTGTAGAACTGAAGTGCCTTAAAAATATTGACCTGACAAGAACCGCTGCGTTCACAGTTCACATGGATGACGGCGATGCAGTTTGTCATGTTCCTGCAGATTATCTCGCGGCGGACTGTTTCTCGTTACCAAGTCAATGCTCCAGACTGGAAAGTGACACTCTTCCCAAAAGGCAACTGTCTGAGTTCTGAGTTGCAAGACGTCCTAAGAAGACCTGATAAGTTACAGCTTTCTCCATGATTCTTCAGTGTGTCACACTTCATTCGGATTAGAAAGGGCAGGAATAATAATTGACCTCACAGTTCAGAATTGCCCTTGTTCATGGAGTTCAAATTGAGTGCATAATTAGATATGTATTTTTTCATGCTGTTGTCTTTTTTTTAAAGCTTATATATTCCTCACACTATGCATAAAGATATGTGGTGAATCACACTAACCTCAGTTCATGGTCCACTGAAAACCACATGCCCCGTTTACACATCAATACAAAAATAAATAAATAAATAAATAAATAAATAAATAAATGAATAAATAAATAAATAAATTAATTAATTAATTAATTAATTAATCAATCAATTACCAATCAATGTGACTACATAAAAGTAAAGAAAATCCCTCAAATTCCCCTACTTTACACTGGACACTGCAAATGTGTGCACCTACAAATCTGAGACAGACCCAGTGAGAAACATTTGACTACTTTCAGTTCTAGTCTCACAGTAGTTTTTTCCATCAACTGAAACTGTTGTCGTCTGTCTCTGTGTTCGAGGATGCTGAGGGTTTGTGGCTTTAATCAAGAGGAAGTTATCACTGTTCCTGCGGTCATGAGCACAATTCTACACATAACTCCATTATCCACTGTCTCTTTCTATTGAAACATCAGGTAATATCTCCACTAAGTATAGACTGAGGCACAAGACCCAAAGCTCTTATTTCCATTTGCATAGATTGAAAAAAACCTGAACTATCTGTGGGTAATCCCAAAATATAGGATCATCAGCAACCTCACAGGCCCCTCACAGGTGACACGTGATTTTCTGTCATATCTGAATTCTGATAGGTGTCAATGGAGGATGGATGGACTGAGTGTTAAAATAAGACCTGAATTAATCCTCGTTGTCATCTGTTATCAATATATCAGTGACACATGCAGAGCCTTTACTCAACCATCAAAAAAAGCACTCCATTTCAAAGCAAACTGCAGGTCCATGAAAAAAAAAGTAAAGACCGTTTTATTTTAGCAGAGGTACACTTACCATAAATCTAGGGAAGAGACACTAATACCCTCTATTTGCTCAACTTAATCAACTCTAAACACACCCTTGGTCCTCTGTGTTTGAGCTGGAAGATTCATTCCAGCAATATCAAAGCGCAGCGAGAAAGAGATACGGAGTGACAGTGTTGCCATATCAATTCTCATCCTCACCAAAGACACCTCTCACACAAGCTGAGGAGAACAGATAGAACCGCTGCAAAGCCATTGTATATGTAATTGCAAGGCCAAAGTTGCACCTGTCAAATACAGTTAACCGTCTGGGCTTCCACAGACATGAAGAAAAAAAAAAAAAGAAGGAGGGGAAAGAATAGATAAGCTCCATTTAGTTTGGGAGGTGATGTGCCTTAAATTACTATGGCAGCTGTAAGAAGCACTTGCACAGTAAAGAAAGTGGAAGTGAGATAAAGGAAAGCATCAGGCGGGGCTGGGTGGGGGTGGGGAGGTGGGGGGGGGGGGGGTGTAATCTTGGCAGAGGTGTGCAAAGGCCATCGTGACCATCTGTAATATGAGGAGTGTTTTGTGCGGGTTACCTCACGAAGATGAAATGTATTGGAAGCATGAATTCGGTGTGCCTTGTAAAATGAGGCTGAGACATATTTGTCCTATTGACAGAGTGCAAACACTTGAATATTTCCCTTCAGCTCGTACCCTGTGCAGATTTTTCTCACTCAAAGACTTATCTTTTGCAAAGCCCTGTGAAAGAATACAGATCAAAATGTGACTCCGTTCCTAATGTGTCATGTGCATGACTATCAAGGCTGGCTGTGTGTGTGTATATGTGTGTGTGGCCTGTCCTTACCGTGTTCTGGCAGTCAGCGTTGATCAGCTGCAGCAGCTGGCTCTCGAACTTCTCCAGGGACGGCTGGAGGGAGATGGTCAGTCTGTTCAGGGTGAAGGGCAGCATCTTGAGCAGCTGAGGTCTCAGCAGAGCGTCTCCTGGTGGTCAAACGTAACACGCATGTCAGCGACAGGAACAGTGCTTTCCCTGCTCGAATTCTCAGCACATCCGAGTCCTAAAACTCTTCCCTCTGCGGTTCGTCAGATTGGCTTTCTTCTCAGAAATCATTGTGTGTGTTGAAAATACTGTGGGGTGGGGGGGTAGGGTAGGAGGGGTCACAGCACGTCATGCTGTTGTGAAGTACATTGCAGTGTATTCTGTGTGCGTCCCATTTGTAAAACTCACTGGGGGTTTCTCCATCATCGACAGGAAAATCTACCACAGGGTCCCACAAGTTTAAAAAGAGAGGTCAAGTGAAAATACTGAATCTGATACAGTATTTCAGTCGTGCTGATTCTGCTGCACGTCGTCCTGCAGGGGAGGGTGGCGCTGTCCAGGAAAAAATATGGCATTCCAGTTTATTGCTGTCTTATGGATCTTTTTTTTTTTTCCCGTGAATAAATTCGAGGCAAAATGTGACTCAAAAACAATATTTTCCTAATCAAACCCATTCCCCAGAGGACATGAATGACTAAACAGAAGGTTTCTGTTAGCCCAGGTTAACCTCATAAATGCCATCTGTCAGAGAAAAAAATGAGTCTGACAAGTCAGAGAAAGGGTGAGTCAGTGACTCAGTCGGTCAGTCCGTATATTCACCTCTCTGGTCTAGACTGAAATGTCTCATTGAATAAAGAGCCTTAAGGCTTGGGGCATAGATGTTGATAATGGATCCCTGATGACTGGGACGCTCGCACAGACCACCTACCGCCATCATCAATTCAACATATTCACATATCCACTGACATAACTGTTCATACACCAACTGCAATGACTGATGTTGTGAGTCTGGAAGCCCCGTGGAGCGCCTGGAGGACAGACCAGCAGTGCTGATGATATATCTCATTTATTGCAGATACTTTTTCATCATACTTAAAAATAAATAAATAAATAAAAAATCTCTGACATTTACAATAACTACATTGCAGCGTTGCAAACACACAGATGCAAAATGCTATAAATATTAAAATCCCATATTAAAAACACTGAGTCTAATACGCAGCTGTGCCACAGGTAGTAACAAAATATGCCTCCCAGCTCGAGGGGGGATTTTCAGGAGCTCGGCAGTCTGAAAAATAGTGACCGTCAGAGCACTGACAGGAACATTTGACACGTTAAACACAGCTCAAAGACATGCTGATACATCTCAGCCTCCGACACAGTCTGAGACGGCTGAATCGCAGCTGGCCAGCAGCTTAATACACAAATTCTGGCTCCCTGTGGGAGACGGATATCCATCATTTCCTGTAGTATTGCAGAGTCACTAAGTCTTATAGGTGTGATTTGGCTCACTCAGCCCTGAGTTATATCTCAGCTCCAAAACGCTTCCTCTCTTTTTCGTCACAATTACAAAATCTGCTTACTATTAAAAGAAGAATCCCAATGGGGAGAGCCAGATCTCTTAATTATAATCACTTTTCTTGTGGTTATGAGGCAGTAAATTACACTAATCTGGATTGGCAATGCGTGAAATAAAATATTCCCCCAAAAAAATTCTTATGACAAAAAAAATTACCTTTTTTCTGTTAATATACTAAATTGCTCATTATATCCAAGCAAGCCACAAAAAAGTATCAAAAAGTTGTTGTGTTTATTTGCCAACATATTTCAGACTTTACTGGGGCCAGTTCTTCACAGCTGCATCGTCTTTGAAGAATGAAATGGTTTTTTTCAGTTTTCAGCTGTGAATTCGCATCCAATATGGACACTCTCAGGAAGGATGTTAGCTGGTAACAGGTACCACTGTGACAGAGCTGCACAAGAGTGGCGATAACAGATCAATCACTTAGGGGTCATCTGAAATCAAGAATTAAATACTATTTATACGTACTTGTGAGAGTACACACAGCCATTTAAAAAATCAAACTCTTCAACGCTAATCCAAGATTAAACTTGGAATAACAAGAAAACATGGGGAAGGTCTTTTAAAGCTGTGGTTCCAACAGAAATAGCGCATTTGGAAGAAAAAAAGAGAACGAATCCAAACCTTGCAACAGTTTATCTTTTTCTTTTCATTTGCTGCAATTTTTAATTGTTTGTTTGTTTGCTTGCTTGTTTGTGGTCCTGTTTGCATGAGTATTTTCAAGTGGAGATAGAAAACTTTTGTGTTCATTTCTACAAAGACAATTCTTGGAGCCACTGAAAACAGAACCTTTTTGAAAACAGATTTCAGGGTGGAACGTTTCAAAAATGCAACGATTCCGTCTCTGTGGAAAAGAAAGAAAATGCACTCATGAAAAACGCTTCGTCCCTGTGCAGACAGAGTAAAGTTTAATGTTTTGGATATTTTTTTATGACACTGTGTATCAGCCCCACGGCCATGGTAACAGTTTGGTTAAATACACACACAAATAACAGCAGCCACTAGTGGCCCAACATGAAAACTACATTGTTTCCAGCATTTTCTGCCATTTCTCTGTAAATGGGAATCGTTTGCAAAATGTTGTCGAGTAAATGCTAAACGATTGTGTAAAAAAATTCTGCAAAATTGATATGTTTTATCCAAAGCGTTGTCGTGTGAACAGGGCTTTAGACGAGACACCGATTGACTCTTTCACAAATTGCATTGTGGGTTAGTTTTTTTTTGTCAGCGTCTGTGGTTTCGATTCTTCAATGTAAGATTAGCATATCATTAAACAGAACACTGAAAAAGATTTCAGCATTAATACGATGAACAGCACTGGTTTACAACGCCTCCCGATGTTTTATTATGACCACAAAGTAACTCCTACGATAAAACACCCAACTGATTTAATATAAGCTGCATGACCCTCAACTGAAGCATTAACACCACTGCTTGAGGTAAACAATCCAACTAAAATGTGTGTTTTGCTTGTTTGTTTGGATTCCTGGTGTAAGTGAATCACAGTTGATATAAGAAAGCATCTCAGCCAATAGTCGAAACCAAAAAACAGTTTGAAGCTCGCAATCACCGCTTTCAGACACAGCAAAGACGGCGCGGCCTGTGTGATCGTAATCTCCTCAAGAGTAATGCAGCCATCAAGTGTTTGACTGCAGCCCCTTGTCTCTGAAGCTCAGAGTTGGACTGTTCTGAATGCGGCGTGAATATCAAGCCGGTGGCTGTGGTCTTAAAAGGCAGCTTAGGTCTGTGCTGCTCACAGCCCCAGAACATGAAGAGGATTAGGCTGCTACCATACCTCCCACTGACTCCCAATGATTATAGCTCTGCACTGTCAGACTTCATTACATTCCCCCTTAGAAACTTACTTCCTAAGTACTGCAGACATTTCAACTTCTGATGGAACTAAGTTTCTGAAAAAAAAAGGCCACTTTTTAGTACTATTATGAATGTCCTGTATGATACTGTGACATCTGGAAGAAGACATCTGGAAGAAGACAACTGAAGAGACGGTTAAGTGTGTAATGTAAATGTATACCTGGGTGGTGAATACAATTCTTAACCAGAAAACCTGAAAATGCCCAAAGACTTGCTTCAAGAGCTATAATTAATGTGGTTTCATAATTCAATTCATTAGGTATCGTCTGAAAATGTTATAAAATTTAATGGTATAAATATTAAAGTTAGAATGAATTGATAAGCAGGATGAATTCACAGGCTGTGGTGATATCAAAATATGTTTCACTACAAAACGATATATTTGTGGGGTCGCGATAGAGCCAGAAGAGTTCACAGATTTGGCTGATCCGGCTCACCAAATCACCAGAAAAATAGTAAAAAATTTAATGTTAAAGTTGCACTATTTTACCAGTCCAGCTAACTACAGATGAAACTGGGCTGTATGTGGCATCTGAACTAAAATGTGCTCGACACCTCTGATCTTCATGGTCTGACAGTACAGAGAAAAAGGAAAACTGTACAAACCATCATTTCCTGTATCCCACCTGATGAGAATAGGAAGTTTTATTCACTTTTCACTATTTGACACAGTGATCAAAAATAGCCTGATTTGTGTGTCACATCTTAATTACATTAAAGTGTTTGCTTAAATTGGCCCCTATTAAGGAAAAGTCACATGATTCTGAAGTGTTGGTTGATATTTGCAAATTTTCTTTTTTATTTCTGATGGTTGTAAATGTTTTGTACGTCATAAAATGAAATGCTTTTTTGGTTAATACAATCAATGATTAGAACAACAGAACATCACAATGGAAATCCAGCAATCTGGTCAACTCCACAGATCACAACACCAAGATATGACACCTCAGAAATATAATAAGATTAGTTCATTTGGCTGTTGGGGTTCATTGCCAATAAAGGGCCAAACACTTCTTGTGTTCTTGCAATGCTTTGATTACAAAACATAGATTCATAAACAGTCTGTAACTGAAATACCTGTTATGAATATGCTGTTACTTGAATGGTTATTTTACAATTTATACTGTTTTATTATTGGCTTTTTGTCTCTGCGATCAAAAAAGGAAAAATGTTTGTGCTTTTTCTTTTTTGTCAGAACCTGCTTCAAATGCTGGCACCTATTGACAAGACCAGTGTATTTACATGACATGCTCTGGTCGAACTGACATTGTTCACAAAAAAAAAAATCCTAGAAATGTACTTATTACCTGTTGGAGAAGCAGCCAGGCCTGGGATGTCTTCACATCCTGAAACAAGGACATTCTCTGGAAGCAGGTTCATCACAGGAAGCAGTGCAGGATGGTTTTTCACTGCACAGCTCAAGTTTGCTCCATCGATAATCTGCAAGAATCTCCCATCTGCAAAAAGAGAATTGAAACAAATACAGGGGGAATAAATCCAAACATATAACTCGAGAAACCGGCAAACTTTGATGTGATATTTCAAACCCACACTCAGCCCCGACCCTCCCAAACAAATGCTATCCATCTCATCGGTGCATTAGTGTCTAATGATGCTCCAGAAGCAGGGAGTCACCCGAAAATGTGGCGCGCTACAAGCAGACACTTCAATTTTTCAATATTCCATTTGGCTGGCAGTGACCTAGGGTGCAATGTTCCATTACACTGCAAGCATCATTTTCCAGGTCTACAACTGAAATGACAACCATTCAACTTGGAAAACACGCTCGCCCAGAAGAGCGCCGCGGCATCTGCGAGTCGCCCGAGTATGAGCAATGAGGTAGACGCCGTCATCGTTCAGGCAGGCCATCAAATGACAAGTGGCGAGCAGCGACTCCTGCCATCAACACAAAACACAGATCATTTGGAAGGTGAGCAAAGTGGGGTTTGATGCGCTGCGTATGTTGGCTTCCTTCAAGCCTGAGCAGCGTCGCAATCTTTCACTCTGACAGGGTTAATGATTGCACCTTCGACGGCATCAGTGACAATCAATACGAGAAGCTCCGTTCACTCCCATGGGCTGCTCAAAAAAAAAAACGATGACGCTGAGTGATCTGAAGGTGAGAGACTGTTAACGGAACAATGACAGTGACGCGTTCGAGCTGCGAAGTGATGGGCTGTATTTTAGTTTATTACCACTGTTTTCAACACAGTGGAATGATGTCTACAATTGTAACGTTTTCTCTGGAGGAAGAAACAGCGATGGAGAAATTGTGGGGAGTGATTAAACTGGCAGTGCACAATTCTAAACACAGACACAGCTGAATGCCACAGTATTTGCATCAATCACTACCAAAGTGTTGCAACACTCTGTGATCAGGCCTTCCATAACATACCTTATGAACTAGTGAAAATCACCTGATTTTTGATCATTTGAGTGTCATTTACTGACTCTGAATCAACATATATGGACTTAGTGATCGTTTTTAACAGCTTGTCTGGATTTTATCTGAATTAGAAATGTCAGAAAGGTTGCCCAGCACTGCCATCAGGCCTGTGAGTAGCACTGGACCATCTTTCTACTGTCTGTTCGGAAGCTGACGCCAAAATCTCAGGGTGACTTTGACATCGGGACCAATCAGAAGCCTGAGAAATCTGAGGGTCGTCTCGAGACGGATGAGCAGATAAAGCATACAGAATCTGCGATCTCTTCTAAATCACTCTTTAGGATGTGCATATATGAATATTCAGTCGATATCATCACTTTAACCTTGGTTCATTAGTTTTAGTCTGATTTATTCATTCCATATTTTCTTGTCAACATATTATTTTTAGCTTTGTTTTATTGCTGTTTTGATTTTTTGTTGATGTACTTTTTTTCAAAGCACTTTACAAACTCTGAAAGGGATTTTTATGAATAAAAACTATTGTTTTCTTATTAACTTGAAGGGGGGAAACTGTTTTAAAGTTGCATCAGCATTAAAGTTCCCTCCACAAAGTTTGTGGTATTTGCTTTTCAGACGTGCCGTATTGACTGTGTGTGCTCCACGCTATCTTCTACATCGCTGGGTTCCACACGAAGTTGTAATCTATAACTGTCTGAAAGTGCTTTTGAACTAACCGAAAGCTCGTAAGAAAGACAGGCAGCATCGTGAGATGCATTGCCTTGTAACTGTGGGGCTTACGGGGGAAGATAGATGCATGAAAGACCATCCCCCTCCCACAGTCCAAACAATCTATTTATCAGGTTTTTTCTGACACTGCGACTTTTTGAGGGATGACAGGCCGGACGATAATACCCAAGCATGCATCAAAGAACTGGCAGGCTCCAAACAACAGAGGATAACCAATATTATATCTTAACCTCAAACAATCAAGTGAAATGAAAAATAATAATAATGACAGACAGTGAGGTTGTTCAGATCACAATGAAAAAAATAACAACAAGGTGTCACTAATGGAAACATCTATACCAGGAACCAAGCTGTGGTTGAAATGATGGGAGCGCGGCGCAGATCAAATGAAGGGCAATGTGACTTTATCCTCGTAAAAAAATACGTTTGTTCAACTTTCTTTTACCGCGAGTTCAAAACTCATCCAGTCATCCATCTATCTTGTATTCTGGACCTTCATTCCGCTTTGGGATTTTCAGAATTTGGAGTCGATCACAGCTGATAGTGAGAGAAAGGCAGTGTGTAGTGTACAGGGAGAAAAAAAAGCACATAAGAAAAGACAAAATTGCATGATTTCTTATCGTCCACAATGTTTGTTCATCTCCAGGAACAACTGGAATGAAAAATAAGCTTTAAAGTTCTTTGAATTGCCTCTGTTAGTGCTCATGGTCAGACAGGTTTAAACAGCCACGACTGAACTCGAATTTAAACAAACTGAAGCGACTCGGTACGTTTCATATCATTTCCTTGACGAGACTGTCACCAGACACACGAAAGAGACGCGCAGCATCGACAGAGACTGCACTTATGGATAATTACATAGCCAAGCAGTTTGAAGGGATATGAATAATTCTACGATTTGTGAAAATGAATGTCAGCCACCCAAAGGCGTTTTCCTATCAACACTTTTCTTGAGACTTTTGACAGTCTTAAATAGTTTGTCAAGAAAATAAAGAAAAAAATAGGATCCCCAAAGCTTCAGATATCGAATTAAAGCCACAATTTCCTTGAGGGGAACAAACAATGTCATGAGAGAAACCACTTATTTTGTCTAATCAATCCAGATAAAATAAATGTTTAGAACAAACAGAACAGTGTTGAAAACGATTAATGCATTACTCAAATATTTATGGCTTCAAGTTTTCTTGAAAAACAACTGAAAATAAAGCACAACAATCCTTTTTTATCAGCGGAATAAAAGCAACAAACAAATGAATCTCTCTGGAATTGGTTGTAAAGGACAAGTGAAAGGAAAATAGCTTTTATGTGAAATCTATTTGTAAGAAAAAAAAAAAGGACAGCATCTTCGGAGGATTGAAGAAGAGTTAATAAAGTTGTTTTTATCATCCATGTAATATTATGGAAAGCCGGTAAGTTCAGGGAAAGGATGGGCGGAATGTCCATTTCTGCTGTAGACAGCTTTTCATCCATTTTCCTGGCAGTCAGCGCCTTTATCTTTAAAGTCATTGAAAAGGGAACGAGGAGGAAAGAAGATGATGGAGTATATCACTATGTTCTGCTCCCCTCCCTGCCCATGACTCATCCCAGTCAAACCCTTTAACTTCCCCTAACAGTTAACTTACTACAAAAAAAAAAAAAGCCTTACGTCTGAAGCCAAAAAAAAAAAAAAAAAAGGAAAGTAGTTTGGGGAAATCTCTGAGGCTGCAGCACGGCTTCGGCTCTGTTCTACAAACGTTTGCAGTGGCAACAGCGGCTTTCATCGCAAAGGTGTTTCTTACCATGAAACACGGAAAAAAGTAGGATGGGGGGGGGCTGAGAACCTAGAAATCAGAGAACTTTCTTGACGCAGATGGTGCCCAGGTGTCAGCATCTTCCATCATTTATTTCCTGCTATTCATTATGCATCATTTTCAGTCAGATGCTGTGCATAGATTAGAAGCCGAACCCAAAATGTCCTTACAGCCGTGGCGGGCCACCTCTGAGTTACTTGAGCAGCAGCTTGGCAGGAGATGTGAAAACAAGAAGATTGGAAAGGGAAAATAAAAAATGGCTCAGCATCAGTCAGACTTGCTGGTCCTCGGAGAAGCTTGTGGGAGAAAGGTAGAAATTACAAAGATCTGAGCACAAACATTCCTGGAAGTTGGGCGTGTCTAAAAGATTGTTGAATGAAGCTCAATTGACATTTCATTTTTGGGTGGCACATTTAGGTCCCGTTCACACATTTTCCAGTGAAAATGGGAAACTTTTGTTGCGATTGGGGTGCCTGTTTGCACAACAGCAGTACTAATTCAGTCCCTGAAAAGGCAACTTTTTGAAAACAGTTCCGGCTTTGTCTCCATGGAAACAGTCGGGAATACAACATTTTGAAAATGCCACAACTCCGTTTCCACGTAAAGGGAGGAAATGCAACAGGTGCAAGCAGCAGCAAGTGGATGGACAATAATAACAATGGCGCCCAACAGAGGGTTGACTAAAACTCATATTCTCCTGGGACCTGCTTACAAAACATTGCCATATAAACACAAATCCTTTTTGAAACAAAAATTAAAAATGTATTATCATATTGAGCATCAAAGATAAATCACAGAATGGCCTGCATGAGTTTTACTCTGGGCAGCGTCTGAATTTGTATTTGCACTTTTTTGGCCACTTGTCAGTCTTTTATTATCTGGGATGTGCTTTCAAAAAGTCACATTTTCAATGGCTCTGAGTTTACAGTTGTCATGTAAACAATGCCCAAAATGCAACAAAAGTTTGCTATTTTCAGGCCAAATATAGGAATCTAAAAATGTTTGAAGCAGTTGTTAAATTTCCAAACTGAAGTTCACTTTATTCCAACTTTATGCTATGCTCTCTGAAAGTGTTGATCACGCAAAGGTTTTCAGAAATTTCATACAATTTGAATCACTGATGTGCCTTACTGAGCAAAACAACTGAAATATAAAACATATCTTAGCCACATCTCATGATATCTCTTGATAATATATCATCTTTACTAAAGCCCAGTGTGAAACTAGAGGCACAGGTATAGTTGGAGGAGTTATTTCGGGGGTGAAAACAATGTTTTACTTCAATATATTTGTTTGCAGTGTCAAGTCCACTGAAACAGCAATAACTTTTTGAGTGGGTGGTGAAAAAAAAAAAACATGTATGCAGGGATTTTTTTTTTTTTTTTTTTTTTTTTAAGGATCAGGAAAACCTCTTTGCGACTACAGTACATAGTCTGTGTCTGTTGTCGGGTTTGAGGACAAAGCAGTGATTCCAGTACAATAATTAATTGCAATAAATGTCAGTGTAACATCCAGGAATACTGTGCATCGTTTTCAGTCTCAAAGCTTAAAGTGTTGTGATCTGAGTCGTTTGCACATGTGGTGTGTATTTTGAATGACAAAGATCTCGTATCTTACCTTACAGGTGCACCATTAGAAACATTTGTAACGACACTACCTCCCTGTGCCTTACACACAGGAATACACAACAAATTAATGCATTGTGGTGGCACTTCAAATTACGATATGCAAATGGGAACACAATGCACCATCTGTTTGTCCTCTCGTCACATTAAAAGGTCCCCAGAGCGACCCTCCATCCTTCTCACTTCATTTTTTTCACCTCTCCTGTTTCTTCCTCTTTTCTCCCTGTTGGTTGAAGGGAGACAGCGAGCTCACCCCGTCCCTCTGTGCCTGTTTCCCCCTCCTATTTTAGCCCTCCCGTGCTTCAGGTCTTTGAAAAGCCCCGAGGCGACTTCCTTCACTCTGCCTTCCCTCCTTTTCCTCTTTCCTGCCTCTTGACCCTGACGCCAGCTCTGGAAAATAAAGGGATTGTGACTCCTCTGCCACCGTCAAATCTCTCTCCCCTGCTTGGTTTTCTGTCACTCTAAACATACGTGGTGCTTCCTTTATACGTTGAGCTTTTTCCACTTAATTTGAGACAGTTCATGGTTCAAAACTGAAAATGGAGCAAAGATAATTTTATTTTCCTGGAAACTGGAACAAGTTTATTCCAGGCAGTGTGTGCTGTAATTTTTTCTATGTTTTTCTGACTATGTAATTGTTCACAAAATCTCACGTTTTCCAGGTGAGTTTTCAACAAGGCTTTCCTTTCTACCCTTTTGCCTCCATGTTCTTCTTATATATCCATTAATTATCGAAATCCCTGTGTGTGTGTGTGTGTGTGTGTGTGTGTGTGTGTGTGTTACTAAACTAGTGGCAAAAAGCCGGGCTAGGCACAAGAACATAGGAACACAAAGCTTGGCAGCCACCTCCAGTATATAATGCCCATGTCTCCTCCAATTCTGGCATCCAATTACAGCTACCCTGGCACATGCACACACACACACACACACACGTTAGTACACACATGTGTGCACATACAAGTGTGTATTTTTATTATGCAAACTGATCATCATAGTATCGTTTCAAAAAGGTTTCTCTTTTTCTAAATGTGGCATTACCATTACAATACAGGCTGCTAAAATAACATTCACAAACATATCAGAAATGAAAATAACTGTGTTACCTTACCAAACATGTTTTTCTGCTTGAATGTGACATTTTTCAGAAATCAGAAATGTGCCCACAGGAAAGCAGGAGAAAAATTCTCACATAATCCATTATGAGTTTCAAAATTAAAACTGAATGATGGTGAAAACTATATACAATTTAAGAACCCATTTGACTTTCATTATTACACTGTTCGACACTTCACCAGTCCATCAAAGAGCAAACACAGAGAGAGAGAGAGAGAGAGAGAGATCCATGCATGTACACACACACACACAACTACAGGCAAATTGGAGGCTATTAGATCCTGTTTACACGACAACACTTCAAGAGAAAACATTATTTTTTTTGCGTTCTCATTTCAGAAGTTTTGAGTTTACACGTCTGTATCTATAGAAACAGCAGAATTTCTGAAAAAAGTAGTTAGCATGTTGGGCCTCAAGTAGCTGCTGTTTGTGTTTGTAAGGAATCAAACACATGTACAGAGAACAATATGATATAAACATTAAAAAAGGCGAGCACACGAACATGTCTATTGCCAGATGACGAAGTTGGATTGCGACTGCCTGTGACTGCAAATGATAAAACTACCATGTCACGCCGCTCTGGAGGCCACTGTTCTTGTAACTGTCCATCCACTTGTGTATGGGCAGAAGAACTCTTGATTACGACACATGCAGAGGAGCAGCACAACAGAAAATCTGCATTTTTGTGCGTCTGGAAAGTTCCTCTTTGAGAAACACTTTCAAAAAGTTGCGTTTTCCTTGACTCCAAACATCTTTGTCATGTAAGCAGACACCTGAAAGTGCCAGTTTTCATTTAGAGTGCATTTAGATTGGTTAGAAGGTTGCTTTTTAAACCACCTAATTCCTAGTTAACCATAACTGAGGAATCAAACCTGCAACCTTTCAAACCCAAGCTCACTTCTCTAAACTCCAAGCTCGCTGCGTGTCTTGAGCTTGAACCTTCTCACCACAGCTGCCCTATGCACTCAATCCCATTATCTGCATGAAATGACTAAGAAACAGCGTAAAAGAACAAGAGAAAAAAGCAAACTGCCCACTTGAATCTACTGACATTTGAGATTAAGATCAAGCCTCCGCAAAATAAAAATAAACCAGTTAAGGATGAAGTGTCTATGTGCATCCACTCGGTATACTCATTCTCACCATTGATCTGTTTTTATTTTTCACTGCGAGAGGAGCCCGATGAACACGTTTTAGAGCCTCGTCTCCTGCTTTCTATTCCCTGCTTTCTGCTTTTACAGCACGACGTGACGCAGCAAACAATCCTCAGCAGGGTTTGATGACAAAGACCGCATTTAGCAGCGAATCCAGTGGACAGAGCGCTGACCTCCGTGCGGACTCCTGAGGACAGAGCACTGGCCTTGGAACAGAAAAATCAGCTCCGCTGTGTAAATAGCACAACACTCCTTGCAAGTCCTTACAGCATGCACGCATCACACGCAATGCTGAACACATAACTGCAAGCACCTCACAGTTTAATACACTGAGTAGCCGAAACAATAAAGCCTGCCACAGTGTATTACCTCTAATAAAAACCAGTGAAAGGCCCTGAAATTGCTATAATTTTAATGAGAGGAGACTACAACCAAAGCAAAGCCCCGTGCATTTTTGACATGAGAGGAAAACCCTGCAGGAAACGAGTACAGCGACGGAAAACTTGTCACCACGACTGGAGTTCAGGCAACATCTGGTTCCTTCTCTTACTGATGAGCGACCAAAAGGCATTTATGTTATACCGAGGCCTGCTGGTCCTACAGCTGGTACAGCCAGGAGGCTCCCTGCTAATTGAATCTCCTCAACTTAAAACAAATTATCTCATGAAGGCTACCTGTGCCATAGCAGCTGATCACTTACTTAATCCACCAGATCCGTGCAGGGGAAACTGAAGGGAAGAAGGAAACCACTCGGAAAAAAAAAACCTGGCTCAGTGCCACTAATGGCTCCACAGTGGGCTGTCACCTTCATGTGGGCTTTTCGTGTTTTAAGAGATAACTTTTGGAACTTGTCAGGTTAACCATCTGTTTAATACCACAGCGGCTTATTAAAAAGCGATCAGTCTCATTATGGGTAAACTCAAGCCACCTCGACGAGCTTAAATACTGATCAACAATAGAGAAGTCCAGAAAACATCAACAACACAAACACAGCAGTAGCAATGGAAGAAGTTTGTGATATCTTGTTTCCTGATAGAAATAGGCGGTGATGGGTGTCCAGGTTTTTGCGTGTTAGTTTGAACATTCATAATAAGGTTTGGTTTTCATTGTTTTTAATGAATTTATTTTAAAAGTATCTTTACACTTAAAACTAGTGTACTTTGATGCATCTGACCTGAGTTAAACAAACATTGAGTACAATTTTAAGAATTGCACAGCTGGGCCAAAGGTCCTCTTTCTTTTTCAAATCAAAATATCTCCTGAAGTTGTTCCCTGAATGTACCGGTATGTTCAATGTTAAGTCTGGTTTCATGCTTCTTGTTGGATTTTAGTAAACCTTCTCTCCCAGATCTCAAGCTCCTATATGCTCTGCTCTTCACGTGCCTCCCTTGATGTTTCAATTTGACTTTTTCAGATGTATACAAGACCCACGAATATAGATAATACAGCTGAAGAGCTGCTGAAATAGAGGGTCATGGGTCTTACGGATCAAAGAGGAACTTTCGAATGGGAGGGAATGATAGAAAGATAAACCAATCACTCTAAAGATATCCTGAACAGTGCCATGTCAATCATCGAGAGTTTCTGCATTTACAAAGTTGCTTTACTCTCATGGACAACAAAAATCAGTTGCACAGTTAACAGGACAAGACTGTTTTGACATGCAGTGCAATAGGACTTAATAATAGGGAGTCCAGTAACTGCCAGACCAGGGGTGTTAAAACATTTATTTCAGGGGCCACATGCAACCCTACTTTATCTTGAGTGGGCCAGACTGATAAAATACTGCCATAATAGCCTTTACAATTAAACTTGAAAGTTTTTCTTTGTTGTGGTCTATATTTTTGTAAAACCAAAACACTACAGAAAATTACTGAAATCTCAACATAAAATCAAATTTGATGATAACTCCTGGTGCAAAATCCAATGAAATATTAAAAAAAACCCCTCTCCAATAGTAGCAGAATTCTGCATGCTTTTACAAACTCACCCTGACCGCATGACTTTTATGGTAAATTTTCTAGCAACAAGGTAGCCTGTTTTCATGCCAGCATCAATAATCTCTGAGTTGAGTTTTCAGTGTTGTATTGGCTACTCTTTGGAAATTATTATTATTTTTTAAATGACATTTAAATGTTTGTTTGGTGGGCTGGATTGGCAGACTCCCATCTTGGCCCACGGGCCTTATTTTTGACACCCTTGATACCCCTGAACTAGTAAGTCTCTTCAGGGGGGGTGCGGAGGCCAGATGGAGGCTGTACCCTCTCCTCTGGTCGACACTTCCCCTCTTCTGTTCAATCATTTTCACCGCTGGTGGCCGTAGAATTTATTTCCTTCTCATGGTGATGAAATCTACTTTACAACACAATGGAGCACAAACAATTTCAGAAAAATACATATTCAAATTGAAGTGAAGCACAACTGTCACCTCTCACGCATTAGAGTGAAACTCACTTTATTTACTCTAAACTCTAACCCCCCCACCCCCCACCCCCCCACGTGATGGCAGACATGTCCAATAAATAGATTGCCACATTTTGGCATGGTCTGAATAATCCATTAGCAATAGGTTTTGTCATTAATCCAAGTCAAGTAAAGTGTATATGAAGTAAACAGGCCAATGTCACAAATTTGGCTAAAAGGATCTTTGCAGCTTGTACAACACCTGATGTTGCAGTCTTCAAACTTCATTTGTTTAATGAAACCAGAAACTTCAAGATTAATCACATTGCAAAAAAAAAAAACAAACAAAAAAAAAAAAAAATGTGTGAACACAACTGCAGATATAAACAGAATCCTGCCCCAGAAGCCACTGGGCTGCTGAAACACATTCCACTGTAATGATGACGGAGCGTCCCGCTTGCTGTTACTTCAATATGGCAGATATGCAGAAATGCATCCATTTACAGTTTAAATTCATTCACTTTCATTCAATTCACCTTTTAACCCAGTCTTCATTTGCAACACATCAAGAAATAATTAAGATACTCTTCTCCGGGGCCATGGTGTTTTGAAAAATAGAGTCATGGAAACTGAATAATGTGGAATTGTAATGAAAAGAGCCTGAAAAAAACCCACACGCCTCAAGGGAATGTTTTCTCATTATAATTCTTTCACACAATCAGAATCATGAATGACCACAATAAGTAATTTAGTTATTTCCAGTCACCGCAAAGCAGTTTGCCGACTACTTTGCCGCCCTTGAAAAAGAAAAATCCCCCTCCCGAGTGTTTTTTTTTTTTCCACAGATACTTTGTATCCCCATCACAGTGGATGAGTCTTAAAGTGATAAAAAGAAATGAAAAGGGTTTCGACCATAAAGAAGCAACAGAAAATAGTGGCAGCAACATGGCTCTTAAAACCGAGAGGCATCGTTCAACTAAACAACAGCCATAAGGTTAATAATTCAGCTGGCATAAGAGTCCGTTCGAGAGCTGGTTCTCTAATATTCATGTGACATGATAGCCAAGACAGGAACTCTGGCTCTCGCCGGGCGCAGTGTTATTCACACTGTGAGGCACTACAGTATTTTGTAATTCATAGCCTTGGTTTGAAGCCAAGTCTGGGTACACTGCCTCTCGACCGAGTCAGAGCTTCAGCAGCAAACTCAATAATTACAGGTTTTTTACTCAACTTTACTTCAGGGGGGGTCAAACTCATTTTACTTCGGGGGCCACGTTCAGCACAATCTGATCTCAAGTAACTCAGAGCAGTAAATAACGATGATCTCGAAGTAAATACAACTCTAAGTGTCTCTTTGATTTAGTGCAACAAATAATTATTTTATTAAGTTCACATTTATTGAACTATCCTTTTACATCACATGAAATTTCAATGGAAGAACTGCAAATGCAACAATATTATGCATTAGTTCACCATGTGCTTTGACAACTTACACATCACTATGGAGAGTGTAATAATAACATTATAACATTATTTACATCTTCAAAGGCATAAAACATTTGGCCACATGTAGCTGGAACTCAAAAATACAGCAGAATGTTTCATATGATAATTAGAATAACTATTCAAATTCTAGAATTTATCTTTCTTGTGTTAACATTTCTACGTTTCTGCAGTAATCCAGATCACCTGCGTTGACTCACCACATAATACAGACTAAAGTGCACCCCTGGTGGTCAAATAAATATATGGCACACTAATGTCATCATTTCTCACAGGCAGGGACGGCTGGTATAAATGGGCGAGCAGGGCTAAGCCCTCCCAGCACAAAAAGACAGCTAATACAAAAATGATAAGAACATTATTTTTTAAATAACTTACAACAGATTGTTTTAAGTTGAGATAAAACCAAAGGTAGCAAAAGCACCAATCAGTCAAAAGTAAAACATAGAATATCTCTAAATTGGCTGATTTTGTACAGCCCCAGCAGACACATTCATTTCGTTCTTGTAAGTGATTGACAGGTGTCTGACTTTTGACCAATAGCGGCGATTTAACGCAGCGGCACTGCTATTTGGGCGAGAGTTGGGAAGGAGGGAGAAAAAGTTCAGCTATGGCGGGCGTTAGCATGAACCAGGTGGACTATTTGCTTTGAATAATCCAATTATTTGGACAGACTGAATGCACTTACCACACTGTCTATCGAGATGGACTTCATCCAAAAATTACCAGATTTCAACGACACGGTGATTAACCTGCTTGCGTCCCAGAAAGGCGTCGATGTGAGCTTCTTTTCAAATAAGGCAGGCCCATGTTGACCCGTTAAAGGACTGTGACGCCTTGTTTTTGCTGAGGTTATCTGTTGTACTGAAGGCGTGTTTGGCTCCACATGTCACCAAACAGCTGTAATAAGACAGTTGCAGCAGGCTATCTGTGGGCAGTCGTTGAAGTTGGGTTGGAACGCGTCTGTAGTGCGTAAATGTGTACGTGAGAGAGAGAGAGAGAGAGAGAGACAGAGAGAGAGACAGAGAGAGAGAGAGAGTTGATGTAGAACACTAAAAAAGTATAGTGTAACTGTAAATGATGTAACTGTGTATCATAGGCGATGTTGCTTTTGCAACTCTGTTAACTATTTAATCTGTATTATGCAAGGATTTGTTAGCCCCCCCAACAAATTTCACCACCAGCCGCCACTGCTCACAGGCATGATTGGAGTCTCTGGAGGGTCATTTGTGGCCCACGGGCCGTACGTTTGACACCACTGTTCTACGCTGATGTTCTGATAGTCAATGATATTCTCATTATTTGTCCCAAACAACCCCAAAACAACGCCAACTATAGCTACCCTGCATATAGAAAAGAATAGAATAGAAAACAAACGCTTCATAAATATCAGTGGAAAATTCTCTGTGCAATATATCAAAGATCATTATAGCAAAAAAAGAACATGTAATAAGAAAACCTGGTTTTATGAAATTCAACAGAAAACTTGGTACTCCATGGTACATGGGCTATCGATTCAGGCGGGCTTGAGATACTTCCATCTCAAGCCAAGTGTGAAGGGAAAGGTCTTGTTGGCTTAGTGGGATTTAGAGTCTGCACAACCTGCAGGTTGCACAGCTCTGGCTCGTCCCCAGCTTCACACCTTCCTACCATCAGATAGGGTATGCTTGCTAAAACCATTTTCTGTAACTTTCCAAAAGTGCCAACTCAACTTGTTTACTCCAGTCGGAGAAGTTGGAGGAGAGACTGTTCTTAGCCTTCAAATCCTCATTCCTTGCACAGACAAATATGGCAAATATTTATTGAGAATGGGAGAATAAAATTCTGTTATTGTTCAATCTTCTTTTTCTGTGAGGCTGTTAACCGAGGCTTCTGCTGGATGTCGTCTGTTGAGCTGCACTCTTTCTTCTCCCTCTTTGAAAGCCGGCTCCAGGGCAGCTGACCAGAGCCGCATCCTTCTGTGATGGCACCTGGCACACATTTCACATACTTGCCCGTTTTAGTGTCCTTGTCCGTGGCAGAGGGCCCAAGCAATGATTGCAGACGTCTTGCCCTCTCACTAAATACTGTACGTGCACAACATCCACTTTTTTCCCACATTTCATTGTAGAGTATTATCCTGCCAACCCAAGGAATAAGATTTTTTTTTTTTTCACAGCGTGTCCTGAACACAAGAGGAGAGTTTTACAGTTTCTGCAAAGCTATTTTATTTTTTTCTCAAAAAAAGTTTGATTTTTCAAGGAAGTTTCAGGATGGTGGCTCCAGTTGAGCTGGCCTGTATACATTTTTGAGAACATTCTGGATGAGATGGATTAATCGCGAGGTGTTTCCACCTTATCTCCACGTCATTCAACGTTTGCTGGTGTGATATAAAATTATAAAATGGTCAAAAAACTAGACGGACCAATACCTACAGTGCAGCAACTTTTAAAACACATGTGCCCATCTCGTATGAAGTCAGATCCTTACATTCAGAGGTGTCCTTCAACAGAGGGTGGAGCAGGGTTCTTGGTGATCCATGATGTAGATTCAGCCTGGGAGGAAAAAAACTAATCTGAGGTTCAACAATGTACAGAACTGCTCTAGGTCACCACATTAAAGAAAAGTCCCTGCCCTATTGTCTGAAAACAATCGACATCAGAATACAAAGTGGGAGCCATTATAAAGATCTGGAATTTTTAAAATGTATTATTTTGATAACTATTTATTCTGATTTTCAAACCATTGCCGCATTAATGACATATTATCTAAATAACAAGGTGTAGGAATGTAAGACCAACCACGCCGGTCGTAAACAACACTCAGAGCAGCAAAGCCCCTTCATTGTAAATATACTTGTCCTTCAACCATCTTCCTCATGGGTAAATTCATTAATCCCCGGCTGGGGTAATTACAAATGGGCTAATCACCTTCTGTCCCCCTCAAGAGTGGGAGCCTCTGGCCTGCTGGTGAAAAGCTCCAGGACAGTGAAGCCTCGCCCCACAGCCTGATGGGAGCCGTCTGGCATGGGCGACAGCGACACCAGCTCGATAACCAGCAGAGTGCTGGGCAACAGCAGAGACGTGTGGAAGTACAGGACCTAGGGAAAAACATGCAGATGGAGGTCAGAGAAACATCCACAATCCTGAAATAAACTGCAAAACTACATTAGGTACTTATATAAACATGGCCTGGCGCGACATTTTTTTTTCCCATTGCATTACATTGAGAGGTGGATTATTCAAGTCATTAACATATGAGACGGGCAGCTCATGAAGTGGCCTGGAAGTTTATGTTTCAGCGCCAACTGTGAATAAAGTGAACCAACTGCAGCGGAGACGAACTGTACAAATAAGCAGACTTTTTGCATCCTGAACTGACTTCACGACCCAGGTCTTTGCAAATGGCAGCTTCACATTAAAGCAAAGAGGCATGAGTCACTGATGCCTGCGAGACACAAGAGTAAACAAAAAGTTTGTGTGATATAAATATACTGTACATTTCTGATATTAGCGAAAGTATTCTCCACACTCTGAATGCCCTCTTCAGTGCCAAAGAGACCAAGCATATTGCAGAAAGATCAAGATGACTCACACGACATATACCATAATAATGACCAATAAACAGCATGTTGGGAACCACTTCAGGGAAATGACCTATAAACAAGTACAGATGGTGTACAGTCCCACGGCACCTAGTTTGGCTCCGAGCATCAACTGTTGCTGTCGTATCGAGTTGCTGCATTTCAACGACATTCAGAATAAGAACATTAAACACACTGAGCATGCCGTGTCTTTCGTTCATACAGTTACACTGCATGTTTCCACGGAAAACATGGAAGGAAATTTTTACCCAGTGTGCCTTTTTTTTTCTTATTTACCTGCAGAATTATTCTATTTTTTACGCATAAAGGTGTGTCTGTAGAAAATGTTAAAAGTTGTCTGTAAGAACTGTGAAAAACGAGTAGGGTCTTTTACATCAGGCACATGCACGAGCACATGACTCTTAACTCTCTGATGTTCGCAGACAGAGTTATCTAGTAAAACGGCACAAAGGAGATAATCGCAACATTATCAGAATTCCCGAGTCAAGTCGACCAACATGTCTTCTTAATCTCTGTAAACCCCCTTGGTTCTCATGGAGATAAAACCACAACGCTCACCCACAGCCCCCCGACTCGTAACAGCCGGAAGATAAAAGCACAACTCTTTTATTGTTAGTTAAGGGATTTTAATTTGGAATCTGGCAGGTCTTCATGCCTCATCTGGAACTCGACTCACACTTCAGTTTTGCACCGAAGCTTTTTTTTTTTTTTTTTTTTTTTATCTCTATCAGAAACTCAGGTCTAGAAATGTGTTCTACTAAAATAATAATAACAATAATAATAATAATAATAATACATTTTGTTTATAATGCACTTTCCATTTCAAACAGAAATCTCAAAGTGCCACATACAGATAAATCAATAATAAAAACATGACACAATTAGCACAGCATAATAATAAAAAAACAAAAGTATTAATGAGTAACAAATCTGAAAATTTAAGTGGTTGACTCAAGAGTGTGGGCTTTTTTTAAAAAGAAAAGTCTTTAGGCCTTTCTTGAACAATTCCACACTCTGTGGGGCCCTCAAGGTCTCTGGCAGCTCATTCCAGAGCCGAGGGGCGACCGCCTGAAATGCTCTGTCACCCATGGTGCAGAGTTTGGTTCTGGGCTGGTGCAGGCGGTAGGTGGAGGTGGTGGAGCGGAGGCTTGGTGGGGCGGTGTGTGGGGAGAGGAGTTCTCTGAGGTAGGCAGGGGCAGTTCTGTGCACACATTGGTAGGTGAGGAGGCAGAGTTTGAAATGTATTCTGTATTGAATTGGCAACCAGTGAAGAGATTGGAGAACAGGAGTGATGTGGTCATATTTGCGCCTCCTCGTCAGGACCCGGGCAGCACAGTTCTGTATGTGCTGGAGCTTTTGGAGATTCTTGCCAGGGATCCTGATGAGGAGGGCATTACAGTGGTCCAGCCTGGAGGAGATAAAGGCATGGATCATTTTTTTTGGCATCTGGTTGGAAGAGGGAGGGGCGGAGTTTGGCAATGTTTTTGAGGTGAAGGAAGGAGACCTTACAGAGGTGGCGGATGTGGGTATCAAATGACAAGTGTGGGTCAAGTTTGACTCCAAGGTTTGTGACAGTGGAAGAGAGGGGAATGTTTTGGCCAAATACATGAATACTGCTAAGGGAGGGGGACTGGATTTGGTGTGGTGTGCCAATTTGAATGACTTCAGTTCAGTTGATTTAATGTTTTCTTTCAGCCGTTTTTTCTTCTAAAACAGAAATCAAAAGTGAATGAAAAATGATGTTGGTACTGCTGGCCCTCTGGGGAGATCTGACCCATAGTTTGGGAACCGCTGCTCTAATCTGAAACGAATGCTGCTCTGTATGAGCTGATGACACTTCATACACCAAAGTTTGCAGTCCATAAAGAAAGAAACACTCAATCAGCCCCTCGGAGATGAGATAATGAAATGCGTGCGATCATGTTATCAAGCTGTATCTCTGAAAATGTGACGAGTGCAGATGAGGTGGAGATGGAGTCTTCACACAAACAAACAATACTGTTCAAATGTGATCCTTCAGACTGCAACTGATTGTTTTTCTATGCTTCAATCATGTAATACACCCCAGTATAAAACCTTTCTCTTCACAGCGCTGCTTTTATGTGGTCATGCCAAGCTCACATTGTCACAGGTATCTAAAAAGAATGAGTAAAAGCACATGGGTGTAAGGATGTGCCATGAAAAAAAAAAAAAAAAAAAAAAAAAAAAAAAAAAAAAATATATATATATATATATATATATATATATATACATATAATTTTTTTATTTATTTATTTTTTTTCGCATTCAGAAGGAGGGTATGTCCCCCTGTGAGCAGACTCTTTAGAATTCTGCAGGGGGGGGTTTGACCTTGCTATTTTTAGACAAGTTCAAAGGGAGACAGAGGAACCTATCGGGAGCCCGTTTGTAGTCCATGCCAGGTATAGGTGCAATTGTTTACAGACTCTGATGCGCCATTCAAATTGAAAATAATATCCTACCTACGGCAGAGCCACGCTGATTTACATGTACAAAGGCCCGGATATGATAAAGAGGCCCACAAATTCTCTCTGATCCATTGGTCCCTGAGTACAATAAAGCCTGTTATTTTTTTCAAAACCATAAAGAAGAACATGACGGCATCAACAGAAAGCAATGCTACAGGAAGACGTGAGGTACCTGGAAATACAGAACCAATCTCTCCAAGCACAAAGTGGCAAAAAAACCCGTTCGTATTTAGACTCAGCTATCAGCCACCACAAAGCTGTGTATTCAGATTCAAAGCCTCTGAGGCATTCCTATTTGAGACATATCAGACTTTCATCTCAGTGCATGGTGAGTTTAAATGACGAGTTTTCCATGCACAAACACTGGTGAATACAGATTTAAAAAAAAAAAAAAAAAAAGGATTTTTAATCAGGTGTTCGTTTTCATGTCTCCTCATTGACCAGGATACTACACAGCTCACAGACCGGCGCGCTTTCTCAAAGAAACGTGACCTGCTGGAGGTGATTCAGCACTGACGCATCCTCCTGCAAGGCCTGAACACAAAAGCCCTGAAAGTTGTGAAAAAATAAAACATACAAAAAATTCATCCTGTGAACTTTAGATGGATACTTTGAAAGCAGGGCAATTTTATGAAATCCTAATACAATTTATCTTATCTACTCTGAAAGTGACTCATTCCTCAATGACAAAGCACATTTTCTGAGGTAAGAAGCATTTGCCCTGTTTGCAAAACTGGAATTCAAACAGATTTCCACGAGCAGAAACACCGTCTGAGTTGGGAGAGTAAAAAGCATCGCCCATCCAGGATGCATGCCATTCTGTATGCATGGATTGGAAACTTTATTTTCACTCCATTTATCTATTTCCCTCCAACCGTAACTCCCAAATCAAATCTTTCAATGAGCTCTTCTTGAACCTTTCCCAAATCGCATAAACAAAAAACCGGAATTGGGGGTGGGGGGGGGGGGGGGGGGGGGGGTGGGGGGTGGGGGGGGGTGATCTTCGATTATCTTCCCTCAAGTTTCCTCTCACTGTGATAATGTGAGATTTGCAGACGTCTCAAAGCAATCCAGACCGCGGACATCGCTCATCCAAGTCAAAGCTTCATTTCCTTTTTCTTCCATTCCTCTGCTTTGATACATCTCCAAATTGATTTTGGTCCAATCTCTGGCAAAAAATAAACAAATGTGTTGGTCCCCAAAGACCAAATATTGTGTGTTCAATTTGGAATAATTAAGTGCTACAGAAAAAAAAAATAATAATAAAACAACCACAGCTCAACAAATGCATGAAAGCTTGGCCACAGTGCAGAAGCCCCCATTTTTTGTTTTCCATTAAAATTCACGGCTTGCTATGTCTTCCATGATTTTAAATAGCAACATTGTGTCTGAAACATCAGATTACATTAAGTGCAGTGTAGACAATTCATATACTTTCAATCGATTATATTTTGTGTTTTTATAATTTTCTTGTTTGAATGTCACACTATATGCTCAGACATCTGATCTTCAGCTGTGCGCTGTTCTGTGGTACAGAACTGAAAATAAGAATGATTGTAATGGTTTGGACAAACAGGAAAAATTAGGCCAAGCATTTCACTCTGACACTCGAGTTTGCTCGAGTAAAGCACCACTGTGCTTCACCAGAACTTTACATTAAGGCAGCGTTATGAGATTTCACTCCTTCCAACACCGTGGAAGCATCGGGAGATGTCACTGGGAAAACAGCTTGCATCGGCAGCGATGCTGGCTGCAGCATATGTCGGCTCTAATGAGAGGTTATGCTCCACGGGGACTGTCAACAAAGCAGTAATCGATTCTCACGGGGGTAAATAGCTAATCCTCATAATTTAAGAAAAGAGAGGAGGACAGAGATGGGGTGACATTAAAGCCTCGCCAGCACGGAGGCTGGTGATAGAAGACTGAGCAACGAGACGGCTGTCAATGGAAGAGCGAGGGAACAGTGGAGACGAGGCAACAAAAGTTTTATTTGTATTGCACATTTCAGCAACAATATGCAATAGGGAGCCAAAATGATGCTTGTTTTTGAGTTGGTTTGTTTGTTATAGCAGTGAAAAAGCAGTGTGCGGACCTGTTTGTCTGTGTTTGCCCTGTAGGCCTTCAGCCATCATATAGAAATCAGGTAGCTCTCCAAAGTGTGACGATGTTTAGGCGAAATAGTTTCACTGTATGTTTGAAAAGTTAAATCAGTAATTAGTCAAAATGTAAAATGTATTAGAACTTCCATTTTTTTTACAGAAAGGGACCACCTTTGACAATCACATGAGGTATGACAGCTTTTCAAGTGAAAACAAGATAATTTAGTTGCGTTGTGGTTGTCCACTAACATGACAATGTTGTTCAGTGGCACTGAAAATGCAGCTTTTTGGAAACAGCTTATAAAGTGGAACTTTGTGAAAATGTTACGTCTTCAAAACGGGAGAAAACGCACATTTTTGAAAATTCCTGGGACTTGGTACTTTTAGAGTGCACTGTCACCTGCAATAGCAATACAACTATGGCAATTAACAATCTTTGTTAATGTTCATAGTGTCTTGTTCTCAGCGTGTGTGTGGTTCCGTTACAAAATCAAATAACAGCACCCACTAGTGGCCCAACATTAAAACTACATTTTTTTCCAGTGTTCTTGGCTTTTTCATGTAAACAAAGATTGCTTTAAAAACATTGCTGAGTAAATGTAAAACTTTGATGGAACAAAAACACAAAAATGATGCATTCTCACTTGAAACTTTTCCGTGTAAACAGGACCTAAGGTTATTTTCCTGCTCTTTTGATGCTTGGTAGCAAAACTGAAGAGTTTTATTTGAACACAGTAAAACATGCTGCTGAAGTTCTGTAGAGACCAAGAACACTTTTCAGCTGTCAGCTGAAGAATGGTCATCAACGTAACTTATATTTCAGTGGCATCAAATGTTAAAAATCATTAAGATCCACACCAAGTTTCAATGCCCTGCTTGTCAAAAATCATTAAACTAACAAGTCACTTTGTAATAGTGTCATGCAGCTGCTCAGTCTGCTCAATTTGCTTTTGCTCAGATACAACCTCAGGATGATTGTGTTAAATTAAGATGGTGCAGCCTATGAACTACTCCCTTAGTGCGCCAGCCCCTTTTACAGTGTCTGAAAATTCACCATCAAGAGAAAATGAGTTCATAATTATGTGACAGCGAATATGTGAGCCCGATCTCTAAAACGGAGGACCTCTTCCTCCTGACATTCTCTGGATACAGGCAAACAAATTACATATTCCCTCAGGCCGCTGGCTGAAGGCATAACTAAATATGAATGTTTCAGAGTCAGTCGGCTGTACATGCTCTGTCAGCAGGTCAGGCATGCGTCCAAGTAAAATGATGAGCAAACTGCAGTGAGTATTGGAAAATGTCAATAACTTACCTTGGGAAAACATCAACAAAAACATGTCTAATAGCTTTGCACCTTCCAATTATTTACTTTACAGTCTGAGCTCAAGAGGCAATTATGACAGTGTAGCAGTGCTATCAAAGTACAAAAACCGAAGCTGATTTTTTTTCCTGCCCCTTGAGGTGGTCATTCAAATGCTCGACTTGTGGGCAGCTGGGCAAGCACTCAAGAGGGGAATCACAGGCATTGCAGAAAACAAAGGGGCTGAAAATGAGCATGGGTTTTGCAAAGAAAAGTCCAGAGCAACTGGAGTGTAATTGACATGGACCCGTTTTCTGACCCCTGAAGGCTTCCTAAAGGAAACGATCCATTTCCATTTAAGAAACATACACTTGCACTTGGACATCAAGCCAGTTTTTCATGACTCGCATGCCTGTCTGAGCTATTCATCCCTCTGCATGCATGTTTTCTGAAATCCCCAAGCTGACAAAAGGCTGTCATAACAGCAAGATGGCACATTTACACACAATCTGGGCCACGTGTTGTAAATAAAGACATAACTGTGAGTATCTGCTGGATGTGTACATCACTGAGTGTATCGTGCTCCTTCATCACAAACCAAAAGTCATGAAACTCAACTCATGAAGACTTGCAAAGTTAAACAAGTACACGCACTCTGGAAGATTTTGGGCTTTGATACTGGCAGCATAGCCAATGCCTTGAAGTGATGGCGAGAGCGAGAGATATATACAGCGAGTCATTTTACAGGCACAGAACCAGCGGGTATCACCATCACAAATCCTTGGTGTGAAATTCTTTGACTGTCACCAGCATGGGAAAGATGAGAGATGGTGGTGTGGATGATAGAGGGGCAGAGAAAATGACAGGGACAGAGGCTTCGGGCCCTGTGGCCAATAATGTCATGGATCGCAGCTGGGCAGATCAGACCGGTATGCATGCGTGACAGTGAGAGACTTTCAAAAATCGCAGGTTTTAAACTTTTGAGAATCAACTGCAGCAAGCAACTATGTCAACACACCGAGTGACGTCAAATAGACACGTCACCCGGCAGTGATTAATAAAGCCAAAGGAACATTACCTATTAATGAGGGAATGGTCAAGCTAAACAACACGTCCAGGTGATTAATAAAGTGAAGGAAAACTGCAATTAGTGTGATTAAGAAACCACTCTGTCCTGTGATCATTTCTCAGTCACAGATTGAGAGTCTTTCTGAAGACCGACACTGATGTATTGGCTGGCACTTTTGTTAGAGTCGACCTTCTCATCACATTTCCACTGTTACAGCTTCTTTTCCCCACAAGGAACCATTAGTAACCTTAAGTGTAGAGAAAGTTATTAAGTGCAACATTGATAATGTATTTTTGTAGGAAATTAGCATCCCGCAGGTTCCCTTGAGAAAAAACTGAATTTTAGATATATTTTTAAAGATAAGATGCTCCGTGACGATCAAAAGTTCACTACTCTGTTACAAATTAAAAGTTATATTACAACTGTAAATGCAACAAGGATAGGATGAGGAGTATAGCCAATCAAAAACAGGACATAAACCCATCATGATCGCACAAAGGAACATCAACAACAGCTGATGCCAAACTGAGCTGACACCCTGCACATGTCAGCAGGACAAAGACAGAGAAAGAATCACAAATTTACATTTGCATCTACAACCAACTGAGGTGCTGTTTACACAACAATATTTAGGCCACGGTTAACTCCCGGAGTTTTGAGAGTGTCATTTTTTGGATAAACTCTGCACAGAATGATCCTCAGCTCGGACTCAAACATAAGATATACTCACTGTGAGGTGAGAGTGCCGACCTTACCATTTCCCTAAAATGTGTGCTTATTTTTGTTTGATGGTGGTATTACATCTCAAAACATTCGAGACAGTGTCGTGCTTATCTGGTATGACCATTTCTTGCACAAATAGTAGGGGCGAAAAAAAATGGTCAGTCCCACTGTGAAGTTCTGAAAGTGCTAAAAGGGCGTTTATCTCGGTTACTATGCTCATAGAGCTGAGGAGATTCTCTGACGGCTGGAGCAGCAAGAGCGAGGAGCATGACATGACGGCCAGTGTTGAGGCTTGGTTAGCATAAGGTGACAGGTTCACACTGTAGTTGGGAGGGCGCGGCGCGGTGCGGTGAGAAGCGGAGAGGAGGCATGAAAATGGAGGCGCATGTGAGAGTTGTCAAAAGAACGCAGCAATATTCCTCCTGGTGGTCGAAACTAAAGGTTGCAGGCAGCACTTGGGACGAGTCTGAAATACAGCGGGGTGTAAATGGCGAGGACTGCATCTGTTCAAGTCTGTTAAAAACAATGATTTACTTGAGAAAGCTATTCTTTTTTGCTATATATCAGTCTTTTCATCTGCCATAATAATTTAATGAATTTAAATGAAAATACCTCAAGTTGAGGGCTTTTCTCAGCAACTTTTTGGTCAGATTTTTAAAAACAGTAATTAGACCAATTCTAATTACTCTCTTTTTTTAATCTTTTGTCAGTACTGTACAAAATATGAAAACAGTACCAGCAGAAGTACAGTGAACAGGTGTATTTTGAGAGTGATGACATGATCTCCCCATTTATTAGCAAGTAAATTCACCCGGACATCAACAAGAAGCCGAACAGATATCCAAGTATCTTCTGAAAGGGGATCTATTTATGAGGTTTATGGGGCAATTAAGGAGGTGAACTTGTGATCAGAAGTTCACTGGTTCAAATCCCACTGCTGACAGTCACCACTGTGGGTCATTGGTGAAGCCCTTAACTCCACTGGCATGTAACCAGCCAATCCAGGAGTACTTCTGATGCACCTGTCAGTTTAAAAGACCAAATATCTGAAGGACGTGATCTATTGAGGCAACACTGGAATGTAACAGTCAAAACACCAAAAGTGGGAAAGTGGGGTACTTTAAGACTCTGGCTTTCTTTACACAGTCAAAAAATGCAATTAAAAGGAGGGAGACTAAGAACCAGAGAACAGAGCCATGGCGATGACTCATTTCCAGCTTTAACAACACATTCCTACATTATTTCATAATGTGGTGAGAACAGTCAACTGCTCGAACAGCAGCGCGGAACCAAGAATAATCCTCATTGCTGAATCTGGATTATGAAATTGGGTGCTTTGTGCCAATGTCCCAGCCGTGCTATTGGACCTTTAACCATTTTCATGCATCGGGAATGTGTGTGTAAAGGAGGCAGAGAGAGTGAAGGAGTGTTGAAACCCGCAAGCATGACAGGTGGAAAAATAACAAAACGTGTAATGGAACTGATAGAGAAGGAGAAGACAGAAAAGGTGTTATTTGCTGTCATCTGAGTGAGTGGTTTGAGGAGGGGGTAAAAACAGGCTTGAAATGCACTGATGGTAGCAACGAGCACGGCATCCCTGAAATGTGGCTGAAGTTTTTTTTTTTTTTTAAGAGGTGGTTATATATGTCAGAGAAACTAAAGAGGGGGAAAAAACAGAATAAAGGACAGAAGGGGGGAAAGCTGAACTATCAGCCAAAGATGAGAGCACTGCAGCAATTACTGACGAAACACTCCAATTACATGGTACGTCTCCAAGGAAGGAGGGTGACAATGCTGCCATTTCTATCCAGCATGGACTGGCACTGTACTGCAATTCGCTCACTTTCTCCTAATTGTCGTCTTTAGCTACTTTAGGCTGACATGGGTTCAAAAACATTGTGAAGAGTTGTTTAAAAAGAGGTAAACTTGTCTTTGCATAGCTTTTCCCTATTTTCTAAAACCTCACTTTTCTGTCAAGAGCAGGACAACGTGAAAATTGTCCAGTTCAAGAATTTAAAACCACTCCCAATTATTTACTGTGTAATTTAATGGTGCAATACAATGGATGACCCAAACCTGGTAAAAGCAACATAAAACACATCAGGCTCTAGCATAAGTACTACCAGTCAAGAGCAGGTAGTGTAGTAGTTATGCTTATGGACTATTTCCACAACTGTGCACAAAAATCAGATATTTTTTCGTGACTGTCAACAAAACAGCAGTAGCATTTAAAAAACAAATACAAGAGACAAATATTGAACGGGCTAAAGGCCCCAAAGCAGAGCCAAGGCCGGTGTGAGGCCGAATACACGCTAACTGCTGTCAGGTTAAAGCACAGGCTGTATTTTCTAAAACACATTAGAATGCATCTAAAGCATCTCAATCAGCACAACTCTCCAACTTCTCCCTTTACTTTAGCTACTGCGACTGTGGTGTTTGCTGTTTTGTCTCAGACACCAACAAAACATCCCGTTCTTTGTCAATAACACACCGCGGCACTCTGTCAGTTTGTCACCGGAGCCGTTCTCTCCTGACACGTTATGAATCCTGTCTGAAATGCCGCCTCAAAGACGAACTGTGGGCATTGTCTAAACACAGGTGGAACATCGCAATATGGGAGGAATGCAGGGAAAGCATACAACAGCAGGAAGACAGTAGGGGAACTTTGCCAGACTCAACATTCAAAGAAGTTAAAGATGAAGCTGACATGTCAAGGAAGGCAACAACAAAACACAAAAACAAACACTTTCTGACATTTTCCAACCCTCTTGTTGACACACATACAATAGATGTGACGCAGCTTTGAGCATTTGAACCTAATCATCTGAACCCACACCAAAAAGATGGAAAATGCACACAGTAAGTAGTGTTTTTAAATTCTTGCAAGCGGACGGAAAAAGCGGAGTAAGAAGACATGAGATCGGGATGGAAGAAGAGGAGATAAAGTGGAAGTCCGCACACACGTACAAATACACAGCACGTATGTACACACACACACACACACACACACACACACACACACACACACACACACACACACACACACACACACACACACACACACACACACACACACACACACACACACACACACACACACACGCACACCCACTCAAAACCTCCTCAAGCTCTCATCTCTCCCCACTGTCACCTCAGCAGTCGCTCTTGATGGCTCCTAAATTCCCTCAATGTCTCTCACACACACACACACACACACACACACACACACACACACACACACACACATGCGCGAACAATACACAGCTGTGTATTACAGGGTGTGCCACTCTGCTGTGTAAAGCTGTTAAGCAGCATCTACTCTGCTAGATGTTTGGTCCCCTCGGAGCTGAAATATTGATCAGTTCGCAGGCGAGGCAGTGCAGCTCGCGCCCCCACCGTCTCCATGTATAATTGATGTGTATATCTCTTAGCGTGGCGTGCCAGCTGGGAGCAGGACTTAAGCATGGAGGTAAGCTGAGGGCCTGTCTTTGCAGCCACGGCAGCTCCTTTGTCCATCAATCATAAGGGCTTTTCACACGGGCGGTTTTCATGGGCTTGCTACTTTATACTGGAGGAAGTGCCATGCCTTGTAAAAGAAAACAAAGAGTGGAAGACAAGACACCGCAAGACTCAATAAAGGTTCATGTTTTACAGCGAGCCATTTATCTCAGCACTTAGCAGGTCAATGAAGGGGATAGAAGAAGCCTTTGGGCCATTTGAGGCCAGAGACCATTCATACAACGAACGTAATTCAGTTTGGCTGGTGCTGGCATGCTTCCCATTTTCAACAAATATGTTTTTTTTTGTCTGTTTTTTTTTTTTTTAAAGAAGTACTTTACCTTCACGTCTCTAAGCTCCTGGACCCGTCTCTTCCATTTCATTCTTTCTGATCTTCAGAAAATTCAAGGGAGAAATGTGTTACTTCCCTAAAACAGCTGAGCACTGCAGCTGTCAGCAAATGTTTCTCACAATAGAGATGATAATGCGAGTGGAAACTATTTTCAACTGCAAATCATTACAAATGTGGCAACCTGAAGGTATTTGCCTCAACAGGTGAGAGTATTAAAGTGGTGTGGACAGGACCGTCTGGTCTATAATGCAATTTTATTCTGATCCTGCACTTTGCGCAGGACCTTTTCAAACATATTAAAACTGAATAAAGTCTTCATTTGAAACTGAAAGCGAATGATTTTCCTACCATTTCAAGCAAATTGCTTTATTTTCCACTACACAAAACAAATGCGTGTCCGACAATGCAGCCATATTAAACATTATTCTTACGGTTAGGTTTATCTAGTGCATTTTAAGCAACTTTTCATGAACTGGCCCTCAGATTCAACTAGTTCTGGTGCATCAAAACACAGTGACAACTTTCAAAAACTGGTTTCGAGTGAAAATGGATCATTTGTGCATTTTCAATTTGTGTTTACATGACTACGTTTTGAAAACAAATCCTATTGATCCATTTGAGAGCGATCGCCCCCTGCAGTGACACTTTCAATCCTTTCTCCACAAGTGCTTCATCAATTATTTATCTATTCATAAGTATTCTTTTTAAAGTGATGTACACACGCCTGTATTTGTGCCTTTAATCCAGGAGTGCGCAAAATTCCGTTATGTCCTCATAATTATAATAAAAACTCTCAGTTCTCAATTTACTCTGAGCAGACTTGAAAATCTGTATGAAAATAACTCTCCTGGTCATATCAACATCACTGTTCATTACAATCTTTTAAAAAAAACCACTGCTTTGAACATGACGTGTAGATGCCACGTTTCCAGCTGTGCCCCAAACATTCCCACCGCCAGGTGTGACGCATCAATGTCAAAATACAACCGACCGCATACGCAGAAAGGAAGCTGCCGTCTGACAGATGCTCTATACTCAACCGTGAGTTAATTATTAAGACAGGCTGAAGCCGCAGAAAGGCATCCCCAGAGAAATACATTACTTTCTGAAGCTGTCTTCATGGAAAAAAAAAAAAAAAAAAAAAAAAAAAAAAGGCAGGCATGGTCCTCTCAAAATAAGGCGCTCTGCAGAGCAACAAGTTGAAGAGCCCATGGGCTACGAAGTGTTCGCCAAGCACACGAAACAAAAGGTGGTAATTGCAACACTGGAGCAAACACTACCCACACAGTCACACACTCATTTGGTAATCCCAATAAAAGCTTTATTTAATACAATAATTATGCGCTGCCAAATTGATTTAAAAGAAAAAAAAACAACAAGTAGTGTCTCCACAGCGTTTTTCTAAATGATTGTGATAATGGCATTTTTAGCCTTGTCATTATTGTGTCTTCCATAATGACAGTGCTGGTCTGTTAAGTTGCTTCAGCCCAGACTGAAAAACAACAATTTTTAGGTGGATCTCGGTGACATTATGTTCAGTCATGCACATTTCAGAAGGTGACTGGTAACGACAGCAGTGATCTCCTGGATTTTATGAGCGCCCTGCGACCCTAACTTGATGGAGGGAGGGATGGAGAGGTTGAAATTCTCCATTTGATTCCACTTTCATCAACTCGGGGTCATGGGTAAAGGCAAAGCTCAAACAAGTCACCAATTCAGCACAGGGCAAACACAAAGAGATGCTGTACAATCCCAAAATTCACAGATACAATTAATGAGGATGACATTCGCCTTGAGGACTAAGGCCTCCTGTGCCTTGCATCAAATATGAAAGTTCTCCTGTGTGGGTTGTAAACCTGAGGAGCGTCCTGCAGAGCTGGTGGCCAAGAAGAATCTGTAATGAGCAGCTTCAGACATAAACAATGCAGCGGTCGATGGAGGAGGAGATAAAACAATGAGCGTAGGGTTAGAAGAGGTCAGATGGGCAGGTGGTCAAGAGGGCTCTTGAGTGACCCTCAGGTGGAAGTGCAAGAGACAGAGAGAGAGAGAGAGAGAGAGAGAGAGAGAGAGAGAGAGAGAGAGCGAGAGAGAGAGAGACCCTGACACACCTTGGGATGCACGCAGATGTCAGAGTTGGAGAAGCGAGTGGAAGATCCATGTTCTGTCAGGAACGAAGAGGGCACAAAAACATGCACACCCAGGAAGAATGTGCAAATTTCACAGGGCCCAATCTGGAATCGAACTCATGAGGCCAGAACATTATCGACCGCAGTGTAATGGAGCCCTCTGGGGCTTTTAACCTAACCTATCTGCTCAGATATTATATATACAGCATTCTGTAACTGCAGTCACAGTTATGAACAAATGTGTATTATTTGTGTTAGTCTAAATTATGGTTCAGCCTCACTTCTAATGAGTTTCCTCCTTGATTGATTTAATTCAAGGTGAAAATAAGGGAGGAGAACGTATCCTCCTGAGAGTTTGCTCTACTTCATAAGCTATCTGGCTGTTTTGGGCTGTTTGGGCTCTACATTCTGCCCCTTGACACTGGATTTCAAAGGTAACAATCAATTTAGCTACCAAAACAAAGATGGGTCTCCAATAGTTGTGATAATGTGGACCAAAGTTTAGAAAGTGACCTCAAGGAGGTCATGCAAAGTATGAAATAAACATACTCACTGACGAACAAACAAAAGTTAAAGTATCCTGCCTTTGGCTCTCACTCCAAAACTCTAGTAAAGTCCTTTTCAGTGTGCGCTAAGCCTCTGCCTCCTGCCACTGCCCACAGAGTCACACAGAAAACAAATGACAGCTAACTGGCCTTGCAGAGAGTCATTGTCTAACAACAGAGAGAAGAATACAAAGGCATCGAGGGCTTTATCATTTTTACATGTCAGTGACTTTTAAAAAGTATTTGAATTGAGTCAACTGCACTAACTTGATGGGACATTACTGTGCCTTATCGTGTGTGTGTGTGTGTGTGTGTGTTTTGAAGTAATGGGTGCTTGCCAGTATAATAGTCAATATTATTGTCTCTGTCTAAATGCTACAAACCAGGTACAACTTGGCTTATAGTGTGCAGATCATTTGATTAGGTTGTAAAAATACAGGAAATCTCCACAAAATAACTTAAAATCTCAAAAAGACTAAGAAGCTTCTTGAAGGTTTCATACAGCAAGGATAAATAAAGCAGGACAAAAACAATCAATGTGGACAAATTTTATATTTGACTTGAAAGATATGTCAAAAGAAAACTGCTACTGGTTATTGTTGCTGTCGCTACCACTGCTGCTGTAGTATAAAATAAATCAAAAAGGCCTTATAACACATCTATTTGTAGATTTTTGGTGAGAATTTATTTCAAAAACTCAGAAGATGTTAGAGTTAAAAACTATTCATCCATCGATGTATCGTCAATGCCACTTTACCCAACTTAGGGTCATTGATTCAGGATTATAAAAACTGCAACAAAGAATGAATACTCTTGGTCTAACACGAGCAAACAAGCTAAGTTTTTATCATAGGTGATAGCACATGAAGGTCATTCCTCATTTCAAGTCAAAAGTCTGAAACTTGTATCTGCTGCAAGAACACATGCCACTTAATAAGCATGCACCCAGAGAGGAAGAAATCACCTGCGTGGGTGGACATCTGCTTAATGAAAACACTGTCACGTACTCCATTCGACGGTTAATTACATCTAATGGAAATATCTCCGTTAATCACCAACAGATTGGCACCGGTTGCTATACGACGTTTGAGCTGAACCGTCCCTCCATCAGCATCTCAACCCCCTTCACTCTTAAGGTCGGGCTTCCTCAGACTTCCGACTGTTAAATTACCTTTCCTCCCATCCAAGCATCTGCTAATCTGTGCGACTACACTGTTTACAATCTGTGGACTGTAGTTATGGCGAACAGCGGTAAAAGTGTGTGGGCTAAAAAGAGTGGGCGAACTTTAACGTAGTGAACGGAGACACAGTCAGCGCAGAGCGAGAAGCAACAGTTGTTTCACTACGAGCGACTTTTAATTGCCTTCACCACATGTCCCTCCTTTATTTACAGAATTATGGATGAGTATCAATTAAATATAGATAATGGCATCAATTATACCTATCCCCGGGGGACAGTGAGAGGATGCCGGGAATTAAACGCCCGTACACGTTGAACTTAAATTAAAAGTCTTTGCGGATTTTAATCCGTTCACACCCTTCTTTATTCACACAATGAGTATTACCACTTCCAGATGGTATATCAGGACTCTACATTCACCTATCTATGACTTTTTTGTTTCAATTAAAGCGTTTGTTCCAAAAAGCTTGAGTTGTATTTCTTTTGTTTTCTTTTAAATGTGGCTATCTGGCCATAAAAAAAACATCTGTTGAGTTCTAGACACCATCACAGAGATACTTAACATCCGAATAGAACAGAAGAACAGAATACAGCAATAGCAAAAAAAGAAAAGATTGACTACTTGTTATTTAAATAAGAAAAATCTTGTATATAAGAATTGGCTTTGAACGCCATAATGGAGAGGACAATCATTCACACAAAATAATCCCAGAGAACCTGAAAGCTTCATCTTGAATCAGCCGGCCCCTTCCATCACATCTGTTTGCTTACAGAAATCAACAGGAAGAGGCAGAATTGATCCTGTCATGGCTCCTCTCCTCTCAGAAATGTTGACACAAGCGTGCAGCCGTCTCACCTTGTACCTAAACACAAGGGAAAAGGGCACGGCTTCCTCCTATGTGACAGCCAAACGTCCACGGTTGAATAATCTGTGAATCATGTGTGCACTCATACGTGGTAGACGGCAAAACACCGTGCACGACGCACAGCAACAACAACAAGAAGCACGGCAGACTTCAAAGAGGAGTTTTTCCTTCAGCTGAGCCAGCCTTTCTGGAGTACGACTCTGCTTTTAGAGAGCGTGAGGGATGAGGGTTTTAACTGTAGCTTTGTTACAACACTGACAGCTTAAATTTGGCAAACCCCCTGCATGTTGTAAGAGACAGAAAGTCGTGCCTTCGCGGGCTGATTGTAAATGCTGCTGTGTGTTCATTACTCCCAGCTTAAGTTTGAACCATATGGGATTCATCTCTTTGAAACTGGGTTGTTCTTCAGAGTACAAATTTCAAGAAACAAAAGAGGAAGAATTGCACGACTGATGTAGAAATACTACTTTTCCCATCGACGAATGTTCTTCTGCTGTTTGAAGTCATGTCGTAAAGCTGTGTGTGTGCGTGTGTGTGTGTGTGTGTGTGTGTGTGTGTATGTGTGCTGGTGAAGCATATTGTTTTTAATCACACTGTAGGGATCTAACACATAACGGTCCGCCCTGCTGTGGGGGTCTTTTAGATTTTAGCTGGCTCGGCTTGAACATGTGGATAAGGTTATTAAAGGGAGTAAAGAACGGAAAAAATGAAATATGAGCGCATTTGCCCATGTGTGCGTGCGTGCGTGCGTGTGTGTGTGTGTTTGAGTGTGTCTCTCCCAGTTTGGTCCATGTATTGCCAAAATGGGTACCTAGAAAAACAAAGGTTGCACGGACACGAACAAAGCTTGGCCTTTTCTCCCGAAGCCCAGCTGTCGGCTTGATAATGTTGCACATATGAAAAGGAACCACTGGCTCCCTGTGAAGGCAGGGAGTTCAAATGGAGTGATCACAGTGAGAGACAATGCAGAAAGATGCACATTTCGCTTTGACTCCTCCAGTCTCTGGACTCCTGTGACTGGATTTCTGCAGCGCAACATTGCCCTCTGTTGGTCTCTGCTTGCACTGCCTCAGGAGGGTGACCCAGGAGAAGACAATATGAACATTTTTCATCATATGTCGAGAAAACCAGCAATTGGTGGAAAATTGTGAGTGTAATCTGGATGTTCAAAGACAAACTGTTGATGAGCTACCGCCTTTTTCTATAAAACCAAAAAAGATGTGTAAGAATGTAATTTTACCAACTGTGGAATGTCTGTTTTTGTTTGTGATCAGGTGACAATATACCACTTAAAATTCCTGAAAAATACTTCACATAGACAAAAGCTATGAACGACTTTCACGATCCCATCAAACAGGAAAAGTGGCCTCATAAGTCGGACTGGCACAAAAAAGCAAAAGACAGCGTCATTGTTCGGGTGTCATGCGGACAAGGCGCAGACACAAATCGAGAAAGCACATTTAGCCCCAGCTCTCTGCTCCCCACTTTAATCACTGTGCGTCTTTGCTTTTCACCCAATATTAAAACCAATCCATCATGGATGAGTGAGCGCGAGGGGTGGGTGGGCTGGATTACAGTTTTCGCCGTATTCCTTTAACTTCCGAGAGAAGCCCACTCCGTCATCTCTTCCAACATTATTTGGATATCAAACAGCAACTCTCCACTCATAAACATCAGCATGAATGTGAGTGAATCAGGCCAAAGCCGATAACTGACTCATTGGTGTCCCTGCACAAAGACTTATGCAACAGTCTGCATTCATCAGCCAGCCACAGCTCGCACTCCGATTCCTCTTACAAGAGTTTTTTTTTTTTTTTTCAAAACATCTTGCCAAGAAGAACACACTGTAAGCAGATGAGGCTTCTTCAAAATGGCAAGCTACCGAGGAGCTCCACATTGCTGTGAAACGATCATAAAACAGTGGGTGACTGGCCTCCAACCAGGATGTACAGAGACCTTCAGATGTTTGACTCGGAGAGAAAAGAGACATCCAGCTGCTTCCCAGATATCTGCTCAGAAATAACAAAATGACTTGGAAAGGAGGGTAAACACAGTGCTGGATGTCTCCACACTTCACAGGGAGAAACTCTGCACTCCACTAATGATGGCCCCTTCACAAAAACACTTAATGTAGTCAAAGTTCAGACTGCACAATGTGGCCAGCCCGCCATTAGCATCTGAGAGGTTATTTATGGCCAAAGTAGAAGAGAGACTATTGAGCCGCTGGACGTTATTTGAACCTGAAAGGGATTACACAGAAAATACAAGGACGAATGATCAACAAGGAACAGCAAGGGCTTCACTTTTTTCAGTAATTCTTCCTCCCTTCAGGCACAGGTACAAACAGTTCTTTTTCCAGCGTGAAGTGCAGTTTTGCACAGGTGGGTTGCTCCGAGCATCCCGGAGAACTTGCCACTTTTCAGGGCCCTGAGGAGGTCAGACCATCTGTTGCAGGAGTCCTTGTTCCTCTTCGCGCTTCAAATATTTCTGAACAAAACGGGCTTATGTCTGAGGGCACGCGTGACAGAAAAGATTTAGGACAGAGAAGGAGGAAGGGGAAACTCTAGAACATGTCCACTCGACTTCACAGGAGTGTGACTGCTGCCACTCGACATAACAGGTCACGGTCCTCTGCAGCCGATTATCACAGAGAAAATAGGTTACCAGGAATAAACTCCACGGTCTGATGCTTTTTTTCTGAAAGTGACTTTTAATGAATGGACGCCGTCAGTTGTGTGACTCTCTGTGATGGACTGGTCAGATGAAGCGGTGTGAAAGATAGATGGATGGCACCGTCGTGTTAAGGCACTGTGGACTGATTCTCCCAGAACTCTCAGCTTCTGTCCTCAACAAAGAGAAACAAAAATGTGAACTGGGTTAAACTTCATCAGTAAATAAATCTTGGTCACTATTTACAGAAAAGCCGCAATGAATAAATACTATTCTAAAGATATGCTTATTGTTTCTATTCTTCAAAATAACTAATTAATTAAATGGCAAGGCTCAAAAGAACCAGACCTGAACTCAGTGTTCTGTACTCTGTTTCGTCTATATTCATTACAGCTCACACATTGAAGTGCTGATGAGAAATGCTTGATTAGACTTGAAAACATCCCAGAACTTACTTGATTCACATCCTAAAATGTTTCTGGTGTGCTACATGTTCTAGTAAAGTTGTTGGTATTTCACATTTAGGAAGGGAAAAACTAAAGACAGAAACTTCAGTTATTTATGTATGCACTGAAAAACTTAGAAACTGCACTGGAGGGTAAAAAAAAATTAATAATATATGCAGTTATATGGCTAAAAAAGTAAAAAGTAACAGAATATAGAAACGGGGAGGAATGGAAATGCGATCACAATATGTGGCAGCATTTGTGGATGGATGGATAATTCACATTTTTCAACAGAAATTCCTAATCAAACTGGGAATATTGAAACCAAAACCAAAATCCATGCTCTTCGTGACCTTCCCTCCTGTTTTGCCGCAGCTGATCTTCTGTCTCCTCTCCTCTTACACCAACCATCTCCATGTCCTCCTTCACTAAATCCAGAATCTTTCTCGGAGGTCTGGTTCCTTCCGGCCAGCTGCATCTCGACCACCATATTCATAACATCTTCTCAGACTGCTCATCCATTAAATGTCCGTCTGATCTGTTCATTTCTAATACTGTCCATCCGGACAGCTCACAATGAAAATCGTGTCATCTCGGCTACTTCCACCGCGAGCCTCTTGCCTGTTCAAAAGTATCCAAACCAAACATGATGGCTGGTCTGGTAAATCCTCGATTTCACTTTTGCTGCAATCCTTCTATCATCCATCTCCATCCACTCCATCCTGTCTGCACTCTTCATTTCTTTTCTCCGCTGTGCATTGCTCTGGATGGTTGAGCCATCGTACTTGAACCCACCGGCCTCCCTCTCATTCACTCACTTGCATTCTATCTTGCGTCTACCGACCTCCCTCGCTTTCTTTTTAATTGCATGTATGATGCCTTTTGACAGCAGGCAGATTGAAGATTGAGTTTCAGCTTTTCAAAACGAAAAATTACATGGCCAGTAAACTCAATACCTGACCCCCACGGCAACGGCATCAAGCGCTGAAGGTTTGGAAAATTGGGATTACGAATGCCGACAAGAGCCCCGGCCTGCACTGAGAAAATCAAGAGTGGCTTGAGATCACTGACTGTACTTAAACGCAAAAAGCCCCGCCCCTCAAGCTGCACGTGCACAGTCCACACGGAGCCTAACTTCACAAAAGAACTTATTTATTGGACACGATGACGATAATTTGGCTCACGGCACATTTCAATATCAATGTCGAATATTTTATCTTTTGTATCTGAAGCCCTTCATTGTTACGGCGTTCTCTTTAGCATTTTCAATAGGTAATTGGAAATTTCATCATCAAAGCATAACTTTCAAAGAGTACATCTCTCACAGCATCATTTGACATCAAAAAATTGTTGCTTTGTTCCTTTTGTCCAATGATGATTACAGAGAAGAAAAGACTTAGTTGCTAGCACAAAAAAAGGAAAAGAAATGAAAACAGTGCAGAAAAGTGAGGCAGCAGTCTTCTGACTGGAAACGCACCTGCACTAACTCACACGTGCAAGGAAACAGCAAATCCAATCCTCTGTCAATAAACATGCAAGTCTTTATATTTGTTTGTTCGGAGGAGCGCAAAGATTACCACTCCCTGAAGAGTGTGTTAAATTACAATAAACGCTACAGTAAGTAGACATAATAATCACCGACAAACCATATAGGACGGATGTCCTAATGGCTGACTGTTTGTCAGTATAATGCGGCCGACACACAATGCTTCCAGCAATACAATCAGCATATAAACACTGAAACGGTGCTGAAAGTGATGGCACGAGGAAACTTAAGTAGAATGATCACATCACAAGATGAGCTGCAGGCTTACAACAAGCACTTCACTCCAGAGTGGATTTGTCAGCAGAAGGGGGAAAAAAAATGTCTTCAGCCATTTATTTACAGCTGCAGCAATCTATTTTTTTTTCCCTCGTTAAATAATTGTTCATTTACTTTTTCGATCACCAAATGAATAGGTTGGGCATTACGCTGTCAGGCTAAGTACCCATTTTTTTCACAAGTAACCTTCATTGGATTCAGTTTTTCTAAAGCTTTATTCAAACAACGTGAGGTTAAAATTCGGGAAATTCACAGACCTTCAATCAAATCTTCTTTTCCATATCATACAACATCATGATCACCGACTGTTGGTTTCCACTGGGAATAAAACAGAGACCGCATGCAGCCCGATATCATCTTGAGTGGGCTGGATGAGTGGCATCATAACCTTTACAATTAAACTTTGAAGATTTTCTTTGAGATGGCATTAAGCCTTAGTTTTGAAAATGTCTATGTTTTTCAAGATAACAAAAATGACGACAACATGGTCAATGATACTTTCTGGAGTAAAATTCACATAAACTCCTACAACTGCTGTACTATTTTGCCATGCATGTTTTCACACACTTACCCTGACAGCATGAGGCTAACAGTGGACTGCTTGCACTGGGGTAGCTAGCTCGAGCCTCGATGTTGTTTTATGTCCTCTACACTGAAGAAAACTGTACTAAAAAAGTTGATGGCTTCTTTGTAATTCTTACAATTTGCTTGGTGGTTTCCTGGAGTCTCTTGTGGGCCGGCTTTGGCCCACAAGTCTTATGTTTGACACTGCGGATATAGAAACATCTATGAGTTTGCAGTGTATTTTGTCATTGTAATTTGTCTCTCTTACAGTTATAATAACTGGCATTAGGAAAAACTTCAAGCATGAAGTCAACATTTAATTAGATACAGTTTCATAAAATCTGAAATTTTATTTTATTTTGAACTAACTGATATGCAATTCTCTCTCTCTCTCTCTACATGCTTCCTTGGCACCCTCAAAAACCTAATAATTTCTCCCCTCTCACACACCTGCTGCTCATCACCTGTGTCTTCCCTATATGCATTTCTCCACATTTCACCTCATTAGCGGTCAGAGTCAGTCTTTTATTCTTACTAAAACTATTCAGGTCTGTAGGTCTGTATGGCCGACTAACTATTGAAACCGTTGTCATAAAGGCTTGAAAGGGCAGAACAGGGAACGCTACAGTGTTCATTTTTTCTGTTTTCTGCTCGATGTCACTAAATTCTACACAATGAACTCTAAATATAATGATGCAGAAGAACAGGATGGTGTTGCAATAACAAGAAATGTAAAATGGTTAAATACATCTTTAACACAGCAATAACCCCTGGTTACCACAAATGATTACTGATAACTAACCAAAAATTTCCAGGAGGCAAAAATAACTTATGAAATAAAACATTAAGAGCTTTATGGTTGACTGTGCTGAGCGTTTTTGTATTACAACCCAGCCTTAATTGTTCTGTTGATCTTGCAAAAGTTACATTTTGAATCTCAGTTACAGCAGGAGATGTGTTGGTTATTGTCCACTTGAGCTGCAGCTGTGAGCACATAAATGCTGGCACAAGTACACAATGAGATGCTCGGTTTGCGCTCTCAGTTTGCTTTGCCTGAGAGTCAACCCGTTTTAGTCCTGTTTATTCTGCAACAGCTTGACTGAGTTGAAAATGTGAAATGTACTGAAACATCATTGTGCGACACTGACAGCAATTTGAGACTGGTGAAAAGTGCTTTAAATGGACAATAATGCAACACTTACTGCAAATGTTTCATGAAGATGATCTATAATCAAACTGCTCCCACTTCAGTTTACACTTATGTGAAATCTCATCCCCAAATGCCAGATGCCAAGCTGGATCCAGAAAAGGCGTGTTTACAGCATGTGGACTTCACTCTGCTTCCACTTTGATCCTCCAACTACTACAACACAAACAGCAGAGCAGATGCTTGGCTACAGCGAGACACAGAGGTTCATGACAGTGAAATGCTTCATGTAATGTTAAGTCATTTTCAGCTTGTACAATTGCGGTCGTTGACATACTGGTTATACCGGTTCAGAGCCCATCTCAAGGTTTTTGCCTGCCACTTAACATCACAAGTGAGATTAATTACATGCGTGACCATAACAACATAGGATAAATGTGTGTTTGCATAATTCTTACACGTGCCATGATGTGAGAAAACAAAACAGGTGCATTATAGTATCCCCAACACCGAAGCCCAATCGCCCAATATATCACAATGACCATTCTGATTTCACATGAAAAATATCAACTTTTTCTGTTCAACGCAGCTTTGTGTCACTGGTATTAGAGGTCAGCTCTGAATAAAACCAAGTAACATCTGAATCAACTCATGAAACTATTTGGATGTTTGTTGCAGCACCATTTACACTGGCACAGATCCCCCATTAATAAAGAGGGACACATTGTGTCTGAACAGGCAGTTTTTACAAGTAACATAATTGCTTTTCTCCTATATGTTCTCATACATGACACAGTTTTTATTTACTTAGATCAGTGTCCTTATGCCTTTACTTTTGAAGCATTTCACAATATAGGACTGAGCTACAACCAAATAGTGTCTGATCGTCTACTGAAAGTTTCTCTGCAACACTGCTGGGCAGGTCTTCAACTTGATTTTAAAGAAAAGTAACCTGAAGCAGGAATCTCCTCTTATTTAATTATTATAATTTGTTGTGTCTCGACCGGCAGCCAAGCAGTCCATTCATAGCTCCTAATTTCAAGGTAGTTGATTGGGTTTAATTAAATAATGACAGTCTAATAAAAGTAATATATGCTTGGATGAGCATCAATTCACTGCTTATTGAGACAGAATGACACACTCAGTAAATCACTAACCCATGTCTCGACTTATTTCAGTGCAAGTTCTACCTCATTGAAGGAAATCTTGTTGTTTTCCATCCTCTGCGGTGAGCTTTTCCATGTTTTCCCAAAGAAGTACTGGTGATTTCTGTCGAACAGTGTGACTCGCAGCTGGAAGGGCCCATTCTGCTCCTGTGTAGAAATCTCCTGCAGGTGAACAAGGCAGACATTTTACTAAAAGCTTTAAAAGCCTTAGCAACAATAATGTCCTTAAAAATTGAGGGGAAAAGAAGAAAGGTAAAAGATGGCTGTGATTTACTGAGGCGAGCTAAGTGTAGGCTTTGACAGCACAAGGTCACTTAAGTAAATCTATGAAGAACTGTAAACTACAGGGGTTTTTCCCCCCATGACCTCCGTGTGTGTGAAGCACTGGTGATCACCTGCGGGAGCTGGGCTGCAGTGACCCGGTGAAGGCTGAACTGGAAGCCCCGGGAAGTGTTGAAGTGGCTTTCCAAAACCTGACGGACGGTCTGACTGGGCGGAGGAACAACTCTGTTTCTGTCAAACACCTCTTCCCAGCCGTCCGCCGTGCAGGACGCCGCGTCTTCTGTTTTCGTCATGCCAAAACCGCTAAAATAGAGAACACAGCTGAAATGAAACTGCAAATATTGTCATCTGAAAACCGAGGAGATTTTCAAACCCGATGCCGCCATATTGAAAGAAGATTTTACGATTCAATCCCGGGGGGAAGGGGTCAAAAATACAAGTAATGGAACTGGAATTGTGAGTATTAAAACAAATATATCACGAGCGGACAATACACATTTATGAATCAAAAGGTTTTCAAAATGATCTGGTACAGAAAAATAAGCGCTTAAACTCCATTTTGACGCCCTTTTATAAGAAAATCACCCCTTTGGTTTGGTACTTGCCACTACCCTGCGTCAGTTGCTATGGCAATGCTCGCGAGGAGCCTGCACTCCCAGTGTGGGTAAAGTAGTTATGTGGAACTGTACCCAGCAGGGGGCAGCAGCACACCCTCACTGCGCCTGCGCAACCCGAGAGGAAGAGGAGGAAGGAAGCGGTATGTACAAACAGGAACATGTTACGGCTTTTCCACAAGAGTAAACCTTTTAAAATTAGGAGTGTTGGTGAAAATAAAAAGTACGGAGTGGCAGTGAAAGATGTGAAGGAGCTTCTGAAAAAGAGCTGCAAGCTGCTGCAGGTGAGCCGTGTTTGAAAACATCGTAAACTCGCTATTTAGAGGTAATAAAGGAGCAGCAGAACAGCTGTTTTTTGTTTTGGTCTCCATGATCGATCCAAGTGATCCATATTGACGACAGAAACCAGTTTTTTTCTGTTAAGATTAATTGCAGATGTTCTTAAAAGCCCTCTTTGACACAAACTGAATAAACTCTAATACTTTCTTAGCCAGAGTGTGTCGACAACCACTTGATCTAAGCCTTCAGACTGAACATAACTTGAAATGCAGTGTAAATTTGATACAAAGCATCAGAAGAAACTTGCTTCTTCATCTACATTTCGTCTCTGGATCAAGTTGCGTTCATTACATCAGAAGGAATATGCATGCTTTGGGATTGTGGAAGGAAAGTGGAGAATCCACATACGTGAGAGAACATGCAACTCCACATAAAAGGCTTCCAGAGTTGGTGCAGAAGCAATCTTACCATAAAGGGGAAAATGTATTTTATCCTGAAAAGCCTTTGTCACAGAGGACTCTGATGAACCGCTGGATTCATTCTAAACAGATAAAACATGCTGGCTTTACATGTCCGCACGTTCTGAGCACAAAATGTAGCAAAGTTACAAAAAGAGAAATGTCTTAACCTGCCCATGCATGTCTGTTATGTTTCATGACAGGTCCCCTCCTCTGGTGCTCAAGTGTGTTTGTATGATGATGGGACAATTGTGACTGAGGAGTTCTTCCCGACTCTGCCTGACAACACTGAACTCGTGCTTCTATCTCGAGGCCAGACTTGGAGCGGAGGTATAGACGGACTCAGACGTGTCACAAGTGTCTCGCCAAGTTTTGAGCTTTCTCAATAGTGCTGCTGACTGATCTAACAACTCCGTGTGTGTGTGTCTCCTTCCAGTTGTGAGTGACATCGGTCAGCTCCTGAACACAGACCGCCATGCGGACAGCCTGATTGAAGCAGCGAGGGAACTGCTCTGCAATGAGAAATCATCAAAACAGCGCAAAATCCTGAGCGACCTGCTCCAGAACCTGGAGGACAAGTCCGAGATGGAGAGCCGAGAGGACGACCAGGACTGGTTTCTAGGTGCCACATGAAATTTAAATCTGTGACAAAGAAGGGTATCACAATAGACTTCTGGGAGTTATTTAGTTATCAAATCATCGAGTAGTGATTCGAAACACACAAACACATTCCATCAGATGTGACAGGTTAGAGATAACTTGGTTTCGGAATGAGAACATGCCGTTTTTCACAGCTCTACTGTTCATGGTTAAATACTGTGATTCATAGCAGGTCAGACAGGTGTACATGTTTCGCTCATCTGTAAAATAAACTACAGTCTGCTTCACACCCTTGATGACACAGGATGGTGTTATGTCTGTTATCTCAGCGGGGCTTCTTGTCTAATCTCAACATGTCAGGCTGAACACAAGCTTCTGTTGTAGGAAGACAAAAAAACTTAAAGCACACATGAACATGCACACGTTTCTTTTCAAATACTAAACAGTCAAATTTGACCACTCTTCCAGCGCTCAAACATGAGTTGGATATTGAAGTAAACATGCTGATGAATGAATTTGTTGCATCTAATTTCAGGTGTTGGTTCTCGATTCAAGACTAAGTCTGCGTACATGAAGTCCAACTGTGAAAGCAGGATACGAAGCTACATGAAAGAGGTGATTACTCAACAAGCACTCCAGTTACAAACACCTGTGTGAAAAGAGTTTGATTAAAGTACAGATTCAGCTTCTTAAGGGAAAGTGTTGCTTGTAAAGGTACAAAAGTTAAAAAAAAAAATACTTTTTCGATAGTGTGATATATTTATTTATTTTGTTTTATTTAAACTAAATTATTAAAAGAAACTGGAATTAAAATGTCAGGAAATTATCCTAAATACTTGTGAATTTATTTTGGAATATTTATTGGTATTGACAAACTCTTTCCGTAACCCAAACAATCTGGATTTTGTTTTAATATTGGGAAGGTCTTGCACAGTTGTTTGCTGTAAGGAGTAAAAACAAAAAGCAATCTGGAAAACGTCTTACAAACATCTTAAAAACGTGTTAGCCAATGTTGACGGCGTTTTGTGTGTTCTCAGGTCGATGAGGCCGCAAAAAGTATCGAGAAAGCAAAAGTCAAGGCCGAGTTCCTGAAAGCGTCCAAGTGTCTGACGGAAATTTTAAAGGAAGCAAAGTACAACGGCTGCTACTTCGACCGGACTGAGAAGACGTCGGAGCGCCTCTGCACCCAGGAGGGATGGTTCACCTGCCAGGTAGAGCGGCACACTGGAACAGCTGGAATGAGTTGGAAAGCTCCATCAGTACAGTGTGGCTACCAACCAATCATCAAATCAGTTCTGTTGTGGGTTTTTGATGCCTCCAAGAGCCTGAAAACCACTAATCCCCTTCTTCCTCCCTAGTTTGAGGTTAAAATCCTGAATAATTGTATGTGTGGTAGTTTTGTGTTTACTTTTTTCTTGAGGACACTTTTAGCCACAAAGAGAAGTTAAGTCGATTTGAGGAGTTCAGGCAGCTGTACCAACTTCCCCCCTCTTATCTTTCAACGGCGTCCTCAGGGATCTTTTGACGAGAAGGCGTGTCCGTCTCTTCACTCCATCAACCCGTACGGCAGCCGCGAGAGCCGGATCGTGTTCAGCACCTGGAACCTGGACCACAGGTTGGATGAAAGACACTTTGAAACGTCGACAGGAGATACTCTTGCCATGACTGACGCTTCCTTTCTGGCCTCTGTGCAGGATTGAAAAGAGGAGGACGATCATCCCCGCCTTGCTGGACGCGCTGCAGAACCACAAGAGCAGCGACGTCAATCTGGACTACTTCTACCAGCTGCTGTTCACCAGGGAGAACCTCAAGCTGGTTCACATCGTCTGCCACAAGAAAGAAGCCCACAACCTTTCATGTGACGACAAGAAAATCTTCTCCAGCAACGCAAACAAGTCCAAACCGAAGGCACAAGTCAGGAAGAGACGCCGCACTTAGTATGTTGATTTCAAAGAAAAAGTCAACGTCACACTTTTACCTCACTTATTCTTTTTAATTTCAAACACATCATGATAATCTGCTGTATGAACCACTTCTTGTACTGTTTTTTTCTTTTGTAATGATTCCACTTCAATCATGTTGGCACGGAGATGAAGAAAGAACAAATCATTTTGTTCCCTCAAAAAGTTGCATAGGAGGATATGAAGATGTTGCTTTAAATAAGGCAGTGAATATCTTTCAAAATTCCAAAATACTAATGCATGGTCAAAACTGTCTGCTATGTACAAAAATACTACAATTCGATGTGAACCAAGCTAGTGCAATTGCTGTTATTAGCCTCTAAGTCACATGGCAGGATTGCATTGATGAAGTTATTCACTGGTGATTTCAAAGCCCCGACAATCAAGAATGTGAGCAGGCGAGAAGATGAGCTGCGCGGATTACGTTTATATATACACAGTATTTGTATGAAAGCTGCCAGAAAGAAATCCACAGGCTGTGTGAGAGGATGGAACTCCAGTCTCAGGTCTGATCGCGGTATTAATCTGCTGTTAGAGCCAATCCGAACTGCATCGGAAGCTGCTGGGTCAAGAACTCAGAATCTCTTGCTCGCCACTCTGCAGCTCCTTCACTGACGAGATGCATCGCCTGTTTTTATACGCCGTCTGTCTTGTACATATTTGTTGCAGAAATAACCCTGAAGACACAGAGATGTGTTGAGACACTTGGTGAAATATGACTCCCATGCAGAAAACTGCTGATGTGACATTCTCGATTTGACAATAAAATGTGTTCCGAACCGCTCTTTGGCGTGAGCTCCATCCTTCTAAACCGACGCCGCCCTGTCTATGAACATGTCGCTTTGTTTTCACAAACTGTGGCCTCTATAGATCTGTGGTGGGAGATTAGCGCTTGTATAGGTAGTAACTCTGATCCAGCACTCTTTGGCATCTCACGTGGCGAATCTCAATCTGCAAAGCTGCCCCTCGAAGCTTTTTCTTTAAAACGGACAGATTGGTTTAAAGTGCTGTTGGTTTGTTTTTTTTACACCCTCAAGCTAAGACCACTTATACCATGTGAGAACATACTGAGTAATAAATAATTGAAGTAACGCTTCAGCGTGCGCCCAAAGGAGGCCGTATTTTAAAAACAAAAAACAAACTTCAGTCATGGCATCCACTGTTGCGGTGGCGGAGGAAGGAAGCTATTTGGCATTGTTGTGCATCTTCTTGGTCCTCGTCGGATGGAAAGTGATCACCTCGGACGGTTTCTGTGACGCTGGAGTTTCTCAGTTGTGGCTGATGGGAAGTTACTCCCACCTTAGGCTGGCTTTGTCTGCAAGGCCGTTCTGGAGGCGCCCACAAAGCGGCCGACGTCCGTCGCCTCCACTCATGGGGGGGGGGGGGGGGGTCGTTTCAGCCGACGGCCGAATGCAAAGTCTTGAACGTGTTGTTCAGATGTCAGTTTGAGTCCGGCTCTCCTCTAAGTGGCCGCTACGTCGCCCCAGCACGCCTCCTCGTCGTCGCTGTCCTCCGGGGCGTAGTAATGGCGCCTCCTGTGCTCCCGGTGGCTGCGGGGAGACGCCGCCGCCGCCACCGATCTTTGAGGAAAGTCCTGATGGGTAGAAATGATACAGTGAATCAGGTGAACTCTTGTATTATATATAAAAAAAAAAAAAAAAAATCCTTCAAGAAACTACTGCTTTCAGTCAGTGAGGATTTTCGTGCCAAATATTAGTTTTGAAAGCATACTGTGAATCTTGGGAGTGTGTCTTTGATGTTCCTGCTGCAGATAAAAAGACTTGACGGAGTCTTGTTTTCAAACAGGACATAACAGGACCGCTTCACATTCCTACTGACTCACAGCTCTGCCTGCAACATCAGCAGGACCGAAAACATCCCATAACAGGCAGCATCTCTCCCGAACACAGAGAATATTTCATGTTCCGGATGACTAAAACCAGAGCGCTGCAGATCAGAGCTTCTCACCTGCACAGTGTCCAGGTTTCCAAAGAACTGCTCCACTGGAAGGATCTCATTACTGTCGTCATCCGGGAAGAAGACCATCTTCCCTCTTTCTTCATAATCCCTGCGCTCGGACTCCCGTTTGTCCCCGATGCTGTTGTCTCTGTCTCCATCCTGGCCCGTCCGCAGCTCGTTCTCCTTCCCGTCGCAGCCCGCCAGCTCGGGCGACGCCGAGCACCTCCTCCTCCCGGCGGACAGGTGGCACTCGCAGCTGATCCGGGAGATCCTCTCCAGAGGGTCGGCCGGCCTCCGGCAGCAGTCTGCCGCCGAGGAGCTCTCGGCGTCGGATTGCCTCTTCGGACTCCTCACGCAGCGCCCCGCAGCAGAAACCTGGAGCAGGGAGGGAAGAACGGAGTCGCAACAGAACACGATCAGCTGGATTTATAATTTATTTCATGGCTGGAATTCAGAAAATGTGCAGTGAGGCGAGTGTTTCTGCCTCTTTTTCAGAGTGACTTATAAGAAACGTGTCATGAACAGGCGACGCCCACCTTTCTGGAACTTCTGGCCTCAGAGTTGTTCTTCCTCTTTCTGGGCTTCAGGTTATCAAGCTGGCCCTCCATCTGCAAAGCAACGTCATGCGGCGCGTTTAACACCTTGTGATCGGCCGGTGAAAGAGTCGACGGGGAGGCAGCTGTCACACGAGTCAGCTCAGCATACTGTCACCGCTCTTGAAAATCCAGTTTTAGACACATATTTGCAATTTTTGCCCCCACTTTCTTTTTCAGCTGGACACAAAAAAGCAGATGAAGCCATTATTTTTTGATTCCATTTGAGGTTACACAGTTCGATAAACACACACATCTTGTTTGAGGTTTAGAGTACAAAATTCCTGACAGTGAATAACAAGAAACAAAACTCTAAATATTTGGTCTCTGTACTTGCCAGATTTATTGGGTGGTGCTCGAGGAAGACGATTTCAAAACAATATGGTAAAGAGTCCAAACTTCTGGTCTGATATTTTTATGCAGATTTAAGACATTATCTCTAAGAATCTCTCAAACCCTGTAAGTCCTAAAAACTGATTTGTTGCAACCTGAACTGTGCTGTAGTGCAGAAAAACACCATCTTATGACAGACATGGCAGGGCCTCTATATCTTACACACTTTATCAGAGGCAGCAGAGACGAGGTGCTGGGTGAGGATGAGTCCGGGATTTATTGCACCATAAAAGGATTTCAGAGAGGCTCAGTTATGTGAAAAGTGGCACCAGAGAGGAGATAAATCAATAAATAAATAATAAATCAAGCACACCTGCACATCTCCAATGTGTTAGGAGTACGGGACATGTTGGAAAACTCGTGTCATGTTTCTGTTTAGGTTAAAAACCCATTTGGTTGTGTTTGAAGACTATGAAGCCAATTGAAATATTTGATGAGTTTTAGTGAATCCCTCTTGATTACTGAGCTCCACATTACGGACCGTGACTGCTAAACACGGTTCAGTTTATTTTTAGACTGCTTATTATGGAGTTACGTAACATTTACAAACTTGGTTCAATGGTTTGAAGAGGTGTTTTTTGTTTGTTTTTAACTAAAGGTGTAGTTTTGATGCAATGGTTTTACTTTTTTCTAGTCTACAATTAAACTGTAGTGATCTAATTTACTAAATTTAACACCAACTCCACTGTCTCAATACTGTCTGCAAGTTTACTTTCAACATTATTTATCTTAACAGGGAAGGTCCTCAAAGTGCGGATCTGTATATATTGGTTCTTTATTTGCCTTATGTTTGCTGTTTAAATGCAATTTCCACTTTTTTTCAGCATTTCAATACATACTTTGTGACCTTTCAATCTACTTTATTTTCTTATGCACACAATTGAACGTTCTTCATATGCAATAATCTGCCAGAATGTTTAAAACTGATCAAAATAATGTATTCCACAACTTTTTTTTTTTTTTTGGGGGGGGGGGGTTGCATCAAAACAGCAAAAAAAAAAACTTCCACATCTCTTCTTGTTGCAGCATAATGACCGCATAGTTCTCATGCTCTGCAAAAACAACGTTACTGTCGGAAATGACAGGTGTTATTAACTGATAATGGTTAGTTTAAAGATAAAAACTGGGAGTAACCATAGATGGAAACTTTCCCTTGAAAGGTTGGATCAGATTAACTTTGGCAGACTATTGAGGATAAATCTGGGGACTCACTAAACCCAGTTCTTCAGAATAACCTTGAATTCTTTCAGCAGACTCGCTGCTTTGAAGTAGTCCCAGGAGGATCATTTGAAGCGAGCACGTGCTCCGCAGTTTTGATCAAACCTCGCGGTCACAAAAAGCTGATCCGCCTGCTGAAGGGTTAAAGCGCTCCGGATTATCTGTGCAAAGTTTGTGTGTGTGAGATCCTGGATCTGGATCTGCGCGGACCTCCTGAACTCGGGAGAAATCCCCCCCACCCCATCCCACCCCACCCATCCCCCGCCCCCCTACCCCCGCGAGGCGCCCCTCGTTTCCCCCCGGTAAACAAACTCCTCAACACGCATTCACGGTCACACGGCACTGAAGATCCTCCACATAATCCCCATCCTCCATTAACATGAGCAACATCACAGTCCGACACTGAAGCTAGCCGGAATCGGGTTTAGCCGGTGCTAACTTACCCACCGACCGGGCGGTGTCGGTCAAAGAAGCGACCGCTCCGGTCCCAGAAATGAGCCCCGCATGGGGGGGAAAAAAACAGACGAGCCTCTTCCAGAGTCACACTGAAACCAACTCTGCGGTTAAATCAACTAGTTTAACCCGCTCGCATCGTCCCCGCTACGTGCTAACTCCACTAGCTTCGAGCTACCAATAACTAGTTCATTTACTAGCAGCCGGCTAGTTAACTCGGGACACTCACCGTGTGGATCATTTAGCGGCGGGGCGTGGGGAATAAATGTGAGGTTGTTCGCCTGGTTATCGGCGTTTTAAAGGGAAATCGGCTCCGAGTGGCTGGAGGAGAAGACTGCTGATATGTCCCGATCGGTGGCGGAGCTGGTGGAGGAGGGGGTTTGGTGGTGGTCGCCGCCTTCGTCGGTCTGCGTTGCTCTGTGCTCCTCCGGGCCGCCGCGGAGCGTTTCCTGCCTGCGAGGTTCAGTCGGAGGTTACAGCGTGCGAGTAGTGGCGGTGTCCGGGGCGGGGGGGAGGTCCTCCGGGCCGCGGGCGCAGCGCTGCGCTGGAAGTGGCGGGGAGGCGAGGCGAGGGGAGGGGGCGTCCTCCGAGCCGTGTGTGGTGGAGGAGGCTGGGGGAGGTCCTCCTCCTCCTCCTCCGGCGGGCAAAGCGCTGGAAGTGTCCGGTTAACGTCCTCCGAGCAGCGGACACATCGTCAGACCTCCCCCCCCCCCGCTGTTTCCACGCTCCGGTACACAATTCCTCTTTTATTCTCAAAAAAATAAAAGCTAAAGAGAGGGAAAATGCAAATGTGTTTGGAAATAGGTCACCCATCACTTCCTATATTTTTTTTCCTATGCGACCCCATACACACTAACATATATGTTGGGATTTTGTCTTCACATTTTCCTGCATTATTTCCTGATACATTTACAACAACCAAGTAAATGTTTTGCACACATCTATATTTTCATTCTTTCATGAGGTCTGATCGTGGGGGGTCGTTTGAGGTCGTTTCAGGACAGACGGGGAACTGCTGCAATTCTATGATTGTCCACCAGGGGGCGGCAGAACTCTTTGTTTATATAGACCCTCCGCCTGCTGCTCCTGACTGAGTAGAATTAGAATAGAATAGAATAGAATAGAATAGAATAGAATAGAATAGAATAGAATAGAATAGAAAAACTATGTTAATCCGAAAAGGAATTTCTTATATGTTCTTATTTATCTTTTGCCTTTTGTTATTTGAACTATCTAAACCAATTATGGATTTTTTTTATTACTTTTGAAATTGGAAAACCTTTAAATTCCACAAAAATTAGAATAATTCAGACATGTAAATACGTATTACAAATGTACAGAAGTTTAACCATGGATATTTCCCCCAGTCAGCAGAGAGAGAGAGAGTGAGAGAGAGAGAGAGATTGTCTATTACGAAAGACGAAAAAAAGTAGTATATATATATATATATATAAAGTAGTATATATATATATATATATATATATATATATATATATATATATATATATATATATATATATATATATATATACTACTTTTTTTTCGTATATATATATATGTGAACTGAACTTCTAATTAATGGACATTTGGACATTGGTATGGACCTGCGGTTTCAACAAAATTGTCTTCAACTTGTAATTACATCTTTATACATCTGTAGCCTATACTTGTCATGTAATGCTGAAAGATAATTTAGATTTCACTTGATTTAATGTCAGTATTGTTTTGAGCGGCACAGTGACACACACACAGATAAGCAGAAGTTGGAGCCTACTACTCTCATTTCCGAAGAATGACAAACTGCAATCCATTCACTCATTCATTAGCTTGTCATTGATCTCAAACTTTCAACAATAAATTCACAACCACAGTTCATCTCGAACCATCACCTCCTCCACCAAGAAGTCTGAAACGTGCGAGCCTCAAGATTGGCCAGAAACAGTGGCAAGCAGTCAGATCAGGTTGGAAACCTGCAAAAAAAAAAAAATGCTGAGTGCAACTGTACAGAAAGTGCACTCATTCAAAGGTAAACTGTTGGCAGAGTTGAAGAATAAAATAAAATTCTGTCATCGTTTCTGAAATTGTTATCACTTTAACTTGATCACAGTCTGCACGTTTAATGTGTTTGATTAAAATGTCCCGTGTTCTTTTATCTCTGCCTAAACATATATTTGAATGGTATTTGTTTTTCGTTGTGATCATTGCAATCCCCAATTCCCGATTGCATTTTATTCTTGTTTGAGCTTGTGAGAAGAGGGATCACCGCGGATCATTGGTGGGTGGAGATCTGTGGGCAGGTGGGGGTGAGGAGGTGGGATCCTGTAGCAGCTCTCCAGTCTGAGTGCAGACCAGGGACGGAGAAGAAGCCCTCTGGCATGCTGCATCGCCTTCCCGCACCGAGGGGAGATGTGTGACTCCACTGGGCCCGGCCATGGGCGCATTCCGTCCTGGAACCGCTTCACTGTCTGCGCCTTTACGCATCCAACCTCCGGCGTCCTCATGAGAAGGGACGGCGGCGATGGACTCCAGACGCACGGTTGTAAAGAACTATGAATTAGAGGGTCTTCGGACGCGACAGTGACAGCAATGGATCACCTTTTCAGGCGAAAGCGGGTCGGTCTGCTGAAGCCCCTGCTCAGCCTGTCCCTGGTCTTTGCGTCCTTTCTGATGATCCACAAACTGAGGCTGTCGGAGAAGGACGCATTTGGAGTTAAACATTTGAGAGCTGCGGGCTGGTGCGGCTCAGAGTGTTTTTCTTTCAAAAAAGAAGTCGGCAAAACTAGTTTGGGAAGCTCGGAGTCGCCCGCGCCGAGAAAAGAGCCGGACACTCAGCGGGTGTCCAACAGGACTGCGACTTGGGACGCGCAGGTTCTGAACTGCAGCGAGGACGCGTCGGTGAGGACGCAGGACTGGTTCCGGCGTCTGGACCCGAGATTTCACCAGTTTGTTCTGCACAGACACTGCAGGTACTTCCCCATGCTCATCAACCACCCGGAGAAGTGCGCGGATGGAGAAGTCCACCTCCTCATGGTGGTCAAATCCGTTATAGAGCAGCACGACCGCCGCGAGGCCGTGCGTAAAACCTGGGGCAGGGAGCAAACCGTGGACGGAAAGACTATTAAAACTTTATTTCTGCTGGGAAGTCCCAACATCGGCAAAGACACCAAAAACCTCCAGAAACTGATCGAGTACGAGGACCTGATCTACAAAGACATCCTGCAGTGGGACTTCATGGACACGTTTTTCAATCTGACCCTGAAAGAGGTGAACTTTCTCAAGTGGTTCGACATCTACTGCCCCGGCGTGCGGTTTATATTCAAAGGAGACGACGACGTGTTCGTGAACACGCACAACCTGCTGGAGCTCATCGGCTTCAAGGTGGAGGAGCGCAAAGAGGCCGACCTGTTCGTGGGGGACACCATCTCCAAAGCGATCCCCATCCGGAACCGGCAGAGCAAATACTACATCCCCAAAGAGCTGTACGACAAGCCGTACCCGCCTTACGTGGGAGGAGGGGGCTTCCTGATGTCCTCCCCGCTGGCCAGGAGGCTCTTCGTGGTGTCGGAGGACCTGGAGCTGTACCCCATCGACGACGTGTTTCTGGGGATGTGCCTGCAGAAGCTCCACCTGTCCCCGGAGCTGCACCCGGGCTTCCGGACATTCGGCATCACCAGGCGCAGGGTGAGCTCCATGAACAGCGAGCCCTGCTTTTACAAAAACCTGATCGTGGTGCACAAACTGAGCGCGCAGGAGCTGCTGAAGATGTGGAGCGTGGTGCACGGCGGGGACCTGGTGTGCGCGCAGAGGTTCTCCATATGACGGACACTTCACCCACCAAAGCGACACAGTAGACCTTTATACTTGATCACACGTGATGATCTTCACCCTTTTTTTTTTTTGCTGAATCCGCAGTCTTGTGTTGAATTCCTACTGAGCATTTTGTCCGTTTCAGGGTCTCGTTGTTGCATTTTTGTCAGCAGTAAAGTTTATTTAAAAACCACTACTCCACAGCCCTCCAGGTTTCTGATCTCTAGTGCCATGATCTGTCCGTTTGTCGGGACACCGTGTCCTCCTGCAGGCATTAAACAGTACTTGACTTAGTTGCTTCATTTTGGACTTCACAGCTGCATTATTATTAAGTCATCTCCAAGATCATTGTGAAATTGTAAAAGAAAAGGAGAAACAAAATGAAATGATTAGAGTTTTTAAGTTAATATATTGTTTTACATTTTTTTTTAATTCAATGTGTATGATTTACAGAGTCATTTATGTATGATAGTGTAAATAAACCTGAAGTTCCCTGGTGGCTTTGTAAATACTGGATGACTGCAGCAGGAGTTGATGTTTCTGCAACACTCTAGATTTGATATTAAATAAGTGTTTTGAAGGTTACCGGCCTAAAAAGCCTGTTGTGTTTCTAACAAAATGTCCATACATGTTTATACGTTGCCAGACTGGTTGATTGATGTGAAATCACATCTGCAAAGTTCCATTTATTATAGATTTATTGACCAAACAAATGCACAGGCAGAGAAAAATAGCTATTTGATGCCAAAATTATTACTTAGACACATCATCATATACATGAAACACAACATGAGCCAATGCATTATATATAGACAAACAGCCTCTTGCACAACAGCATCTCTTGAGTCATTTCAACTCATGGAAACAATCATCTGAGTCATCACATACACACCCATGTTCACAGATAACATTTAGAGTTCTTTGAAGACAAAATCACTCAGAAACTTTCCGGGATGAGCTTTCCACCAGATACACAATCAACGTCACCATTACACTGTGAAAAAGGGTCATAAAAGTACAAAGACGACTGTGAAGGTCAAAAGATTGAAGCTGCTTTTTGTCTCTGCATTTGTTAAAAGCCACTTTTTCTTTTAGCTCAAACTTTATAGCTACTTAGAAAGACTAATAGAATTTCATTTAAAAAATACAATGATGTCTTCAGTACATTCGTCTCCATTTTGTATTCATTCATTTTGATGATGAGGCCACTCCTGATCAGGATTAAGTCCATGTTTGGGTAAATATTCAGCAGTGAACCATCATCTGCTTGTCAAAGTGCTATTTCATTCTTTTGATACTGTTTAGTACAAACAAGGAACCGCGTAAAAAGTGAAACCGCTCCGTCAATGCTTCTGTTGACTTCGGGATAATCCTGCTGGGACGTTGCCAAGGAAGGAAAGTCTCCTGCTTGTAACTAAACCTCGAGCCTCTTCCACCTCTCATTGCTGCCTCGGTGTCAGTCGCTGTCTGACGACATGCAGGAAGTCATTACATATTAAACACCTGACGCATTTTCATGTTCATGTGAAGTCGGACCCTGAACAAGAGGTCACTCTCCTCAGTATTCATATTGGAAAAAAAAATACAAAACTTTCCTTTCATTGCATTCGATGTGAGAAGTTTTGGAGGAAAACAAGAGTTTAATTTAAAGCAGATGGACACAGGAGTGTGAGTAACACATCTTGATGATGTAGAACCAGGGTTATCTCAGCTTTGAGAAAATAAACTTATGACAGAGAGCATGACTTTAGTTTTACTTTGGTATTTCCGTAAAGAGCTGATTGCCTTGTTGGAAAGTAGCCCCTGACTGATAACGCATTGTTACTGCCTTTGTGACAGTTTGATGTCATGTCTGCTCTGAGTCATTCCAAGAAAACAGAAACAAGGGGCAACTTATAGGATTAACCCTTTAAGCTGTTCCTCCATGGAGGTTGGCAGTGGAGGGAAAGAGAAAAGAGGCCTCGACATCCTGTAAGGAGATATGAGTAACACACTCATGGCGTGCTCATGTTTACCGGCCACACAGGTGTGTCATCCTCAAGGTGTGTAGTGTGAGTGAATCAGGGCGAGTATACTTTGCTCTTCAAAACTGACCACAAGTGAAGTGGGATTTAAGCAAAGAGTCAGAAATGGACAGAGAAAACATTTTCGTGAAGGTGACTGTTTGATCAGAGATGAATGGGTTATTAAACGCATGCTGCGTGTGAAAACCACCACACAGGAGTGTTCCTAAAGTGCTGACATGCAGGAATACAATGGGTTTCTCCTCCTGGGGTCTCTGGGGTCAGCGCTTCCCTGGTGTTTGTCCCTTGGGAGAAGCTGTCAGATACGGGATCCGGCTGCCTCTTCCCACGGGCCGGGTCCGGGAAGGCTTCGTCTTGGCTCCGCCCACTGCTCGCCCTGGTCGCGCACAGAGACACATGCACACGAAGTGTCATAGACTGAGCCTCCGTCCCGTCTGTTCTCCTCTACAGTTTTCTTCTAAACAGAAAAGCCTGTCATATAAAAATAAAAGTTCTAAATTGGTCACTTTAGGAGGTCCTGCAGTTTGTTTTCTTATTTCATCAAATACATTCAGATAACAGTACAGTAAAATATGTCATTTAAATTCAGCACATGTTCTCATGTTTAAAGGTTTTTATATAAACACTTGAAGGCCAAACAACATGCTGGTTTTAATGTTGTTCATGATACTTCTCTCTGATTGGTCGACTCTGTCGAGGAAACGGCGGCATTTCTTTAATCTGTGAGGATGTTTTCCTCAGTGTGATCCCTGAAAGGCCGTGGTGATGGAGAACAGGCGACATTAGCATAACTCTGAGTGACTCTGTGGACTCAGTATTTTCAAATTCATACCGTACCTCCACTTGTGTTTAAATTCAAAACAGATCTTTTGTGAATTTGAATATTTTCCAACTTGATCTTCAAGAGTGGATACAGAGCTCATCTCCAATCGCTCAGAATGGTGCGAACGGCGAAGCCAGGTACAGCAAACCACCGGGCCTCATAAATTCCTCCTAAAAGCTGGGTCCTTGTGAAACATGACTAAAAATGGATGCACTACTGCCCACTACACTACACTCCAAATCAAATGTCCCACTATTTTTGCACGCCCCCTCCTGTGTGCAACGGCTGAGAGGGCTACAACATGACATTTCACCAACAAGAGCGTCCTCTCTGCGGCTCTCGCTCCTGGTGTTGGGGAGGTATTTGCATGCGAGCGGCGTATGAATGCTTTACCTTGTGCTGGCTGAGTTCTCTGAGACGCCGCAGTCCTCCGTGAGTTTTGTTTACAGCCCTCCCTCCCCATGAGGTGAGCCTTCCAGGCCTGGAACGGGGGACAAAGTAGCTCAGTGAGTTCGCTCCTCTCCCAGGTATTTTCTCGACTGGGACGACCGCGGGCGACTGTGGGCCCAGTCAGGACCCGAGCGGCCGGCCTCCGTCCCGCTAACACTGCCGGCTTTCATTGGGTTTACACTCAGCTCTGGCACACAGACTGTAACCTTCTCGGCAGTTTTTTTTTTGCACATTAAATTTTAAGGGTGTGCGAGGTGAGAAGCTGCATGTTGAGCATCAGATTTTTTAATAGCAACACGGATGAGCTCCAGCTAGGGCTGGGTAGTATGTGTCACTGTGTACTTCATACTCCTTTTAATGTGCTTGGACAGTAAGGAATTTAGTAGGTGTGAAAAGAGATGATAAAAACTAGAAGTTAATCATTATTTAGTCTTGTTTATTAGGAAAAAACGGGAGACAAGCTTCATATTCGGAATAAGTGCATACATTTAAATAAAGCAGTGATAAGTATAACAGTTTTACTCCTGTATTGTCACCATAACAGGATTTTTCATGTGTATCTCTCAGAACCATAACTGTTTAATAATATCTGGAAAATTCCAAATCTACCAGAACGCAAAGAAACAGAGCTTCATATTGAAGAACTGCCAGGTACTGAAGGCTGAATTTTCCAAGCTGTCACTCTTTTGACAGGAATAATCCTTTTTGTAACAGAACTGCAGATAAATTCAGTAGTTCTTCTGCTCGTAATTAGCCACAAACAAGGAGGCAAAATCTAAATAAAGTAGGAACACGCTGCTGTCCAGCTGAGTTTAGCATTCGGGCACACCCAAGTTCCTCATAAATGACTTGCTTGTTCGACAAATGAAATTCTGCGACTTCCAGTGAGTCTGTCTCCTCATGGTTATTCCAGACCAAATGGCAGTGATGTTAAGTTTCTACTTTCTTTTCTTGCTTCATCAATAAGTTTCAGTTTGAGTTGTTCGGTAGACACACGCCCTCATCGTTTTATCTCTCAAATATGAAAACATCTGATCAAATCTTTCAATGAGAATTTTGGTGACAACTTAATGATCACAGAGGTCAACATAAAGGACATTTTGGACTGAAAACCGTCAAAAGAGAAGACTAAAGTTCTCTGCATTACTTGCCACGGGCTGCACCATGTATTTTACCTTCATATAGCCAGCTGAAGACTGAGTGGATGCAGCTCTTAACCAGCTCCACTCCTCCATTTCTGACACACACATTGTTAAATCAGACTCGGAGGACATTGCTCTCACCAACCTCATGGCTTCATGCATGAACCCAACCCTTCCCTCAACCTGTGGCTCATCTTTTAGTCACTAACTCTCATCACTTCCCACCTTCGATCCCGAACCCTTCAAAATATGCTGAGTAACGTCGGGTTCATCATTTTAACATTCAGATGCTCGAGATTCGGCCAGAAACTCAAACTGATTGGAGGAGGAAGAGTGGCTCCTTGAAAGATGCGCTACATGATTTATTAGGCTCCAAATAGACAGGCGCCAGACTGGAGGAGAAATATAAGCAGGCACCATTGTGTGTGTCTTGTTTACATTTCTGGAAAGCGTATAGTATAACTGAAGCTTGGAGGGAAATGAAACATGAGCAGAGTTTACTTTTTCTTACAACAGCAGATATTATAGTATTATGCAATGTAGAAGAGTTGGGAGAAATTCAATTCTTATTCATCTTTTTGAGTTCCACGCTTTGAAAACATCTCCTCAAACTGAACAGACAGAAACGACACAAGCACACCTATCAAAAAAGTAATCAAAGCTTCAACTTGAAGCAGCTCCTCCACTCATACTTTTATCTTCGAGGCGCTGATGGGAATGTGAGGAATGTGACGGCGTTTTCTTCATCCTGACACAAATGAAACGGCCCCTCGCCAACAAAGGCCTCGTCCCCTTTGAAGTCTTTAAAAGACCAACAATAGCTGTGTTTTACCTCAACACCTGTTTGCAAAGCCCAGCATTACGTACTTGCTCGTTTCTGTGTTGACATGGGAGAGAAAGAAAAGCTCGCGGAGCGAAACCTGAGGGGAACGATCATTAAAAACTTTCAGCCTATTTGTACTCATTTCCATTTTAAGAAGGATTTTTCCTTTTATTTTATGACTACTTTCATGCTGCCCACGCTTTGGTTTTCGCGGCTTCATGCCGTCGCTCTGTATCACTTCAGAACAGGTACTATTGAAGCGGCAGGTTGTGGATCTCACCTCCTCTCCAGGCATGAAGTTCTCGTGACACAGAGGACAGTGGTTGAAGTCTTTCGTTGAGACGGGGGCTGGAACAGAAACACGACACCTTTAAGCCGTCTGTCACACTATTACAGAGAAGGTCGAGAAACGGATGAAGTGACACCACGGAAGGGGGAGACGCTCAAATATTTGAACAGGAGGAATATTACAGCAGACGCAATCTTTGTGTGATCACAGTTGAAACTGACAGTGTTGAATTTTAAGGTGATACAAAAGGCTCACTGGTGTTAATAATTGATGGAACATATGGCTGCTGATGGAGGTGTGGTGTCAGCCGCGGCTTTTCATCAACGGACGTCTGACAAATGAAGCTTTGGCGCAGAAAAAAAAAAAAGACTGTCTAAAGATTTTATGTAGCATTGTTGAAGAAGATTTTCAGGATCACATTTGTTTTGGAAAAGTAGTTAAACTGCCTACATCAGCCTGTGTGTGTGTGTGTGTGTGTGTGTGGGGGGGGGGGGGTTGTGAAAGATGGTGGACTAAACCAGTGATTCTCAACCTTTTTGAGTTTCTACTCCCAGGATGACTGAACTTGGTGTAACGTACCTCCACAAACCCAGTGCTGTAGGATCAGTGGCGGTAAAATGCTAATTTAGTTCCTGTTTTTGATTTCCTTGTTTTGCTTTAATCTGCTGATGGTGTGTGATAATTCAAACAACCGAAACTCAGCTGATGATATCATTTCTGGAAAAATTTTGAAAAAAGTGGAACTCCTCCATTCCCCATCATGAAATTGACTATTTCCAATGTAAATTCAAAGATTTTGTCCACTATCATCCGCAGCTTCACTCAACTCCAGAACCCATAGGTTCCCTAAAGAGGAGTAAGCAGTAAAACACGTGGCTGGTCAACACAGCCAAATGGTCGCCGGCCAAAAAGTGTATTGTGAATAGGGCTGTAACAGTTACCGGTAAAAGGGTAAACTGCGGTAAAATTCCCGATGGTAATCATTACCGTTGCCTTTTTAAATTACCGAAATACTGCGTTTGATGACCTCACTTCGTCAATAACTCACAATTGCCTGAAAAAGACGGAACTATGCGTCTGCTTTGATCCGTGTGTGTGTGTAGGGCAGCCCGCGGCCTCTGAACTGGAAGCTTTGTTTACGGCTGCTGCGCGCATGCACAGTACGGCTCATTGCTTCAGGGGCTACCGGTGGCTACACAACAACTTTCTTCCTCCAGTTTAGTGCAAAATGGACGAATATCTATCGGATGAAGATGTTGTGGACGTGGAGGAGTGGCGTATTGCTTCACTTCATTCTATAAACAACGTGAAAGCTGTTTAAACCGTACTTTTCCTTTAAGAGGTATTCATTTCAGCACAACACTTGGGCTCATGTTTGCCAGCGCACAACATACAGTATCTTCTCAAGGAACGTCACATCCTCATCCTTGCAGGGCAAAACTATGTGAATCGGTATTTTCACAGATTACATAGTGTATATGTTGCAGATGGTTCCGATGATCCTTTCGATGTGAAAATAGCGAAATAGCGAATGCGGCCGCACGAGCGAGGACAGTACGTCTGTACACAGCGTGTTCATGTTCCAAGTAAACAAAGGGAGAGAGTTTCCAACATGGCCGCGACTCCAAGTGACGACGGCACGATCCCAAGCCTTATTGTCTGCAGGTCTCCGTGCACGCCACACAGGCAGCAAGCCGCGAGATGTTTCCACTGTGTGTGCGTGTATGTCAGTGGGATGATAAAAAATAATAATATAAAAATAATAAAAATAAGAATAAACAGTGTCGAGGAGTAACATTTGTAATAATACTGCATTATCCATGTCAAGCGATTTACATTTCATTTACATTTAAATGTGATTGTGTTGTTCTTAACTTGACATGATGTTGCTAAATAAAACTTTTGTTAAATCATTTAAGTGTATTTAAGTACTTTTTCAACATTTTGAGCACACACCAATAATACCGCAATAATAATGATAACAGTGATAACTTTGGTCACAATAACGGTGATATAAAATTTTCATATTGTTACATTCCTAATTGTGAAGGAGTGGTTCTTCAACAGATTACAACATAACCAAATACCAGATGCAGAGAATGCAGATACTACCAAACATATACGAAACCACATTTACTGTGACAGTGGAGTGATTTCAGAACAGCCAAATATTGACTTTGTTTTGACAACTGTGAGAAGACTTTCAATTAAGAATGCTAATAAAATTCATCTTTTTAAACCGTGACAACAGAAATCTTCTTCTTGGGATGAGGAAGTCTGCGTTTCACTGTAATCTATTAATGCCACAGCAGTTGATTTTAACTTGAGAATGACCAAAACTGAGATTATTTTGCTCAGTTTCAGGAAATTACCTGTACTATCTGTGTGTTAAAAGGAGTGAAGTCACTCTCTGGAGCGCTCTTCAGTTTGCTTTCACAGTGTGTGTTCACCTGCTTTCTGGAAATACTAATTAACTCTGACACTTTACTGGCTGAGTCAACACACTAAGTAATGCTCCTCTGAAATACTGTCAGGAAAAGGCAATAAATGAGAGTTTTCTTCCACTTTAACATTTATGTTAAATTTAACAGGGGCCGTTTGATTTGTTTATTCGTTGACAATGTTCTCGCAGCACAGGAAAGACAGAGGCCACTCACGGTTGCAGTTGGGACCCCGGACATGGTCAGCCAGTCCGTCGGCGGCCACGGCCTCGGAGCACCGTGGGCACCTGCTGAACTTGGAGCTGTTTTCACACTCGCCCAGCAGATGCTCCGTGAAGCCGGCTATCTCAACGACCTGCCAAAGCCACACGGAGGCAAACGGAGGGCTGAGCCGGGGAAATATGTGCTCTTTAACGTAAAGACAGGAACCTCTGATAGGAACCGACCTGTCCGCATTGCTCGCAGCGCCGCAGCATGGCGCAGTGTTTCCAATAGTGGAGGTCCAATCGGTCCTCGGTGAACGAGTCATCCTTTTTACCGCAGAATATGCAGATGCTGGAATGGAAAATGGAAATCTGTCAAGTTAAAGTTTTGGAATTATATTGACACCCGAGCAGGATAGAGATGAGATGAAAGAATCATGTGAACACAGGCTTCAAACGTAACCCCATGACCATTTCCTTTCTCTCAAGGTTTCAGTTACTCACTTGTCCAGATACTGGATAGACTGTTGAATATCTTCATCGTCTGTTAACTTGCTCTGTGGGTCTTCGCTGTCAACTGGAAATGACAGAAGTTATCTGTGACTCCCTAAAACTGCACATAATTTGAAATAGTCATTTTAAATATCAACCAAATGGGGACAAAATTCTACAGAACAAAGAATTTGAATGTGTGAATCAGCTAATAGAATTTTGTATGGAAACACAGTGGCAGCTCATGTTGATAAATCAGAAATCGATCATTAAAACTAAACAGCGAACACTGCATTGCTGTTTTTTTTCTTTTTTTTTTTGTTTTTGCAATTTCTAAGCTTTTCAGAAGTGTCTCTTATTATTGTCATAATCTATGACCCACATCTCAGTTGTACTCCTGCAGATTTATCATTATTAATGCTGGTTTGTGAAAGGAATTTATATTTTTTATGGTTTCCATACATTCATGTAAAATAAGACCTGCCACGCCTGTTTTTATTTTGGGATGCGCACATACTTGCTTTGCCAGCTTTCGGCGACTCTTCTTCCACTCTGTGGGATTCGCTGTTGTCTGTGACTTCGACGGTGCTTTTACTCTCTCTTTCCTTCACAGGCAGGCAGGAAAACAAACAGATGTGAGAAAGTAATCACACCGCTTTAACGGCAGCGGACGCGCTCAGCTCAGGATAAATAGCCGTATTCTTTCTCAAGTACAATGTGTAAACACTGCAAATAGCTGAGTGTGTGAAAGGCAATTTTACCAAACCAGCATGGAGGGATAAATGCAAATATGCACTTGTCATATAATTGGATGATTCCTCCACCTACTGTGATTTCTTTCAAAGCAGCCAGCTGCTCCTGCAGGGAGTGGATCTCCTCCTTCTCCTTCTGGCCGTCTTGCTGCCTGCGGCCGTTCTTCGCAGTCTGGGTGAAAGGTTTTGTGTCATTAGTCAAAATTTCTATGTCATTCTGTAGCTGTTAGTTAATTATTTCATGATCACATCATTCCAGTATTAGCTTCTCTTCACTGGCTCCCTGTTAAATCTGCAAAAGAGTTGAACATCCGTCTTGTAATCCATAACGTCTGACCTCACCCATCTGCAGAGAGTGGATCTCTGTTTGCTGAAAAGAACGGAGAATCCTAACCAAACAAGGGTTCCAGAAGAGCAGCAAGTCTCCACCTCGGAGTCTGCAAAGAGTTTCTCTTTTCTACCGTCACTTATGCTTGCTCTTGTGGAACTGTTGGATCTCTCTTTGTAAAACTTTCTTGAAATGACGGTGCTGTGTTTGGCGCTTCATAAACTGAGTTGAACTGAACTGAATAAAATCATTTCTTGATTGCCACACATCATCTGTTTCCAATTTTGCAGAAAATGGATGGATATCTCTGAAAAAGGAATCTGAATCTGAAAAGTGCTTCACTAATTTGTGCAAAAACCGAACATCATTGATGTTTCTCTGGATTCACTAATGATAATGAACACATAAAAGTGCATGATTTCATTGAGTGCATTCCCTAACTGATGCATAAACACGATCATGAACACCAAATCTGTTTTAGCAAAAACAGCTTTGTTGTTACACGGCAGCACTGCCTGTATATAGAAAGAACGCCTTTCAACCATCTGCTTCGATACCAGTCCCAACTGACGATAATTAAAGGGAGGTATCTTCCCTTCAATAGGTCACCAGTCCATCACAGACACACACGCACTCACATTCAAAGCGAATTTAAAGTCAGCAACACACTAAACATGCATGTTTTTATATTTGTGGGAGGAATGTGGAGCATCCACACACAGGGATGAGAACATGCAAACTCTTAATATCGCAAAATCAACAGAGGAGGAAGTGGAACAGAAACACAATATGAATTAAATCGGAGATGACGTGACTCCAGTGATGTGATACAGTTTGTGAAAAAAACAAAAAACAAAAAAAAAACACATGAGACTGACAGCAGAGGAAACACGCACACTGGCTGAGGAAAAAGCTTTTTTTTTCCTTGAATAGATATAAAAAAGAGAAAGGTAATCTCTATCATGAAGTTGAAGAGCGAGTTTGTGATTCAGAAATGGACTCCATCTGCTTTGTCCGACAGTTTCGCTGTTCACCTGCCACCTCCCACAACAATACATCAGGAAAAGAAATGCACAAGGCAAACAAACCGTCCGATGTAGGCCATTTTAAAACTGTCCACTCACACAAAAATGTGTTTTTGTATATAACAGTCAAAAGCAAGAGAATGTGAATAGTAATAAATAGGCAAAAAAAAAGTCTTACCTGAGTCTCCACCAGTTTTCCATCGATCCTGGCAAAGTGATCAAAGAGGGTTTTGTAGAGGACGTTCTTCCGTGTGACGGAATCGTCGGGCGGAAGGGAGGCTCGAACGGCGCTCCTGTGCTGCCGGTACATGGCTAAGAGGATGCGCACCGCCACCTCTCGAACATTCGTAGCGACGTGCTCCAGAGCCGACGTACAGAACTAACGGAGGAAACAACACTTCCATGAAACAAAATGACTCACATTATCATATGAATTTAATAAAATACATTGACATGAGCTTCAATAGTCCTTATGTGTCAGGGACAGACGTCCAAAGAAAATCAGAAACATGTTGAGAAGAAACTCGCACTACAAATCTATGCAGGTTACACCCTGAATCATTCACCAATCCCTCACTGACCAAGCACAGTCACTACCATATTATAAACTGTATATATATATATATATATATATATATATATATATATATATATATATATATATATATATATATATATATATATATATATATATATATATATATATGTATATATATATACACACACACACACACATCATACGTAGTACCTGTATACGACACACCAATGAGAAATCAATTAACTTGCAAAGCACGGTTTGGGTTGCGACAGAAAGCTCCAGTACCTGAAGAACCTTAATCGCTGCTGCGCAGTTTTTCTTTTCTTATATTGTTGGGGTTTTTTGCACTTAGAAAATCGTCCTCTGAATTCTGATGAGCGACCTGCTGCAGGCTGAACAGGTAACTGCACAGTGATGAACTGGAAGGGCAGTGGCACCCCCAGAGGTTGGTGAGAAGGTTCCGGGTTTGAATTGGATGAATTGTTGAGTGTTGTCAGTTCCCACTGACTGTTTCCAGATGTTCCCATTAGGGATCCACACATCTGGTGGTAAAGGCGTTTCAACCTTTGCTTACTGGCATCAGAAATATTGCGGTACTCCGTTCCTGTAGCAGTGTTTAAGTATAGAATACTGTTCCTAAATAATGCAGCAGAAAGCTTGAGACAGGTCCAACAAAAGCAAATGGATTTCACTTAAACATTGTGCCTTTAAAATGATTTAGAAACCCTCAGTGTCATTCTTGAAGACATGGAGATGACCTGTTCTACCTACTGAGCCATGACCGCCTCTTAAGCCATGCAGCTACGATCAAGTCAGACTTTGGGGCTTAAACTGGAGAAGATGAGGCTGGCAGTGTGAGCAAGTTTAGCTTTCTTTCATAGACGTTGCGGTTCCACCCAGTCCGACTCATCACAGCAATGCTACAGGCTTCAGGAAGTTCAGGGAATACATGGAGCCTAAATTCTCAGTGCTGACCTTCAATAACATTTTTTAAGAACATTGAACTAGTCTTAATTAAAACTGTTTAGATGACAAAGAAATTGTTTGCTTCATATTGTGCCTCCTTAATAACCATAAACAGTCCAAACGTGGAGCACAACATGAAAACAACGTTCATGTGAAATGTGCCGTGACACTGGGAAAGTCCTTTGAGAAAAATGGCACAACATGACGTTGAAAACAAACCTATTATCCGACTTAAACCCCGTGAAGAGAGCTACAACACAAAGGCAATCCCGCCAGCGGAGAACATTAACGTCCAGACGTAAACTGTGTACAAAAGCCGCCCATTTCTCGCTCAACAGGCTCAGGGACGGCCCACCTTTATTCTCTGTTGTCTGTGCTGACCACTTCTCATTTTAATTACAGGAAATTCAATCACTCCTGTTTTCACTGCAGCTCCCTCCTTGGAGCAGATCACCCGGGTAACAGGGGCGGAAAAAGGAAAAATGTTTCGACCATAGCCGGGCTAACACAGTTGTGCTGCGTCGAGTGGGTCACATGAGCCTAAAGAGGCCTTTAAAAGCAGACGCCATTAAAGATCCTAGCTGAGAGTGTCAGGATTGAAATGAGAATCAATCAGCGAATACAACTTCACGAATTAATCTACAGATCAGAGCTGAATTTGGATTCATTCTTTTGGGCTTCTATCAAACTACACATGCTGCACCGTGTAGTTTTTGGAGGCGTTAGATCGCCACACAGTATTTCACTCACACTTTCACAGGAGAAGTTTACTGTAGAATCCTAACATGAACGCTGTTACACATCTGCACATGCAAGTCCGTGCACGCACATGTTATATTGCTATACCTTCAAGGGACAGCCAATTCACTCACATTCACTTCTTCAACAATTATTCTACTTTCAACTTTACTTATTAAACTCGAAACATTTCTTCCTAAAAAGTAAAAGGTAATTTCCCACTGAATGAAAGTCCCATTGACAAAACCATCCAACAAATATCTCATTCTCACACTTTCAAATCCCTTCAGCATGCAGTGTGTACAAAACTTACAGTACAATACATTTCAATCTGTTGTAGATGACACTGAGTTTCTGTGTGGGTTGTTTTTTTGGGGTCATTCATACTTTTTGTGCTCTGAGTCACTTAAACTGGCAGGGAGAAGTAGCAAGCTGTTGTTTGCTGTAACAGAACAAGACAAAAGTCTCCACATTTCAGTCTGTCTGGTGCCAAATATTTTCAGAAAGAAAACGGACAGAAAAAAAAACAAACCCTGGGGGTATTTGTTCAGATACTGCATTTTATCATACTTCTGTTCATCCTTGTGATGAACACAGTGTGGGAAGTTAAAAGGGAATATTATCCGATCTCAACAGGTGGCTAATCTCAACTCAAATGAAACAATAAGGATTAGCCAATTAATTGATGATCTAGTTGAGTTTGATCCTAATCCTGCCGACTTCTTAATCCCACTCGCTGGCCTCTTTAACGTGACAGAGAGCGAAAAGCAGAGCTCTCCTGTCATGTCTCTATCCAGACTGAAAATGTTTCCTGAGCAAACATGTGAGGCGGCCAAATACAAAGGGGGGGTCGGGGAGGGTCGGGCGCTGAGCAGGCATGCCCAAACATGCAAACACAGGCCACACAGTGCCACCTTTTGAGGGTGGAGAAACTCACAGGACAAGCCTAACAATCTGCTCTCGCTGATAAAAGCCGAACAGAACGAAGAGGAGGGCTCCAGAGAGGGCCCACTGCGAACTGCAGAGGACTGCTGAGGTTTGTTAGTTGACAGTTGGGTAGTTTGCACGTAGCTATTAGCTCACTGCTGGAAAGCCAAAAGAAAGCAGGGGATGTTTAAGTTGGTGCCAGCGGTGACAGCATTGACTCAGCTGACTGGAGATTACTGGAAGTCTGCTGCGGAGAACTGGATGACCACAGGGAGCATATGAGGGGCTGCTCCTTTTCAGTTAGAAACTGAGATTTCCTCCCTAGAAATGTTGAACAATTTCAGTGTGGCTTAAAAAGTAAAACAGTGCAGGCATGTACCTTATATGAAAAACGTGTCTGATCATGTTTACAAGGAAAGCTGTTGTTTCCAGATTGGAAAAAAAAAAAAGTATGACTGTGGAGTTGAAAAGCTGCCAAAAACAGTAGTTGTTAACAGCTTAAACAGAAAAATCTGTGATACCTGGGGGCCTTTTTTTGTGGCACTCCCCACCAGAATATATACAACAGGGATGTTTTAGATTCTTTGATTTTATAGCCACATAAAAAGTGTCAAGTGTGCCCTGGAGAAAGATCCAATACGGCTAAAACTGCTCCACACCAGTTTGAAAGGACGAAAGTCACAAATGAACGAAGACATAATCATAAATACTCATGATAAGGAAATACTAGAGTTCTCTCATTTCATAATCCATACCTATTTATGCAAACATGTTTCCAGCTTTTTTTTTTACCTTGAGGACATTTTCCACAGTGAAGCCAGAGTTTTCTGTCCCCAGTTCAGCCAGCAGTTTCTCCAGCAGCTCGGCCTGACTCTGAGCCAGTCGACGGTTGAAGTTGGACTTGAAGGGCTTCACCAGCTCACAGGGGATCATCTGCAGGGCCCGGACATCACTCAAAACAGCAATTTCCTACACGGTGGGGAAAGAGACCTTTGAAATTGGTGGTGTTGAAATGATGCGGCGTGTTTGTGTACTTACACCTTTGAATTAGGAAACATATGACCATGAGAAAAACTGTAATTTATCATTCAACACAAGCATCTGGCAAACAGACAAGTCCTGACAGAAAATACAACGCAACTTTATTTGGATGGCACTTTAAAAACAACCTAAAAGCAATTAAACACCTGAAAGAGCCAAAACATACTGGGTGAAAAGACAAGAAGTAAAACAGATCTCAAAGCTCAGTTGGTGATTTGAAGACAAATCCGAGCGCAGAAGGGCTGAGCAGCTGTGCCTGTGAAGCACTGAGCTCATGTCCATCCTCCCTTATTTTGCCCCAACACACCCATTGCAGGAGTACACACAGCAAGAGAGCCTGCGGAGCAACACGCACGCACACAGTGTGCGTCATCTCCCCTTCCCGTGGCCCAGTTACACTCGTCTGGACTCACCCAGCAGCGCATACTGGTGCTTTTCATCAGTGCAGTGTCAACGTAACAAACATCAGCTCATGTGAAATGAACGAGCAGCGGTGGCTCTGCTCCAGTTTAAGGTCTCAGAGGAGGTTTTCCAGGGATGAGCGGGAAAGTTTTGGGAAAGCTTGACAACACAACAAGACACGTCTCTCAATGGATCAAGCTCCCACACATTTCAACTTCAGAGAGGCAATATGACAAATTTCAGTCCTGTTCTACAGCCACACATCCAAAAAGGTTGAAAAAAAAACCAACATAATGATTTGCAAACCTCAAATCTGTATTCAGAAAATCCAAGTAATCCATTTTAACATTTCCAGAAGAAAAAAAATTGGCATATTTGGCATTTGAGTTGTACGAGTATAAAAAAAAGTTATCAAGATAAAAGCAAATCTACATTCAATAGAATTACTCAGTTTTCTTGAAGTTTGTCTATTTACAAAGATAATAAAGAAAACTCTCAAAGAAATAGTAGAATTAAGAAATACACAGACAAAAAAGAAAGGGAAAAAGAAATATTAATAACTTGAGGGGTTTGCTCGTATAGCTAAAACTACTCAAACCTTTAGGAAACCACAACAGCTGTAAACAGCAACATAGTTAAAGTGGTTAAAAAAGCAAAGATTCAAGTAATGGCTAAAACATGGAAATCCAGGACAATTTTAGGAAAATCTCAAAAAATTGCTACAAAAGTTAAAAATTGAATAAAATAAATATAAAGTCCAACTATTCATGAACACAACCTCCGGTTTTTGTATGTTTTTCGATGTTTTTCCTTAACTTCAGATAATGTGCATATTTTATGAATACATGAAAATTATATTTGGTAGAAAACTGTGAAATTATGAACGTCATAAAGAATTTTGAACCCCTGGTCTGAAGTGTCACCACTTCAAGATCTTCTTCAGCTTTTACAGAACACATGGAAGCCTTTCAACCCGGCAAGGAATTGAAAAAAGTTTTGATCTTCGTAATTTTTCTGGCCACATCATTTGGCTTCATCCCATTCTACCTGCTGCCTCTTCTGACATTACACCAACCTCCATGACTTCTCCATCTTCTGCTCCTGCCTGGCAGCTTCATCTCTACCATCCTTTGTCCAACATGTCCAGCATCTCGTGTCAGAACATGTTGAACCCATCCCCCCCAAAAAAAACAATCCAAAGCTGTCCCTCAAGCCGTTAATGAGTCTCTCAACTGGTTCAGCAGTGGAAACTCAAGCAGAAAATCTGGCTTATTGGCTCAAATTCATTCTACTGAAACAGAAAGATGTTTGACAGTCTGGATGCCTGAATCTCAAAGACCTTTGAAAGAGTCAAATTAAGGAAAATGTTCAGATTTTTTTTTTTTTTTTTTGTAGAAAGTTGAAAATGTCTGATTAATAATAAAATTCAGTTTTTTTTCTGCTCATAAAGGCCGGCACTGTGATCTTATCGGAGAATGACCTTTGGTCAGCACTGAATATTTTCCCCCCTCAATCTCAGCTCGGTAATTATCTCTCGTCTCCCGCACACGCTCACCCAAATGAGCTCGGCCCCCAGGGGGGGCAGTCACAAGTTTCTCACAGTTAGGAGGTTACAACCACATGGCGATGTGTTGTTTTTGGAAGAGGCATTTTGGTTGGGAAAGATAAAGCAGCTGATGCTGATAAAACTCTTTGCTTCAATCCCAAAATAAAGACGAAGGGAAAGTCAGTGAAGCCACCAAATAAACATGGGTAATCTTGGAGTGAAGTTGGATTTCGCATGGCTGTCCGATTGGTGAATAATCCAGACTTTCTGAGCATTTGACTCATTCATTGTACAACGACAGAAATCTGGTCTCCGTTTTGCACATCACAGAGGATATGGCTGAATCCAAAGTGAGAATTTGTCCTTCTTGCTTTCTTTTGAAATATCGTAATGGCAGAAGCAGCATAGCAGTTTTGGTACAAACAACAGCTGGAGGGAAACACGTAAACAAACAGAAAGTGCACTGAAAGATGATCTATGCTGGAATACTGCAATAGATCAGTGTGTTTTTTTTCTTTTTTAGAATATAACATTTGAGATACAGTAATCTCATCCGGTTTGAAGGTACAGTCAAATAAGTACTAGTCAAATAATCAACAAAAGAGTTGTGTTTGTTTTTTTTCCCACACACACACATCAGTCTCTTAAGCAAATTTACATTTTATCCTGACAGATTGTTTCTGAATGGACATCTCCATGACTGTTATGCAGCACTGTGCTTGATGCAGGAAAACACTAAAGATATTAACTTTTATTTTAAAATGGAGAGAACAACTTTTCTGTTCTGTGGCTTTAGAGACACAAGGTTGCAGGAACGAAGGCTGACTCGAACATGGAAAAGCTTTCCTGCTGAAAGGTTAATCAGAAAAAAGGGCAATGTGGGCTCTAACCCCAGCTGTAAAAGTAAAAAAGTGTTTGAGTACCAGTATGAAGGCAGGGATTGTGGTCCGAAGGTGTATTGTCCAGTATTCGTTCCTGGCCAGCAGGTTGGCCCAGGTCTGCTCCAAACAGTAGGTCATCTCGTGCCGGCCCAGGTTAAGACTTGGAATTACTTGGCCCAACAAAGCCCGCAGCAGCTTCAGCGAGGCATGTAAAACCTGAAGCCAGAGTAAATTGACAATAAGATCAAGACTCAGTGGACTTCCTGAAACCTAAACACACTCATCCGGTGAACAGCAGGTACATTAAATGAGCCTAAAACTGGTCAGTTAATGTGGACAGGTTAGAGTAAATGATGTTCTTATTCATGACCATACAAGAGTCAGAGGCTATCAGAAAGGATTTGAGGATTACAAGGCCAACTTTGTTGAAACTGTTTGTATAAAGGAGCCAGCTCCGGGAAAAAGAGCTGTGTTTTAACATGAACGCATGAGCGACACGATCGATAGAATGTGTTGACAGCGAAAGAGCAAACACTTCCAGTCTGCCTCAACGCAGTGTCTTCCAGTCCTGATCCGGCTGACACGTTGAGAGTTCCTGAAGTTTGTTTTGTTTTGTTTGTGACGGCTAGTGTACTATCTAACCTAATGGCTAAATGTTACTAAATCCTACAAACTGGAGCTGAAACTGGGCAAATTGGAATATCGTGACACTTGTGTTTTGAAGTGACTCACAGGTGTGGCTCTATCCAGGAGCGCCTTCTTGACCAGGAAGACGGCAGCTCTGACGGTGTTTCTCAGCTCCTCCTTGGGGCTGGCCGGTGAAGCCTCCAGAAGCCTCTTGAGCACAGACTGCAGAGCGTGCTCTCTGTTGCGCCACCTTCGAGAATAACACCCAGCAACCTGAAAAAGATAACCCAGAGTAGGCAGAGGGGTTTGAGACGGACACTCACACTTGTCAGCTGTACGGGATTGTACCACATGTACACGGATATCGTGTGATGGATTTAAATGATCAGAATGTTCTCTTACCAAGCTCTCTCCAAACACTTCTATTGGTAGGCCGGCCTCTCTGTGGGCTTCCTCTGTCAGGGGCTCCGGCTCTCCACTCATCTCAGAGCTGTCTGGAGGCTTTTGCGAGTCAGATTTGGGAGAGAGCTCCTCGGCTGGGCTCTGGACGGCCTCCGCGATGCGTTCTCTCCTCTGAAGGTCCGGCAGTGGCCTTTCATCATAAGGTGCGGCGCGGATCTGTCACGACCAGGGAAAAAAAAGGCATTCAGATTATCGTCTGCACTGCTTTGTTCTGTTCAGGGTCGCAAGAAGCTGAATCAGTCCCACCAGGAACAAAGCAGAGGACACTTGGACTATGTGACTCTCTCCCATGTGTTTCTTGTCCCTTGTTTGCTCTGTGGTCAACCTTTCCTTCACTGCCTTAGAAGAAGCACTATACAAGTTGAGTGAAGGGAACATTTCAGCTTTGGTATATAGATTTGTTTTAAAACACAGGAGAGCACATTATGTCGAGGATCATTTTCATGAGGTTCAAAGAAAAGTGATCTACATTTTCATGCCTTGAAAAATTGATCATCTCTGGCCTCGTTCTTCCTCTGAATGGGTCGATCTTTCAACGTCAGGAATTCACCCTCTCTAAACGCGCCGCGGTTCCGGCCGCTGAGCACTGTCTCCTGCGCCCCGGGGCCAACTGGCACCCCGCCGCCTCGTACGAGGCTCAAAGCCCTGCCTTAGGGCCAGGTTGGCAGCCGCCGGAGTCAGCCAACTGTTGCACGCTTTTAATTAAATAGTGAAACCTAAACCTGTAGTGGGGCCGTTCTTAGTAGGTGGTGAGTAAAGCATAAAAGAAACCGGCGGTCATAATCCCCCCGTGTGCTCTGGCTTACAAAACTACAGAGGTCTCAACAGGAAACATGTTCCCGACGCGCTTCAGTGGGCCTGATCATTTATTCATTTATTTATTTATTTATTTTTAACAATAATACAAGGATTCATAGAGGCAGAAAAAGCTGCAGGTCTAACTGTATCAATAATGAGAAAATCACCGCTGACGGTGAGGACAAAATGTACATTATGTGGCTAGAAAAGGGCATGCTTACATCCATCTTGGGTACAGCAGTCGAGGCGAGAGCAGAGTCAGGTGGGTTGCTAAATTTAGGAGCCACGTTTTCTGCAGGTGAATTTGGGCTTTGATGGGTTTTTTTCTCCTTCCTGAATGTGTCTGGGAATGCAACAGGCCTGACAGGGAGGAACTGATGGCCTGCTGAAGGCAAGAAGGGGCTTTCCGTCTCTGAAGGGGAAAGATTCGCTGCCTTTGGGATCTGGTGACAAGATGGAGAGTGGAAAAAAAAAAGGATGAAAAGTCATGCTATTGTTTAATCGTAACAGATTGATTTCATTACACAATTTCCTGCTTTTATTATCAGGTGACCAACCATTGTCATGTCCAGCAGGTTGTGGAATTCCAGCTCCTGGTAAACACTCCTCCTGTACTCCCCAATCAGATCCTTCTTTTTTTTGGCCAGGTCGTAATCTTCCCTTTCGATGGCACATCGCTTCTCCACATCATATCGAGCCAAACGCTCCCCCACCTGAAGGAGCCCAAAAGTAAGAAAAGCCTTGTAGGAAAAGGAAGACACTGGGATACATGAGATGCTAGACACATTTGAGTCTGATAAAGTCAAGTTTAGTAGATTTTTTTATTTCTTTTTTTTTTTAGCTTATGCGATTTATGGAACATGTACTGCACTTTAAGGGGAAAATCTTTAGAAATCAGTAAGCTATGTATTTTCTTCGGGACTGCTCTATGATAAAAACAATACATTTTTTTTTACTTTTGTTCTTTTTTTAAGTTTAATACAATTTTATATCTTTTTTCAAATAACGTGTGTCAATGACTGCTAACTGTATGGATTTAGGCAGGTTTATGGGATGTGACAGTGTGTCTTTGCAAATTAAAGAAATAAAGACAAAGATGTACAGTAACACACTTATTTACAGTCAAAACACTAAATTAAGTTCAACAACGGGTTATGAACTACGTATGTTAATGTGTGAGTCTATGATGTTCTCTGGCCGTCACATCGGATTGCCTGAATGAAATCCCACTCTGGGCAAATCATGAACGGAGGGATTTTTATTCATCTTGACAATTTTGGATGAAATCAGCAACTCTACAACCTGTGTTGGGTTAAATTACAGCGCCTCAAGAAATACGACGAGTCGGTGGCCTGCCGTCAGATCTGTTGTGTTGCATCAAACATGATGTGACACTAAAAACCCTCATCTGACATCGTCAGGCGGCGGTATCACTGACAAGGGATTTTCAGCATGACCACATTGGCAACCGCGATGTCTGCAATGCTAATACACCATGCTAATAAGATGCTAGGACACGTGTGTGTGTGTGTGTGTGTGTGTGTGTGTGTGTGTGTGTGTGTGTGTGTGTGTGTGTGTGATCTGGTTACAGAGGGCCTTGTGGTTGGGCGTTGAGGAGACACAACCCAAATACCCTCTTGCTGCAGCTGTTGGGCTCATTAAGAATTCATGGTCTGCATGGTAACGTTGTATACAAAGGAGGTCAGCAACAGGAATTTGAACAATGTTTAACAACTACTGTTACAAACACTGGTCAAAACAAACGGGACGCCTGTAAGAAAAAGAAATCCACGTTAGGAACGTGCATGCAAAATATACTCCGATTAGTGGTGGCCAAGACAGGCAGATAATGTATAGTTTTATTAATTTTGTTCAGTAAAAAGCCAAAAATCCATTGTTTTCATAGCTTTAGAAGCGTAGTTTGTCACTCTTTTTCATCCCTGTGCTGCTACAAGCCTCTGTCAGACACAGAAAACTATTTATTTTATTTTGTTTTGAATGAGTACCGATAGTTTAAATATTGGGATCAGCAGCAAGCCGGCAAAGAAAACCTGGATTATGTGAGGAAAGATTACACAATTAACAGGGGCGGCTGTGGCTCGGTTGGTAGAGCAGCTACCTTCTGCAGGTCAGCAATGGCCTGCTTCAGATTCTTGACCTGCTCAAACTTCTCCTGCCGGACCATGTCCTGCTTCTTCTGGTCCAGAAGGCGAATGATGTGAGCAACTTCAGGGTCCTGGTACATGTCAAAGGCCAGGTCATCCAGCGGGGAGATGGTGTCACATTTACTGGGTGCAGAGAAAAGACACGAAGCAAATATTTAACAGAAGTCCTGGTTTGTTACTGGTTATAATGCTCTTGTTGAATACGAGCGTCATCATCAAATAAATGGGCTTGTTATTGTGCAATTCCCAACCAAAGGGGAAAAACACTGACTGTCCGATCCCGACCCCACCCCCAAAGGAGCGAGACCCTGAGGTGAAGCGTCCCTTGGGGGTGGATATAATAAAAAAAAGAAAAAAGAAAAAAATTATTTTGAAATGTGTTTCATCTTTGAACGAGCTGCCACCTGCATCGTCCTCAAATGCATGTGACCTCAGATGCCTTATTGGTTAGCTTCCAGACTAAATGGCTTTGTTGAACACTGTTATTGTCACAAGACAGAGAAACCGGGGTTCAATGGCCTAGCCTCACCCCATGAAGGTCGTGTCCAAGGCGGCTTCCAGCTGGGTACTGTTGAGGTAGTGTTCGATCAGCTGCTCTCTGCTTGGCTGGGGGTAAACAGATGGACAAATTACACACACGTGCATATATACTCCTCTATTACTGCGCTCAGGAAAAACCTGACCACTGTCTTCACATCACATTAGCTTGAAGGTGACTCTCAACATCCTCCTTTGATATATCCTGAAACTAACGACGACTCTTTTCAAAGGTGCAAATTTGGGAGAATGACACAAACAAAGACTACAATGGCAGTAAAACAAGATCACACACTCACACACACACAATTATTACACAACCACTCCAGGGCAAGACTATACAGAGACAAGCAATCCAACATGAACACTGCTATTAGCTTGAAAGCTAATGATTACTCAACCAGAAAATGGCATCTACTGATGACATGCTGCTTACTTATCAGCACTAAAAGCACATTTAGCATGATGAAGGACAAACTTCCTCGACAATGTCCTCGAGGCAGGAAGCATCCAAATACGAATATATAAGATGCTTTTTTGAAAAACATAAAAGAGAGATTAAACGTTGCTCAAATCACCGACTCGGTGGATTGAGCCTTCTTTGTGCTTCAACCAAACTGGTGAATCAAATGAAGTCAATGAAATTACAATCCTCAGAATGATTTTGAAATGTTTTCTTTCCATTTCAGCTCATTTACAGACTATTTTCAAATTATAACCACACTGTCAAGCTGTGCTTTCGTGTCTCTGTGACCGCCGGGTATTACAGAACGCTTCAACAAATGAAGTGAAATATGATCTGTCATCGATATTTCGACTATGACCAGCTTTACTATGCCTTCTGTCTGGGTAAATATGCTGTGTATTATCAGCAACCGGTCTCTTGTGTAAACAGGAGCCTCGTGTAGAATGGCCACACTGCTCAGAAGAAACCGTTCATCTTTTCACTCTGGAATCATCAAATCAGCATCAGCCTAGTTCATAAATTGTATTGAGCTTTACTGTTATCATATTAGTTTATCTTAAAAAATCTCCACGTGACTCTCATTGCTCCTCCCTTCACTGATGTGTGCTGCTGACAGGTTAGCTGCTGTACTGTTATCAGTTATGGCTTATTGCTGTTACACACGCTGGTAACAGCATCAGTATGACTCTCAAACCCAGGGTCGGTCCTACCTGTTCACCTTTCCGATACTTCAGTGTTGCCAAGTAATATAAAGAAGGTACTTTTCCAAACTTCCTGAATAATAAGATTAAATCATGTTATTTTAGAAGATGCCCTGCAGCCTGTAGACACCACTGCAGAGTCCAACTGGAAATGTAATGAAATATTCCATATGAAAAGACCTGTGGGCAGGATACTTTCAGAGATTATCCTATAAATTTATGTTAACAGGAAATACATTCTAAAAATTAGAGACCATAAATGTTTGTTTTTTCCTTTCAACAAAAAATAGACATTAAGATATTAATGCTGGTCAGAAAATTACAGCAGAAGTGAAAGTATCACAAAGAAAACAGTGAATAATGCAGATGAATGGTTAACCAAAACATGTCAGAATTATCAAGTTGAATAAGCACTAAATGAAAGACTTCACCATTACTCTGGGTGTTTATTGTGCATCCCGACATATGCTATCACAAACCGGTGCGTATTCTTCAGTAATTTGGATGACCTAACCCTTTAATGCAATGAATGGTTAGACCTTTATCTTAAAGATCGCGTCACATGAGTACCTCCACAGGATGAACGTAAGGTCCACCCACAGAGCCGGCAGAGGAGAACAAGATCTTACCAACCCTGCAGGCAAGATCACTGCTGTGATGAAGGTGCTCAGAGTCGGATTAGCAGCCTAACAATGCACGGCCTGTTCACTGGAATCTGTGCGAGTGTGTTTCTGTGTCTTTCCGTGTTTCTGTCTGATTGTGTGTGTGTGTGTGTGTGTGTGTGTGTGTGTGTGTGTGTGTGTGTGTGTGTGTGTGTGTGTGTGTGTGTGTGTGTGTGTGTGTGTGTGTGTGTGTTTTAAGGTGCTCCCTCTCTCTCCTCCAGAAGCTGTCCATCTGCAGGAATATCTGATTACACTACAGGCCTCCTGTTTGATTACATACTGCCCTCCCTTTGTCTCTCACTGCGACATGCCTGACACATACATACACGCAGGCAGACACACAATTATGTTCAACAGGTGTTTGCGGACATATGCTCATGCAGTGGATTTGGATGAGTGACTCCAACATATTCACACCACATAATTATCAAACACAAAAGCAGCATCAGCATGTTCCCAATAGGTAAAAACAACAACCAGATTAAGATTATCAAAGAGGCCAGGGCTATTTGTTATGTGTGCACAGGCTAAAGCCCACTAGAACTGCAATAAATAGGGATTGGCATCAAGTTACTTGTTGAATGAAGTTCCATGTGGGATTAATGAACAGCTCACATCACGAGGAAATACTTGCTCTGCTTATTTGCACAGACCTGTTTCTCAAATTAAGGAAGGAAAAGGTTTACAGTTTAACTGCGGATTAAATGCTGAAAGTGATGCTTAATGACACATCAGTCAGCTCCACTGATAGACTGATGATAGCAGTCACAAAGCCACAGCACAACAACACCACCTACTGCTGCGCGGATGCAGGTGCGGCAACGGGTGAGAAGAGTGCTCACTTACAAGTGTGTAAAAAGCATTGCCTTCCAAAGAATCTCCCAGAACATTAATGGCAACCAAAGCGACCTGAAATCATAGAGACATGTGGATGATGGTGAGGTAGAAAAAAACTGGGATGTAAATTCAAAAGTCAATGTGTGGGATAAATGAGTGTGGAGCTATGTTGCATGAATTTCTCCCTGGGGTTAACTAAGTAGTTCTAATTCTAATTTCTGTCAATTTCATTCTTTCCATGCTTAAATCAGTCATCGTTAAGCCTTGTACATAACTATATATAACATTACTTGTTTCATTTCTATTCTGTCTTGTTGATATTTTGATTTTCTGTTCAATTTCTATTTGCTTTGTTCAATTCTGTGTGGCGCAACACTGCAAATAATTTCCCTCTCTGATTAATAAAGTATCTTTATTCTATTTTTCAACCAGTTTACTTATTCTCTCAACTATTAAATGATATGACAAATCAATTTAGCACAATATGAATTCATTCTTTTTAAACCGAGACTGTAATTAGCAACATGATAACTGCTAATTTATTCTTTAATGAGAGCATAGAAACAGTTGCTGATTGAAGGAGCCTGTAGTGAAAACATATTTTTGCATTTCTCAGTACATTTTTGAAAACGTTTGCTCCAACTACACCGCCTTTCTACATTTATTAATAATCATGTTGTACCCAAATGGTTCTGGCTCTGCATGAGAAACTTTGAAAGGTCTGGATGTATTGCTGCTGTACGAGTACCTGATTGTGGTGATTGCAGGGGTTGGGATGGTTTCGATGGAAGGTTACTTTCAGGTACGTTCCAATGGCATCCACGTAGACGGACTTCAGCTCACGAGCTTTGAAACCATTCTTCTGGTTGTCAGACAGAGACACATACCTGAGCGACAGCAAAGTGAAGCTGTTAAAGAGCGACCTCTGCTGCAGCATTCAGCAAACTGACAAAAACTAAAAGCTGATCTGGCATCAGCTGCAGTCTCACCCGAGTCTGCGGAGTTGTCCGGGGAACCCAGCAGTGCTGCTCTCAGGGAGAGAGTCTCCAATATGGAACTCCACCTTGGCTGGGATCAGGTACTGGTGAGCCAGCAGCTGCAGCTTCCTCACCCTGCATCTCTCTGCCAGCTGGAGGGTGATGTGCTGCGGGAAGGAACACTGCCTGCAAAACATTTCAGTCACAGGAATTTGGTTGTTGTGGAATAAAGGTAAAATAAACGAGAATAACATACTGAATTGCCATTGACATTGTCTTTCAGTACCTGCAGGATCTCCAGCCACTGATGGTGGGAGCATGGACCATCAGTTCTTTGGCACTGAAGTTGTCCTCATGGCTTGAAGAGTCAATCACAACGAACCCTATCTTCCGTGGCATTCCTCTGATAGACACTAAGAAATCACAAAATCACTGTATCAGTTCCCCATACATGAGATTTACTAAATTATGACAAAGGAGGGAAATGCTGAGATTTTACAAAGCATTCAATTCCTGCTGTGAACAACTTCACTTATCAGGAATAAAAACAAGTTATACCATCCATCTTTTTAAACATATTTAACACACCAAAACTGGCACATACAGATCATTTAGAGTCACCAATTAACCTTGAACATATGGATATGGACGGTGGGAGGAAACTGGAGTGCTTTGGGAAAACCTACACATGCACGGAGAGAATATGCAACGATCCACTCCTTATGTTGAAATGGCAACTCACCTTTTTGGGGGAAGAAGCAAAGTTTGTAAATATGTTATGGGGAAAAAAAGTCAGTTCTAGAGGTGCTACTGGTATATGAATGAGATTTTGTTTTAAATTACAATTACTGGGATTAGACCGTCGTGAGACAGGTTAGTTTTACCCTACTGATGATGTGTTGTTGCAATAGTAATGCTACATTCATTTGGCATTCATTTGGTTTGGCCTCCAGTTGACAAAAGGAACTTTTGAGATTCAGACCAAGATTCAGATCCTGAACTCCTATGTTCACTGTACTAAGGAAAACAAACACAGTGCATGTTGTCCTTGTGATTGTTTTGTTATGATGACCAAACTTCATTACTTGGCTTTGTACCTGCTTTTTAACAAACAGGAGCACAAACTTTAAATCCCTCATTTTTGGCTCCAAGCCTCAGCTTGGATTTTATCTGTGTTAAATTTATTTGGTGTAGAGGATCAAAGTTGAACTATCTGAAACTACTGGAGGACTTCGTGCTTACTTCTTTCAGTCACTTACAGAAAAATTAAATATAATTTAAGAAGCTGGCTCTCTGTGTTTAAAAAAAAAAAAAAACATATAGGAAATTCACACAAGACAACACTACAACACTGGCAGTGCTTTAAAAAAACAGACATGATAAGTAATGATCTATCCTAAACACAGGTCTGAGGAATCAAATCTTGATTGTGCATTTTAAGGACATGCCATGACTTTGTGTACACCCGCGAGGCTTAAAGATCTGTTGAGGGTTTTAGTTTCATCATTTAGGACCGGTGTTTCAACAAATAAAATATTAAAGAGTCCCTTTAGCACAAGCAGATTATTCTACGACTTTATTTGGATGATATGAGCTGTTATACAAGGTCCCCAGCCTTCCTGGCGTGAACAGAGAGCTAATTTTTCCAGATTTGGAGGTGCGAGCGGGGCTGGAGGCGTTAGCATCCGCTAACCCCGCTAACTCACGTCAGACAGCATAGCTAATCTCTCTCAGGCAGTCGAAAGGAACTTTCACTGGCTAAAATTCATTTATCATTTTCACACTACATGCGATCCACAAGAAGACGCTACATTGTCCTCTATGCGTTTCGAGGAGGTATTACCATGAACGTTACCGTGCTGTTGACAGCTCGAAGTCGCAGCTCATCCCCATAACCATAGCCACCAGTGACAACAACCACGCGCGCATGCGCAGTCCTGACGCCGAGTCACCACAGGGTTGTGTGATTTGTAGTTTCTTTTAATATTTTTTCTGTAGTTTTCTGTCCATACGTCAACGTCAACGTTTCAATTTTTTATTTTATTTTATTTTTTGTCGGGGGGTATTCCGCCAAGGAAAATAATGCGATTTTGATCACAGATACTTTTATAACATCCTCATAAAACTTACCTCATAAAAATATTTATTAATCTTTATTTCTACTTCCTTATTGCCGAGTGGATCGACCCCACAACAACAACAAAACACCGGAAGCAAAATCTTATCTCCAAAATAAAGGCAAAAGAAAATAGTAAACTATCAAACCTGATGAGCAGCCGCTCTTCTGTAACCAGACTTAATAACTTGCTTACTTTTTGAATTAAAAAATAAAATTCAATTGGTTGAGCAAGATGCATAAGGCGGGAGTCATGGAGAATTTGTTCTTGAAAGTTTAAGTAAATAAATATACAAATATAAAATTAAAAAAAATCCATGATAAAAATTGAATATTTCAATCCCAAAAAAATATCAATGATACAATATGGGATTTTTGTAATGCAAAGACTTTAAGATTTCGGAATTATTTGAGATTTTGTGAATACAGTGCCATGACTAAAAGTCAAAATTTTTACAACGAAAAAGTCACACAACAAATTTCAGAACTGACCAGAAAATCTTGCTAAAAGTGTTTCGGATTATGTCAATATTCCAGCCATGAAGTTCAGATGTTCTTTCCACTTTGTCCTCATTGGCTGTAGAGTGTGGTGATGTGATCAGAAACAACTCAACTAAATTTAATTCCATTGTAGCGTAAACGGAGAGAAAACTGATAATTAAAGTGTTAGCTTTCCTTAGGTATCAATAAACCAATTGCGAGTTTATACTGTTGAAGTTAGTTAATTCAACTTTGATGTATTTGTATTTATCAGATTTGATTGAAATGCTGTAGGATAGTCACTTACTTTGAAAGATTTAAACGGAAGTTGTCCTGTCAGTCTGGTCTCCGGCTTCACAACATCTGCTCCCCTCCAGCAGCAGCATGGAGGACCCCCAGAAATGGCCAGAAATAGAGAAAGCAGCCACAGAGAAGAGGCGTGAGCTGGTTTTACAGGGTCCTGCCGTGGACAGGAGGGTCTCCCATCTCGGGGGTCTCAGCTCCTCCATCTACTCCCTGACGCTGCTCAATTACCTGGAAGTCAGCCAGTGCCCGAGCCTGTCCCAGATCCACGAGGACATCCAGAATCTGACCAACCTCCAGAGCCTCATCCTGTGCAGGAACAAGCTCTCCTCTTTCCCAGATGTGGTGGGCAACCTGAAGTCCCTGAAGGTCCTGGACCTGTCGGTCAACAACCTGACGGCTCTGCCAGAGGGGATCACTCAGCTGAGGGAGCTGAACACCCTCAACGTGAGCTGCAACAGCCTGGAGGTCCTGCCTGAGGGTCTGAGTCAGTGCACCAAGCTGTCCACCATCAACATCTCCAAGAACCAGCTCACCGGATTCCCTGATGATCTCTTCTCGGAGCGGCTGGACCTGCTGAGCACCCTGGTGGCCTCCGACAACTGCATCCAGACTCTGAGTGCTGATGTCCACAAGCTGACTGCTCTGAAGGTGAGATTTACAGCTGCTCCATTTTACCTGCTTTAAAGGTACACTGTGCATGGGTTAAGTAGTTTCTCTTTTGACCATGGGGTGGCAGAAGTGAGTCACTCTGGCGTCCAGTCCTGGTCTCAGGGTTGTGTAGTTGTAAAGCCATTTATCACATTTATTTAATGCAAGACCTCTCACAGTACCAATACTCAACTAAAATACCTCATGCTTATGAAAGTGTCTTTTTTCTGTACCCGATGAAGAAAACGCTCTCTCTCTTGCCTGTTCCTGAAGGTGCTGGATCTCTCCAACAACAAGCTCAGTGAGATCCCCCCCGACCTGAGCGACTGCCCCAAGCTGAAGGAGATCAACTTCAAAGGCAACAAGCTGAAGGACAAGCGCCTCGAGAAGATGGTGAACGGCTGCCAGACAAAATCCATCCTGGACTACCTCAGGGGGAAAGGAAGAGGCAGGCAGGGGGAAGATGTTGGCGAATGCGATGGAGGCCGTGGTGCAGATAAGAAGAAGAGGGGTCAGCAGAGGAAGAAGAGGGAGAAGGCTGCGGAGGAAGAGGATGAAGTGGAAGAAGTGAACAAGATGGTGGTGAAGGTTCTCCACGTTTCCGACGCTCCCACGGCGATCACGGTCACGGTGAGCGCCGAGGTGAAAGACGTCCGACCGTACCTGGTGTGCTGCATCGTCAGAGGCATGAACCTGAAGCCGGGGAACGCTCTCAAACGCTTCCTGATGGCTCAGGTAGGATCAACACTGTTCCAATACTGAATTTTGACCCCTATCTAACTCTGGATGTAACTCATCTCATTCATTCTATTCTCTCGGCCCAAAATGGTGGCACAGCAAGTCTGGATTCAAAATAATGATTTCAATTGTGTTTTTTCTAGACAAAGCTTCATGATGACTTGTGTGGTAAAAGGACCATTGCAACCATTGCAACTCATGACGTGCAGCTTCTCAAGGGTCCCCTGATGTACGACGTCAAACCACCCACCCAGCTGAAGGTCCCCTTCTCATCACACTCCAGCCAAATTCAAACTGTAGACATTTACTGAAGTACATCTGACTGCTGTTAAGTTGAAGCATTTCATTATTTGCCTGTCAGGTTGTGGCCCTTGGCCGGAAGGAGATGACGGCCGTGGAGCTGATAAGACATCTTCATCTGGAGGCAGAGGAGCTGAGGAAACAGAAGAAGAGGCAGAACGTCACCGGCCTTCACAAGTCAGTATGAAAAGATTGTCGGATATCACCTGGCCTTGTTTAAATCACAGTTCATCAAAGCAGTGCTCCTCACTAAGTACCACAAGAGATGCAGTGTTCCGGGGAAAAGGAAGCAAACCTTGAAGCTAATCACCTCAAAAACAGTCGACAGATGTCAGGAGAGAGCAAACGTGAAGCGTAATCATTTAAACTATATTTGGGTTGGTGCTGGCAGGGTTTTAAAAGTGAATGTACTCATGATTTTAAATGCTTTGTCTTTATATAAAAGCTGAATGTGACTCTTCAAACATTTCTATTAAGTTGGACATGTCCCACTGATGATCTTGTTCTCTTCTTAGTTAATAAACAATTCAACATAACTTTCAGAAACCTGCATGTCAACAAAATTTTAGCTTTTTCACGTCGCATCGATGTCATTTTTGTGTTTTAAAAGATCTGATATTACACTTCCTGTTTTAAGGTTTAAAATTCAAATTGTTTTTGGTCAAACTGATCAGCTGTGGACAATATAAACAGTGACTTGCAGGAGACATTTACAGTCGGATTACTCAGGAAGTTGCCTTCTCTTTATAAAAAGCTTGCTTTGAATGTTGGCCGTGCTTTGCAGAGGCATCTCTGCAGACTTCATTCAGAATTGTTGATTTGCATAATTCTGGCTCTGCAAGAACAGCAAGAAGTTTTCCTCCCTCACAGGGTTTGGAGAACTAATTTTTTCTCAGCTCTAACAAACACGAAAGACTTCGCAAGTCTGTGGTGTTTTTCAATTTTTGCTGCCTGCTTCAAAACAGAGCTTGCAAATTAAAAAATGTTTTAATTAGATGTTTGAGTAGCAGGAGGAGACTCAGTCTCGTCCTGCTGCTAACATTAAAATCTGTTCGGATAGTAAAAGGCTACAATCATACAATATTGCACGCCCCAGCTGCCGAACAGGACAAGGGAGAAAAAAAAAAAAAAAAAAAGATGTTTGAGTAGATGGCCTGATCGGAGTTGATCTTTTGCATTTTTGTTCAAGACAGTCCTGTTAAAAGGAAACAGTTTGGTTGAAATCTTTCAAGTGTCATCTCTGCCGACCAGTCAGTCAACCAGGTGATTATATTTTCAGGTATCTGCAGCTTCTTCAGGGAAAATCAATGTATCCCTGCCTCGTGGATGCAGAGGGACATGTGATTTCCTTCCCACCAATCACCAACAGCGAGAAAACAAAGGTGTGTGTGCTTTTTTCCCAAGTTTTAACTCTTTCATGCTTCACTAACATAAGTTTAATATTCGTCCATGTGTATGTGTAACGGTACAAACAAAGCCATTTCCTGAAGCAATGAAAAACAAGACGTGATCACTGACTGAAATTCTTCAATCACTTTGTAAATAACAGAAATAATTGTATGATTTTTCTGTGCAGATCAAGAAGACCACTAAAGAGTTGTTCTTGGAGGTGACGAGTGCGACCAGCTTGCAGACTTGCAAGGATGTAATGGATGCCCTGATTGTTGTAAGTTTCATCTTTTCCTTTGTCTTCGCTGCTTTTTTCTTGAGTGTTACGCAGATGATAACAGCTTGAACCAACATCAGTGGGATTGTGAAGTTTAGAAAATCATCGGATAACGTTTTCTCCCTGATTCAGCCCAATAAATAATATTTTTCTGGTGTCGTTGTGTTCAAACACAGATGATTCTACACGGTGAAAGGGAAAGCTATTTAGACGATTTTCCTCTGTGGACAGGCTGGAAACAGATTTCTGTTTAGGCGGATTGTGTCTGTATCTGTCCTCAACATTACTCCCTGATGTCCACACAGAAAATGGCAGAGCTGAACAAGTTCACGGCTGAGCATCAGGAGGAGGCGGGGTCGGACGAGGAAGGGGACGCTCCGGCCGAGCCCCCCACCCACGGCGAGACGTCCAGCCAGCTGATCATCCAGCAAGTGCGGACGGTTGATCAGGACGGGAACCTGAAGGTGGTCTACCCGTCCAAGACGGATCTCTCCACAGACATCGCCAACCTGACTGTGGTTTGGTAGCGGTGCTTCCGTGTTTACACCCGTTCACAGGTTACACTTGTGATTATTGTACATGATTTGGAACTAAAATTAAAGAAAGGCTCAAAAACTAAGTTAAAGTTTTCCTGAAACTATGCTACAGAACGCCACACTTTCTGAATGTTCTGAAATTGTGCCACTATTCCATCACTTCAGATCAGTTTTACTGCCGTTTAATTTAACCTGGAGCATTCACTAAAATCATTGAACGCTTATTTATAGCCTTTGTTTCTTTACACGAGAAATCTCAAAGTAACATGTCAATAAACTTTGTATACCATTTCATTCATTGTATTTCTTATATGACACATGCAATGTTTATACATTCCACCGTCGGTCAGTGTGGTCATTGATTATCTTGTGTCGATTATTAACCGACCCCCACCAAACCACCAACCAAACTGGTGAGATCTGTCCAAAGCAGAGAGAAGTGAATTCCAAAGCAGATGTTTTTTTTTCTTCTGTTTCTGTTTCCCATCTGGAGTAACAGTATTTTAGATTTCATGAAAAACTACAGACTGGACAAGTTAAATAACTGAAGGCATCTTAACATCAACAGAAAAATGGTCATTTTTCACATGGAAGTAAAACTTTGTCTCAACCAGTTTTTACCCTGAATAAAAGTATTCTCATCTTCCGCTGTGTGCCTAACCGTTAATATTGTAAAGCTGTTTTAATATATTTATTTTGAGAAGAGAAAATCACAGAGGAAAACCGTAATGCCATACATGTTTGTGACGGGATGTCCAGAAGCGGTGAGGCTCTGGAGCAATATTGAAAAAAGAAGAGAAAATACTCTGTTGCGTGCCATCATCTGAAGTAAATAGACAATAGATCATCCAGCTGTTTGTCCCAAGACAGATGTAGAAGGACATTAATACGTACAGTCTTCAGTGTGCTTTAAAGTCACTGAAATATATGATTGTCGAATGTGCAGTTTTAACAGAGTGTTTTTTGATAGTAACAATTACTGAATAATTAAATGGTTGCAAGTAACTAATGTGTCCATCTGTAATGCTCTCAGAGCAAAACTCCTGTTTACTGTTGGAGCAGTGCTTCACTGATCCTGAACTCACTCAGTCCTCATGACAGCAACAGGAATGATGTCCGACTTCATGATCCTTTGGCTCAGTTGAGGCCCTGAGTTAAATTGAGTTTACCATCATAACAGCAGTCCGCATGTTGGTAAGTTATCTCAGCTTGAACCACACTGGACTTTGCAGCCGGCGTGAAATACGCCAAGCTTTGACATTTTTTCACAACATGAGATTTCATTGTTCCGGGCTTTTGAGATCCATATGTAAATTACTTTTTTTTCAGTGGAAAATGTGTGTAAATTCTCACGATACGATAAAGGTTACTCCATTTTAATTAGTCTCTATTACACTTGAAGACAATTCAATTATCAGAAGGTGTGAATGAACAGTTTTACACTTTGCTCTTTAAAATCAAGCTGTCTGAAAGTCAAATTAAGAAAAAAGACAATGGCAAAACTGCCACAGTACAATGAACACTCTACTTTTAGACTTGAAATAGCATTTAATATTTTCTCTTGGGCTCCAAAAATTACTACTTTCAATGTGGCACATTCCTGTTGGCCTGTTTTATCAAAGTTCTGCATTTTGTACAGATTGTGCTTTCTGTTTGTCTGGTTTTTGTGACAGACTTATTCACTATAACATCAATGAGCTACATCATGTGAAAACTTCACTCAAATGTGAGTTTTGCACTCTTCAGACTATATTTGCACAGAAACGATCAGCTGGAAATCCCTCTGTATTGGTTTACTCTCAAAATGAAAGGAAGGATCACATCACATCACATTGTCTTCCTCTGTAAACTAAAGTGTTTTTTTTTTTTTCTGTATCTTGCCATAAATTACCAAAAACTCCCCTAAGAAGGGCTGATAACACCACCTGGGGTTTGTTCAGTGCTGCTGCAGACAATTGAGCAAAACTTCCGACCAAGAATCTGAGCCTCTGCCACATGGTGGTGCAATGGCCACCACTCTCCCCTCACATGTCCTGAGTTACAGTCTGCATATCCTCTCAGCGCATTGGCAGGTTTTCTGGTTTCCTCCAACAGTCCACAATCATGTGTGTGAGGTTAACTGGTGACTCTAAATTACCTGTGTGTGTGTGCACAAGCGTGTGTGAATTGTCTAGATCAGCCAAAGCCTTACACATCGACAACAAGCTGGAGGTTTGATTTCGTTCTTATAGTGCTTGAAGTTTATTTGTTCTATTTTTTTTCACACTTAAAGTCTTGAGATAGTTTACTGAAGTTATGCAGAGCATCTTCATGTTCTCACAGAAAAAGATGATAGGGTTCTTTTACATTTAGTCAGAAAAAAAAGCCCCACACCGTAACATTGATTTCTCCATTATCTTTTCGTTTTTGTTTCCTCATCAATGCTCTGTTGAATCTGATGAATCAGTGACAGAAGGATCTGCAACAGAACAACAACGAAAAAAATTTCATTTCAAACATTTTGTTTGCGTCATGCTGTGTTTTCCACTCACATAAATGTGAGCAGTTTTAAGTAAGCATTAAGTTGCTACTCACACTCGCAGTGGTAAGCCACCTCCAGGTACTTGTATATGCCAGGACAGGGGTCTCCAAACACCGAGTTGAGAGCTCTGATATCACAGGTGTTTTTACCATTACACCTGTTGGTGTAGAGTAACAGGAGTCAATGCAGGCTGTTTAGACAAAAAAAGAGCCAAGAGATTATAATAGCCATTGTTTTTTACCTGGTTGCCACGATGTTTGTGGAGTTTGAGCAGGACACATTTTGCAACTGGGAATCAGGTCTTCCGTTAATGCAGGTGGTCCTGTCCCAACGACCGTAGTCTGCTCCGTAGACAAAGATAACCTGGCCCTGGTCTGCATTCAAACAAGCAAGAGAAAAGGCACGGGTCACTGTCTGCGCTCATATCAATCATGTGGATTTATCATAAGCTCAAAGAGAAGAACCAATGATCTTACCACAGTACAAGCGTGCCAGGGATTGCTCACATGCAACATGAGTTACTGGAAAACAGCAGGATCAGGTTAGATTTCTGACAGCGGGGCTCATTTACAGCTTTATTTATTGAGCGATAGATGAGAGGGGACTGACGTGCTGGGAGGCAGGTGTAGT